>NC_139979.1:33749651-34272151 GCF_963993115.1 Abramis brama | reverse complement strand
CAGAGCAAATCAATTTTTCCTTGGCACACTGCTATCTCTTCTTGTGAATGCAGTCCTCTGTCTGCGTTTGGCGGTGAGTGTTTAACCCCAACGTCTCCAGTCTAAATTTAGATGCTCCAGTTTTTTTTTTAAGTTTTTAACAGCGAAGAGTTCTGTTCTCACAGAAATAACATCAAGGACAAAGCACAATGATTTCAGTGACAGCTCCTACAGCCCGTGACCACGGCACACTTTAGATTTCAAAGACTCATTCACTGGAAGTATCTGTTCTTTTCTTCATGGCTTGATATCCAGCTGTCTCTGGCACACACACACACACACTCACACACACACCGGCGTACATTAGTAAGGGCAGTGGCACTACATAAGTGAGGGCTGGTGTTTTATTGCCTGCCTTCCACAGCAGTCATCCTCATAACTCCTCATAACTCCTCATAACTCCTCATAAGTACTGAGCTTATAGTCGAGGTGAGGGATAGAAACACACACTGTCCTGCCAGAGTCGATAGCTGTGTTTACATTCATCTCCAGCCAGTGACGTTTGTTTAATTCGGGAATGACTGACAGCTAATCTCTCTATGCGTCCCTGTTGATATTCCTGGAATATCACACACCTAATTAACAAACTGCCATGCTAGATGGCCTTGTATGAGTTGTAATTAGCCAAACATTGTGGAAATGATTAGCTATTAGATTTGGGATTAAATTGTTGTGAGCTTGAATAAACATGGAAACAGGCTTGCGTTCTGTTACCTGGTTTTGCTCGAAGGGTTAAGAAGGATTAACATTAGCTGGTGTGTGCAGATTGTTGCCTTGGTGAGTCAGTATTCATGACAATTTATTATAGGATGCAATTCCAGTAGTGCTTTTAATGTTTTTGGGTGAATTTTAAGTAAACGTTTATCTGATTTGTTGTATAACCTTATTTGCTAGCATTAAGTAAGGGATAATGTACATCCAGTCATTTTTTTGGCAAAATAAACCCCGACAGGGTGATCAGGATCCTGAAGAAGAAGAACAGTTCCTAGTGAGCAGCTTTGAGCCTAGACGAGCGAACAACTTCAGATAACATTCACATTTAACAGATGATTATTTAACACTTATTACACAACCTTTCACCACATATAGACAAATAATGGCAAGGACATTGTAAAAAACTTACCGGTTCATTATCTTATAATCCATTACATTCTACAAAACCATCATTATACCAACAAGATGAACATTTCAACAGTAGGCCTAACAATTAATCCGCGATAAGCGTTATACAGCGCTGCTATTATTGGGAAATAAATGACCCCGGAATGTTGCAACCGACCAATCAGAATCAAGCATGTTAGAGAGTCGTGTAATTAATGTCATTGTACACTAGCATTCAAAAGTTTGGACACGGTATGATTTTTAAAAACGTTTTGGTAACACTTTACAATCAGGTTCATTAGTTAACATTAGTTAATATATTAACTAACATGAACTAACAATGAGCAATACATTTGTTACTATATTAGTTCATCTTTGTTAATGTTAGTTATTAAAAATACAGCTGTTCATTGTTTGTTCATGTTAGTGCATTAACTAATGTTAACAAATGCAACCTTTGATTTTAAAAATGTAGTAAATGTTAAAATTAATATTAACTAAGATTAATAAATGTTGTAGAAGTATTGTTCATTCTTAGTTCACGTTATCTAAGGTAGTTAACTAATGTTCACTAATGAACCTTATTGTAAAATGTTACCAATGTTTTTAACATAAAAAAAAAAAATCGCTTGTCTTTAATTTGAAGTCAATGCTCAATGTTCAATCTCGTTACAAATGAAAAGGTTTTGAGTCTCACAAACCATCTATCATTTAGCAGCATCCTAATGAAAAATACTGACAACAAGTCAGTAAATTCTTTGAACATATATAGCATATTATTTGAACACTTCGAGGAGTGCTCGACTTGATCCTTTTATTCAAATTCAAAGAATGCCAACGAAGCACACCGGGAGGTTAAAGAACTCCTTATTTTGTGTTTATATGAGGCTGCTTCTATTTCCCGTTTTAATTCATTTGCTGTGTTGCAGAGGGTATTGGTGGCCACTTCAGCGTGTGCCGCTCGGACTCATTGTGTTGAGAACCAAACACATTCATTTCCCCCAATCAATTGCAGACTGCTCCTCCAGGAAGCTCATTTCCTTCTGCCTGAGATCTCTTCCACATCCGATGAAAAAAGACCTTATATGAAATGACAGAATCTGGGTGCCATGACAACAGGCAGCATCAAAATCCAATTAAATGAAACTTCCTCCCACTTCAACAGAGCATTGAAGAACTTCCTCAACTTCAAAAGAGCTTCGGCACGCTTAAGTCATTCATTCTGACACGTACACACCGCCTCATAATACTGCGGTTATGTTTCCAAATGAAGCAAACTGCTACAAGTCAAACAAATCAGGTGTTATTTGAAGATCTGTGGATTATACATGTTGCTGGTCACGTTCCTGACTCTGCATTGCCACATAAAGTGAGCCTAATAACAGAACAAATGGCATGAAGTTCGGTCCAAAAAAAGACTTCTGTTCTTTCAATCAGACCAAAGGAATTCTGTAAGTTTTGGCCTTATATTGTGATAATTGTCATGTGTTGTGATTGTGACTTAACCATATTATGATACTTGCACCAAAATAACAAAAAATATATTGCATAGAATTTTGCAATGCAAAAAATAATATTATAATAGTATTCCAACATATTTCTGACTTAAGTTCCTCTGTTTTTATATATGAAACCTTCAGGCTTTAACTTTGACCCAGAAACAGATAAGCCTGTGCACAAAAAAATAAATAAAATAAAATAATTGATATATATATATATGCCACAATAATTTCCCAATTGTATAATAACACACCGAGCAGCACGTTAACACACCACAGCAGCACGTTAACACACAGCAGCACGTTAACACACCACAGCAGTACGTTAACACACCGCGGCACGTTAACACACTGAGCAGCATGTTAACACTCCGCAGCACTTTAACACACCGCAGCAGCACATTAACACACCGCAGCAGCACGTTAACACAACGCAGCACGTTAACACACCGCAGCAGCACATTAACACTCCGCAGCACGTTAACACTCCGCGGCACTTTAACACAACGCAGCAGCACGTTAACACAACGCAGCACGTTAACACACCGCAGCAGCACGTTAACACTCCGCAGCACGTTAACACACCGCAGCAGCACGTTAACACTCCGCAGCACGTTAACACTCCGCGGCACTTTAACACAACGCAGCAGCACGTTAACACAACGCAGCATGTTAACACACCGCAGCAGCACGTTAACACAACGCAGCACGTTAACACAACGCAGCACGTTAACACACCGCAGCAGCACGTTAACACTCCGCAGCACGTTAACACTCCGCGGCACTTTAACACAACGCAGCAGCACGTTAACACACAGAGCAGCACGTTAACACACCGCGGCACTTTAACACACCGAGCAGCACGTTAACACACCGCAGCAGCACGTTAACACACAGAGCAGCACGTTAACACACCGCGGCACTTTAACACAACGCAGCAGCACGTTAACACACCGCAGCAGCACGTTAACACACCGAGCAGCACGTTAACACACCGCGGCACTTTAACACAACGCAGCAGCACGTTAACACAACGCAGCAGCACGTTAACACAACGAGCAGCACGTTAACACACCGCGGCACTTTAACACAACGCAGCAGCACGTTAACACACCGCAGCAGCACGTTAACACACAGAGCAGCACGTTAACACACCGCGGCACGTTAACACACCGAGCAGCACGTTAACACACCGCAGCAGCACGTTAACACACCGCATCACGTTAACACACCGCAGCAGCACGTTAACACACCGCATCACGTTAACACACCGCAGCAGCACGTTAACACACCGCAGCACGTTAACACACCACAGCAGCACGTTAACACACAGAGCAGCACGTTGTTACGGTTGTGATGCTTTTGTTGCTGTTCCTGCTGTCTCCTTCTCCTTAGGATTGGTCCTGGACTTAATGAGAAGCCGTTGGTGGTTGGACCAGAGAAAGAGGCTTGGACTATAAATCCCCTGGAATTCCTCTGGAGGGAGCTCTCTGCCTCTTTGACTGCACTTGTTGTTGTACTGTGTGTTAGCTGGTGAACATGTAGCACAATAGATTGTGATTGCTGTGCTCCTTTGTATGTTAACAGAGTGCTGTTAGCCACTTGTGATTTGTTCCTAAAAACATCAAGGCCATAATGATTCCACCTGTAAAAGTGTACTTGTTGTGAGAAGCAGTAGGGGGTGAGTGCCTTGTTTTTCTTTGTAGGCCAAAAGGCCGTTACTTTTTCTCCTGTTTTGGTTAGTTAAGGAGATAGGGTATGTTATTGTATGTTTTGTTTCTTTTATTTTATGATTCATAGGGAAGTTAGTTTTTTTGTGGGAGAGTTGTCACGGTGTGACAAAAGCCAGATAAAGAGAGAAAGTAAAATCCTCGTGAAGGCAGTATTATTTGGAGACCTCTGGTGGATGGTCGTCTCATCACACCGCGAAATCTGCTGCCATGGCAGCGAGGCCAATTGCCTGATTGACAACAGGTGAGGAGAATTACAGAGAGTGTTGTGAGAGGAACGTGCATTAAGATGGGGCTTTAAAAAGAGAGAGGAAACAGACGGTCGGTGTGGTTCTCCTCCCGTGAGATACTGTGTTCTGTCGGCGGGTTGTTTATATTTGAAGCTGGACTGTGAAGCAGGGCGAAGATTGAAGCCGAGAAATGGACATGAGAGAGTGAAGCTTTGTCAATGAGATCTAGGGGATATCGTCAACAGTGGGAAAGACGCAAAGTGATGAGTATTTGATCCGTTGTTTATATGCACTGACACTGAAGTGGTGTGGAAAGTCTGGAAAGCGTGTGGCACGAGTGAAGTATTACACCGAGTGAATTAATGATCTGTCTCCAACCTTTGTTCTTCCTGCACTGAATGTGACGATTACTACATCCGTTTGACTGTCTCTGAGAGAAGTGGAGCCCGTGTAGAGACGAGAGTCGATCTGGTGGGAGAAAGACCGGTGGGTGAGTGCTGGCCCGAATGCACGTGTGCGAGTGGAATGCAGTGCCTGAAGTGACGATTCACACGGTTTGTGTTATGGAGTGAAGTTTATCGTGTGGAGAAGTATTAATAGTCTGCTGTGCACTCGCTTCTATAGTCTTTCACCCGCTGTCTCTGAACGGGGTTCGTTACATCCAGCGTCCAACTTACCATTTGAGACAGTCCCACTCTGTGAATGCTGCCGATCCATTAATTCCTGTTACATTGTTGCAGCGTACAGTTGAACTGGAGCGTCTTGCTTAAAGCAATCTTCCTGTCTGGTGGTCTCCACATGTCCCGATCGAAAGCCGCTGCCCTGGTTGGAAAGGAGAGAAGGTAGTACAGATGAATGTTTCATCCACTGTTGAATGGTCAAATCCTGTTGCATTGTTGCAGTGTACAGCTGAACTGGAGCGTCTTGCTTAAAGCATCCTTCCCGTCTGGTGGTCTCCACACGTCTCTATCAAAAGCCGCTGTCTGGTTGGAACGAGAGAAGGTATTGCAGCTGAATGTTTCATTACTGTTGAATGGTCAAATCCTGTTGCATCGATACAGTGTACAGCTGAACTGGAGCGTCTTGCTTAAAGCATCCTTCCCGTCTGGTGGTCTCCACACGCCCCTATCGAAAGTCGCTGTCCTGTTCAGAAAAGGTATTTGAAATGAACGTTTGATATGCTGTTGAATAGTTAAACCCTGCTACCTGGTTACAGTGCACAGCCGAAGTGGAGTGTCCCGCTCAAGTGTCCTCTCCGTCTGGTGGTCTCCAAATGTCCCATTGAAGGCTTGTCCTGTTCAGAAAGAGAGAAGGTATTTCAATTGAACGTTCCATATGCTGTTGGGAAGTTAAATCCTGTTACCTGGTTACAGTGTACAGTCAAGTGGAGTGTCTCCCTCAAAGCGTCTTCTCCGCCTGGTGGTCCCCACCTGTCCCCACTGAAAGCCTCCGCCCTGCTCAGAAAGAGAGAAGGTATTTCAATTGAACGTTCCATATGCTGTTGGGAAGTTAAATCCTGTTACCTGGTTACAGTGTACAGTCAAGTGGAGTGTCTCCCTCAAGCGTCTTCTCCGTCTGGTGGTCCCCACCTGTCCCCACTGAAAGCCTCCGCCCTGTTCAGAAGGAGAGAAGGTATCACTGTTGAGCGTTGCATCTTGTTGAACCATTGAACCCTGTTGTATTGTTGCAGGGCACAGTCAAAGTGAAGTGTCCTCTTGCCGGGTGGCCTTCCGTGCCCGTGTTGCAAATTGTTGCTGCTGTTCGGAAGGAAGGAGAATAGCCGCGGCACGTGGCTCAATCAAAGTGTCGTCTTGCTGTCCACGGTCCCCTCCTGGCCCGGCCTGCTCGCCACCTGCGCCCCTGTGACCCGTCTGAATTGAGGATCCCCGTCCTCTGGATACTTACCTCTGGGCAGCCTCCGGCACTCGTTCCATCCTCACCACGAGTATTTACCTGGTTCCAGTCCGAATGGGGTCCGAGTAGCCAAGACGTCCTTGTGAGCCCTGTAAAGAGTACCTACCCAGTGACCTACCTGGATGGTGTGTGTCCTCCTTGATTCCTCTCCGACGAGCCGCAGGGTGTTCACGAACGTCCATCTCGCTCCGGTCCAGGGGCCCATCGAATTGCTTCTGGCGACAAGAAGGAAGATTTTAATTAGGACTTTTCAAATTATCTGCTTTTAACTCAATAAAGAAATTGTTATTCCTTTATCCTCTGTCTGCTGTTTGGTTCCTTGACACGCTCCTCGAGGCGGTACCCGGTCTCCAGGGGTGGGTGCAGTCTGGCTTGGCCCACCCCGACCTGTGACAGAGTTAGTTCTGTTTGTTTATTGTTTTGGCATTAGCTCACCCCTGAAGTTTTTTTGCTTCTAATCTTTTCTTTGTTTGTTTGGTTTGTTTGATTCTCTCTTTTCAAGAGATTGTTTTGTAAAAATTTGAAGTACACCGCTCTGAAGGCAAACAAAAGAGCAAGAAAAGACAATAAACAAGTCTAACTAAAAAGTATTGTTTTGTTGTTTATGTTGCGTTCCTGACCTAGACCAGGGATCATAACATAAATTGGGGGCTCGTCCATTGCATATCAATGAAGGTAGTTGGTATTGGTTACACATGCATTTGTTGCCTGGTTATTTTTCTTTGGTGCTTGACGAATTGGAGTATAAGCATGGAATTTGATTTAACGTCGTTTACATTGTCTCCTACCACGGAGGAATTTAATAAGTGTCGTAAAGCTGATTTGTTACAGATAGCAGATTTCTTTAATATTGTTGTTCACAGGGAGGCGCCAAAACGATGGGTTAAAGAAGAGTTGCATAGCAAACTGGTGGAGGCTAGTATTTTGCCAGAATAATCTGTGGAAGGAGTAACTGGGAAGGGTGCTGAGGCAGCAGTAGATGGAGATACCTTTCCTTTTTCTAGCATAGATTCTAGTCATTCTCGATTTGATCCTATGCTGGCTATTAAGTTGAAGGAGTTGGATCTGCAGTTAAAGAAACAGGACTATGACGCGCAGCTTCTTCATTTTCGGACTCTTGAGTTAGAGGCTGATAATAAATTTAAATTACGCAGTTTGGAATTGCAAGCCAGATCGTCACCTAATGTGCCTGTGCCTGTGCCTAGATCTAGACCACCATCTCCTCGTTTGCCAGTGAATGTTCCAGTTTCACCTGCACAGAATCAAAGTCCACCTGCTACCTCTTCTGTTGGTGCGTCTGCGACCAGCTTTGATGTGAGTAAATACGTTACACTTGTTCCTCCTTTTAGAGAGACGGAGGTAGACTCTTATTTCGTCGCTTTCGAACGTATAGCAGCTACATTACGTTGGCCAAAAGAGTTGTGGTCGCTGCTATTGCAGTGTAAATTGGTGGGTAAAGCTCAGGAAGTGTGTACAGCTTTACCTATTGAGCAAAGTTTGCATTACGATACTGTTAAAGCTGCTGTTTTGAGAGCGTACGAATTAGTACCTGAAGCTTATCGCCAGAAATTCAGGAACCATCAGAAAATTACCAGTCAAACATTCGGCGAGTTTGCTCGTGAGAAAACGGTGTTGTTTGATAAATGGTGTGCAGCAAGCAGAGTTACAACATTTGAGCAATTACGTGAACTCTTGTTGTTAGAGGATTTTAAAAGTTGTGTTTCGGAGAACATTGTTATATATCTGAACGAACAGAAGGTCTTGTCTGTGACTAATGCAGCTGTTTTGGCAGATGAATTTGTGCTCACGCACAAAACTGTTTTTACTCCGTCTGTGTGTAGAGAGAAACACGGTTCATCTGTTGAGTTTCCTGTGAGAAACAGCTCAAGGGTTTTTTTTAAGGGTAAAGGAAAAGGAGAGAATAGAGAAGCAGCTTTGAATGTGTTTCGTAATACCAATGTGGCTCGTGAGGGAGAAAGGCGTGTTTGTTTTTTCTGTCGCGAGCCAGGACATTTGATTGCAGATTGTAAGCGCTGGAATCAGAGTAAACCTCCTGAGAAACCAAAGGGAGTTGCTCTAGTTCATACTGATCCGTCTGTGTTTAATTCTATTAATCCGCATACAAATCTATACTGCCCATTTATTATGAATGGTTCAGTATCTCTCACAGGGGAGCAGGGAAATTTGAAGCCAATTACAATCTTGCGAGACACTGGTTCGGTTCAATCCTTTATTGTGGAAAGCGCACTAGACTTCTCAGAACAGTCGTCCTGCGGATCAAGCGTGTTAATCCGTGGTATTGAGCTTGGCTGTGTTAAAGTTCCTTTGCATTCCGTTTACCTTCAATCTGATTTGTTCACAGGAATTGTAAGTTTGGGAGTACGTGCTCAGCTTCTGATAGAAGGAGTAGGTCTGATATTAGGCAATGATATTGCTGGTGGTAAGGTGTTTCCTCAGCCCATTGTTGTGGATAAGCCAGATGTGTCTGGGTTTTGTGAACAGTTTGATGTAGGTCAACAGTTTCCTTCTGTTTTTACTGCCTGTGCGGTAACTCGTGCTCAGACTAGAAAGTTTGATGATGTTTTAGATGTGTCTGAAACATTTATGACTGATAAAGTTGACAGAAAGGAATGTATGCAGGATGTTTCTCCTAATGTGTGTGTTTTTGATCAGGATGTTTCAGTCCAGTTTGACTCTATGCTTGGAACCGGGAAAGAACAGCTGGCAGTTGCACAGAAAGCTGACCCGTCTCTTGTCAAGTGTCTCGCTGAGGCTGTACAAAAAGATGAAGTAGCAGATAAGGATGTGACTTATGTTTGGGAGGATGGAGTGCTTATGCGTAAGTGGGCTCCATCAGAGAAGGATCTCAGCTGGAAGACTGTGTTTCAGGTAGTGGTCCCTCATAATTATCGTGAACAGATTTTGTGTTTAGCTCATGATCATGCTCTCTCTGGTCATCTGGGAGTAAATAAGACTTTTAGTCGCATCCTTCACTATTTTTACTGGCCTGGCTTGAAAAAAGCGGTTTCAGAGTACTGTCGTTCATGTCATGTGTGCCAGCTAGCTGGTAAACCTAACCAGGGAATTCCTAGTGCTCCTCTTCACCCTATTCCAGTTGTGTCGGAGCCATTTGAGAGAATTATTATTGATTGCGTTGGTCCATTACCCAAGACTAAGTCTGGTTATCAGTATCTGCTGACTCTAATGTGTGCTACTACTCGGTACCCCGAGGCGATTCCTATGCGTACCATTAGAGCTAAGAATGTGACTAAAGAACTGGTCAAATTTTTCTCTACATTTGGTATTCCCAGAGATATACAGTCAGATCAAGGTACAAATTTTACCTCCAAGCTGTTTTCTCAGGTTCTGGACTGTTTGTCTGTAAAGCATAAACTTTCTAGCGCCTATCACCCAGAGTCACAGGGAGCACTAGAACGCTTTCATCAGACCTTGAAAAGTATGTTGCGTACGTACTGTTTCGAAACGGGGAAAGATTGGGATGAGGGCGTTCCCTTGGTCATGTTTGCTGTACGAGAGACCGTTCAGGAATCCTTAGGTTTTAGTCCTGCCGAATTAGTGTTCGGGCACACTGTGCGAGGCCCGTTAAAACTGTTTCGTGAACAGTTGCTGGCAGAGACAACCCCCCAAATGAGCGTACTTGAGTTTGTAAATTCCTTCAGAGAACGCTTACACCGAGCTCGTGAAGTGGCACTTTCGGAGTTGGGCCGCACTCAAATTAAAATGAAGACCCGCTTTGATAAAAAGAGTGTTTATCGAAGTTTCCAGGAAGGTGATTTGGTGCTCGTCTTCCTTCCTCTTACAGGGTCCCCATTGCAGGCAAAGTTCTCGGGTCCCTATACTATCAAGCAGAAATTAAGTGACACAGATTATGTCATTAATACTCCTGACAGAAAGCGAAAGACCAGAGTGTGTCACATTAATATGCTTAAAGCCTATGTAATGAGAGATGTAACTCCGAAGGATGTAGCTCAAAATGTGCCAAAAGACATTGATTCCATCTCTGCTGCTGTGGCAGCTGTGTATTGTCCTGAGGAGGATGGGCTTAGGATGCGAGATGTATCGTGTGCTCTGTTGGATAATTCAAAACTTTTAGTGGATTTAAAGTCCCATCTGTGTTACTTGAGTGAAGCGTGTCAAAGTGATGTTGTTACCCTCATTAAAAAGTTTCCTGTTCTCTTTTCTGATGTGCCTAGTAACCAGAAAATATGAACATATCACACCAGTCCTCAGGTCTTTACACTGGCTCCCAGTTAAATTTAGGATTGATTTTAAAGTATTATTACTGGTATATAAATCATTTAATGGCCTAGGACCTCAATACATTGCAGATATGCTCACTGAATATAAACCCAACAGATCACTCAGATCACTAGGATCATATCAGCTAGAAATACCAAGGGTTCACTCTAAGCATGGCGAGTCTGCTTTTAGCTATTATGCCAGCCGCAGCTGGAACCAGCTTCCAGAGGAGATCAGATGTGCTCCTACTGTAGTCACTTTCAAATCCAGACTCAAAACACATCTGTTTAGCTATGCATTTAATGAATGAGCACTGTGCCAATGTTCGTCCGACTGTTTGTACTGTACTGTATTTTATTTTTTATTTTTCTAAACTGTTTTAATTATTCTTATTTCTTTTTATTATTTTAATTTCTTCTATGTAAAGCACTTTGAATTGCCACTGTGTATGAAAAGTGCTATATAAATAAACTTGCCTTGCCTTGCCTTGCCTTGCCTTGCCTAGTCAAACCACAGTGTTGGAACATGATATTGATGTGGGTGATTGCTCTCCTATCAAGCAAAATTCCTATCGTGTAAACCCCATCAAGAGAGAAATATTGCAAGAAGAGTCTGCATATTTGTTAGAACACGGTTTTGCTGTGCCAAGTTCCAGTCCATGGAGCTCACCCTGTCTGTTGGTGCCTAAATCAGATGGGAAATTTCGGTTTTGCACAGATTACCGCAAGGTAAATTCCATCACGAAACCTGATTCCTATCCTTTACCAAGGATGGATGATTGTATTGATAGGGTTGGCGCTGCAAAGTTTGTGACCAAGCTTGACCTGTTAAAAGGTTACTGGCAGGTACCTTTGACCGCCAGGGCTTCAGAAATCTCTGCCTTTGTTACGCCTGATCATTTCCTGCAGTACAAGAGAATGGCTTTCGGGATGCGAAACGCACCCGCCACTTTCCAACGCCTAATGAGAATAGTGCTGGCTGGGTTAGAAAACTGTGAGGCATACCTGGATGACATTGTCATTTATTCATCTGATTGGGAACAGCATCTAACAAGTCTATATGCAGTTTTTCATCGACTAAGTGATGCATCTCTTACATTGAATCTTGCCAAATGTGAGTTCGGTAAAGCGGTCGTGACATATCTTGGGAAATGTGTGGGTCAGGGACAGGTGCGTCCTGTCAATGTGAAAATTGAGTGCATAATTGACTTTCCAGCTCCCAAAACGAAACGAGAGTTGCGTCGTTTCTTGGGAATGACGGGATACTACCGTGCTTTTTGCAAGAATTTTGCTGAAGTTGCATCACCCCTTACTAACTTACTGAGTCAATCCAAAGTTTTTGAGTGGAGTTCAGAGTGTCAGTCAGCTTTTGATGCTGTTAAAACGTTGCTGTGTAGTGCCCCAGTTCTATCAGCTCCGAATTTTTCACGACCATTTAAATTGGAAGTGGATGCGAGTGAGGTGGGAGCAGGCGCAGTCCTTATTCAGGAGGATGTTACTGGAATTGATCACCCAGTATGATATTTTTCAAGGAAGTTTACGAAATCGCAGCGACATTATAGTACAATCGAAAAAGAGGCTCTTGCGCTGTTGCTTGCACTTCAGCATTTCGAAATTTATCTTGATGCTTGTAATGTCCCTATCCTGGTGTATACTGACCATAATCCCCTGGTTTTTCTGTTCCGGATGTCGAATTCAAATCAAAGACTGATGCGTTGGTCTCTTTTGATACAAGGTTTTAATTTGGAAATTCGGCACAAGAAGGGATGTGAAAATGTGCTTGCCGATGCCTTGTCACGTGCACCATGTAACCTTGAGGATTAAGAATTGTTTTGTGATTACAAATAATTATTTGTAATTTTAAGGGTGGGGGTGTTACGGTTGTGATGCTTTTGTTGCTGTTCCTGCTGTCTCCTTCTCCTTAGGATTGGTCCTGGACTTAATGAGAAGCCGTTGGTGGTTGGACCAGAGAAAGAGGCTTGGACTATAAATCCCCTGGAATTCCTTTGGAGGGAGCTCTCTGCCTCTTTGACTGCACTTGTTGTTGTACTGTGTGTTAGCTGGTGAACATGTAGCACAATAGATTGTGATTGCTGTGCTCCTTTGTATGTTAACAGAGTGCTGTTAGCCACTTGTGATTTGTTCCTAAAAACATCAAGGCCATAATGATTCCACCTGTAAAAGTGTACTTGTTGTGAGAAGCAGTAGGGGGTGAGTGCCTTGTTTTTCTTTGTAGGCCAAAAGGCCGTTACTTTTTCTCCTGTTTTGGTTAGTTAAGGAGATAGGGTATGTTATTGTATGTTTTGTTTCTTTTATTTTATGATTCATAGGGAAGTTAGTTTTTTTGTGGGAGAGTTAGTTCTGTTTGTTTATTGTTTTGGCATTAGCTCACCCCTGAAGATTTTTTGCTTCTAATCTTTTCTTTGTTTGTTTGGTTTGTTTGATTCTCTCTTTTCAAGAGATTGTTTTGTAAAAATTTGAAGTACACCGCTCTGAAGGCAAACAAAAGAGCAAGAAAAGACAATAAACAAGTCTAACTAAAAAGTATTGTTTTGTTGTTTATGTTGCGTTCCTGACCTAGACCAGGGATCGTAACAACGTTAACACACCGCGGCACGTTAACACACCGAGCAGCACGTTAACACACCGCGGCACTTTAACACAACGCAGCAGCACGTTAACTCAACGCAGCAGCACGTTAACACACCGAGCAGCACGTTAACACACCGCGGCACTTTAACACAACGCAGCAGCACGTTAACACACAGAGCAGCACGTTAACACACCGCGGCACTTTAACACAACGCAGCAGCACGTTAACACACCGCAGCAGCACGTTAACACACAGAGCAGCACGTTAACACACCGCGGCATTTTAACACAACGCAGCAGCACGTTAACACACCGCAGCAGCACGTTAACACACAGAGCAGCACGTTAACACAACGCGGCACTTTAACACAACGCAGCAGCACGTTAACACACCGCAGCAGCACGTTAACACACAGAGCAGCACGTTAACACACCGTGGCACGTTAACGCACCGAGCAGCACGTTAACACTCCGCAGCACTTTAACACACCGCAGCAGCACGTTAACACACCGAGCAGCACGTTAACACACCGCGGCACGTTAACACACAGAGCAGCACGTTAACACACCGCGGCACGTTAACACTCCGCAGCACTTTAACACACCGCAGCAGCACGTTAACACACCGCAGCAGCACGTTAACACACCGCATCACGTTAACACACCGCAGCAGCACGTTAACACACCGCAGCAGCACGTTAACACACCGCAGCACGTTAACACACCGCAGCAGCACGTTAACACACAGAGCAGCACGTTAACACACCGCGGCACGTTAACACACCGAGCAGCACGTTAACACTCCGCAGCACGTTAACACACCGCAGCAGCACGTTAACACACCGCAGCACGTTAACACACCGCAGCAGCACGTTAACACACCGAGCAGCACGTTAACACACCGAGCAGCACGTTAACACACCGAGCAGCACGTTAACACACCGAGCAGCACGTTAACACACCGCAGCACGTTAACACGCCGCAGCAGCACGTTAACACACAGAGCAGCACGTTAACACACCGCGGCACTTTAACACAACGCAGCAGCACGTTAACACACCGCAGCAGCACGTTAACACACAGAGCAGCACGTTAACACACCGTGGCACGTTAACACACCGAGCAGCACGTTAACACACCGCAGCACTTTAACACACCGCAGCAGTACGTTAACACACCAAGCAGCACGTTAACACACAGCAGTATGTTAACACACAGCAGCAGCACGTTACCACACAGAGCAGCACGTTAACACACCGCGGCACTTTAACACAACGCAGCAGCACGTTAACACACCGCAGCAGCACGTTAACACACAGAGCAGCACGTTAACACACCGTGGCACGTTAACACACCGAGCAGCACGTTAACACTCCGCAGCACTTTAACACACCGCAGCAGTACGTTAACACACCGCAGCAACACGTTAACACACAGCAGCACGTTAACACACAGCAGTAGGTTAACACACCGAGCAGCACGTTTACACAGCATGTTAACACACCGCAGCAGCACGTTAACACACCGCAGGAGCACGTTAACACACCGCAGCAGCACGTTAAAACACTGCAGCACGTTAACACACCGAGCAGCACGTTAACACACGGCAGCACGTTAACACACCGAGCAGCACGTTAACACACCGAGCAGCACGTTAACACACCGCAGCAGCACGTTAACACACAGCAGTACGTTAACACACCGAGCAGCAGCACGTTAACAAACCGCAGCAGCACATTAACACACCGAGCAGCACGTTAACACACCGCATCACGTTAACACACCGAGCAGCACGTTAACACACCGCAGCACGTTAACACACCGCAGCAACACGTTAACACACAGCAGTACGTTAACACACCGCAGCAGTACGTTAACACACCAAGCAGCACGTTAACACACAGCAGCACGTTAACACACCGAGCAACACGTTAACACACAGCAGCACGTTAACACACAGCAGTACGTTAACACACCGAGCAGCACGTTAACACACTGCAGCACGTTAACACACCACAGCACGTTAACACACCGCAGTACGTTAACACACCACAGCAGTACGTTAACACACCGCAGAAGCACGTTAACACACCGAGCAGCACGTTAACACACGGCAGCACGTTAACACACCGCAGCACGTTAACACACCACAGCACGTTAACACACAGCAGTACGTTAACACACCACAGCAGTACGTTAACACACCGCAGAAGCACGTTAACACACCGAGCAGCACGTTAACACACGGCAGCACGTTAACACACCGCAGCACGTTAACACACCGCAGCACGTTTATCACACCGAGCAGCACGTTAACACACAGCAGCATGTTAACACACCGAGCAGCACGTTAACACACGGCAGCACATTAACACACAGCAGCACGTTAACACATGGCAGCACGTTAACACACCGCAGCACATTAACACACCGAGCAGCACGTTAACACACCGCAGCAGCACGTTAACACACAGCAGTACGTTAACACACCGCAGCAGTATGTTAACACACCGCAGCACGTTATCACACCGCGGTAGCACATACAGGTCCCTTACCTGGGATTGGGCACGCGCTCTTGATTGTCAAATCATACTTGGTGCAATTGGATACTTCTGCAGAGGTTAGGTACGGATGCCCTTCCCATAGGTGGAGCTTGAACGCGCGATGATGAAAGAGAACGAGAGAACCAACGACATATTAATAACTGACACACTTCAGACGTATCTCAGGTGTCATAGAAGTCAACAGTTCTTGGATAGAATAAGCTGCCAAATGGGCCAGACTGTAAATATGGCTTTGCAAGACTATATAATTGCATATGTTCAAAAACTAATTGATGAGGCTGAATGTTAAAGGTTAAATAGTTGAGGCATGTTCATCCGGGAACAAATGTTTGAATCCGGGTCCAAACACGTAACAATATTGCTAATTTAAATAATTAATGCGCAAAAAAGGGGCGGGGCCTGGTTGAGTTCAAACTCATGCCATTGGTTAAGTCGATGTTGCTGTATCGGGCTGGTCGGGATGTTAAAACAAGAGCAAATCTAATTTCACCTAGATTTGTTGCATTATGTATTGCAACTTGAGTTGGATTTTTCTTTTTTCTTAACATTTCTTTTCAGAGATAGTTCTCTTTCCCCCCAAGCGTGGTCTGTTTTGTGTTTGCATTGTTTAATTTAACCTGTTATCCACCGAGGAGCCGTGACACCGGCCGCACACACACTCAGATCAAAAATAATAAATTGTAAAATAAATCAAAGGTGCAGTGGAAGGCATAGTTGATAAAATCCTCAGACAATTGAATGATAAATCTGTGGTCCCATGCCTCGTTGTGCTGCAGGTTGCCTGGAGGTTATTACTGTGTACTTTATTCAGTTCTGCCCATTCATCACCTGGGCGTGCTTGCGGTCATGCTTACAGACAGAGAACTGAGAGAGAACTGAGAGAGAGAGAGAGAGAGAGAGAGAGAGAGAGAGAGAGAGACTGCTGACTTGTTTAGCGCTGGATTATAATATACAGCAGGATTGCCTAAGATAATTTTTTTATGACAAGATCTTAAAACTCAGTTGTTATATTTCCATATCAAAATGCTTTCTAGCTCATAAGTGATCCATTCTTTGGTTATTTCTCCAAACACTGTGCCTCCATGGCACTTTAAAAACATTGCTCTGTTTGTTTGAGCAACCAGCCCAACACAGCGACACTGACTCAACCAATGGCGTGAGTGTAGGGCGGGGCCATGTTGTTGTGTGACCAATGGCAGTAGAGGGATAGTTCAGGAAACCTGTTTGAAAACAGTCGCTATTTTTGGTATTCCATTGATGAACATATTTATTTATTTATGTATGGTTTGGTTTTACATTTACCTTACATTTTGATTTAATTTGAATAAAAAATATTTATTTTCCCAAAAGACAAAGCAAAACAACAACATTAATACAAAGTAAAATGCTTATTTATTATAATCAATATTTCTTTCTTTAGACATTTAAGCCAAATTGTTGATGTAGGTCAATATTTATTTATTTAGCTTTTTACAACCTAATTTCACCTTGAGGTAAATGAAAGCTATATTAGTTATAATATGAAAGTGGAATTTTCACTTTAGTTAACAACTTAGTTAACTTAAATAAAGAGAACCTTGGAAGACCTGAATGAAGGATGTCTATGATGTCTTTTTAAAATATGCATCATATTTTCTGTAATGTACTGAAAAGAAAAAGAAGTCAGTAAAGCTAGCCAGTATGTGTTTTGCACATCATGGGCCCTATCTTGCACGTATCATGTATCCTTCCTATTTTGCACCCGCGCACAGCGGACTTTTCCCTCCACAGACCCACGTCAGTTAACTAAGAAATACACTTGCGCTCCCGGGGGCGGTTCAGTGAAAAGAGGAGGCGTGTTCCGGCTCAAACGTTCCCTCATGCTATTTTGCAGTGGCGCGTTGCGCATGTTATTCATATGCTATTTTAAGGGCGCATGCTTGGCCATAATCAATGTAGCGTGTGCACAACGCGCATACACTTTGATTCTCTCATCTACACAGAAGCAGCAGTTTTCATTTTTGCAAATCATACATTATTACGATAGATAGATAAATAGATAGATAGATAGATAGATAGATAGATAGATAGATAGATAGATAGATAGATAGATAGATAGATAGATTATTATTATAAAAGCATACATCTAGCTTACACATTTACCCAAATTATCATACGCCTGTTTAATCGAAGCTAATTTGGGTGTGTTTCTCCATCCCCAACATCACTTCTCTGTGTTTTACGTCCCTGATGAGAACGTCGGTCTCCTCGGCTGTGAACCGCTCCTGGCGTGCGTCTGGCAAATCCGCCGTTATAATAGCAATCCGCCATGCAACAAGCGCGCCTGCTCTTAAAGGGAATGTGAGATGACACTTGATTGGTTTATTTCACGTTACGCCCAAACCACACCTATGAGTAATGAAGCTACTTCAGACCGGGCGCAAGAGTAATTTATCCCGCCGGTATAATAGCAACAGCACCCAAGACCCGCCCACAAAGTTACTTGCGTTTTGCGCTTGATACTTGTGTTTCAGATCGTTAAAATAGGGCCCCATGAGTCACTCTCCATTCCACCAAGATCATTTATTGAAACGGCTAATTCAGAAATCGGTAACACTTTAGAATACTGTTCCTTCATTAATGAATAACTACACAGGAACAAATGAGTAATGCATTAGTAACACTCTAGTAACTACTATTAACTAACAAGAAACTCTGATTAACGAATTAGTAAGTCATAGCGCTCAGTCGAATGTGGTAGTTCATTATTAGCTAATCAATAACTACTATTTTTCATACCTCACTGAAGACTACTAAGAACTACTATATACAGGTTCATAATTAATATTAATAATGCATAATATATAATAAGGTAATGGTAACTCATTAGTAATTAATCAAGTGTTACTACATCCTTCTAAAAGAACTACTAATAATTTGGATCAGTATTCTAAAGTGAAGATCACGGGAACACACTAGTAATGACTAAAGTGTTACCAAATCCATTGGAAGGAATTACTATTCAAAATCTTACAAAAATCTCAAGTCATTATTAGGTAGTTATCATGTTTTTCACTTTAGAATACTGATCCAAATAATTAGTAGTTCCTTTAAAATGATGTAGTAATACTTGAGTCATTACTAGTGTGTTACCATTACCATTTATTATAAATTATGCATTATTCATGTTAATTATGAACCTGTAGATAGTAGTTCTCTGGGAGGTATGAAAAATAGTAGTTATTGATTTGCTAATAATGAACTACTACATTCATCTGAGCGCTATTACTTACTAATTTGTTAATCAGAGTTTCTTGTTAGTTAATAGTTACTAGAATGTTAATAATGCTTTACTCATTTGTTCCTGTGTAATTATTCATTAGTGAAGGAACAGTATTCTAAAGTGTTACCCAGAAATCTAATCAGTAGTCAGAAAATTTTAGCCAATCATAACAGAGGTTATTTAAATATAAATGTCTTTAAGTTATTAGACTATTAAAAATATATATATATATATATTCTGAGGGTCAGACACATTGAAACATTTTCAAGTAAAACTACTTTGGCAATGTTTTTGGCAGTTTGGATTTTGTATTATAGTATGACATTCTTGCACAGGCTTCAGGAAATGTAATAATTTCATATACACTGTAAGAAAAACGGAAAAGGTACTAGTAATTTTCCACCAGGACATTATCCTTTTTTATTTAACCCTAAAACACAACACAATGCAATGTGCAATTCAAAATATGGGCAAAACCTATGAAAAATCAATACGAAAAATTCCTTCATGATAACACAGTATTGAGCCCTATTTTGATGGACTTTTCTTAGTGTTTAGAAGCAAGTAATGATGCTGAGAGACCTTTTTTCAGTAAGATAATTTGTGCGATGAGCAGCATATGGGCTGAATGAACTGCTTTGTGGGAAGATCTGTTTCTCAGTCTCCTTTCTACCGCACATGATAGAAGAGCATAGCTTATCACATGTATGGAGCCCAAACCACAAAACCTTCATTTATTTATGACCCAAATTCAAAGTGAGTGATTGTTCTTGACTTCATATGTAACTACAGTGCAGTTCCTGAGAAAAATAAGTTATTGCAGGATGATTTCTTCCTGGGTACATTTCAAAAGCTACTGAAGTCTACTAGCACTTTTTATAATATAAGGTAATCATTTATTGCTATAGTCCATTTTAGACATTCTACTATCCATTAGAAATGTTGCAACTTCATGTCAACTAGCAGTAATTAGAGTATTAGTAGACTATTAGGTTAGTTATACTCAGTAGAATAGCTAAAGTGGAGCATCGAAATAAAGTGTAACCTAATACTACACAAAACCCAGTTTGGATTTGTAAAGTATGTATATGACCAGACCACATTACTCATTGATATTGCTAGTGCAAAACTAGCCTTATTCTACATTGCTCAGCACTCACAGCTACATCTGATATATTAGGACAATGTATTTCAATTTCTATATATTACATTTTAAGTCTTGAGACAGAATCATACGGCTTGTGAAATAAAATGTTTAAAATGAGGCCACTTGTCCTGCTCCTCTCCTCCTCTTGTCATTTGCATTATTCTTTTAGCACAAAAGTGACAAATGAAAATAATATAAGCAGAAGCAGAAAATGAACAATCTTCAAATAAATGCCAAGCCCAATTTATAAATAAATGTCTCTGTCTGAAGTCAAAACCATTACCCATTCTTTATTAGCAGTACTTTACACATATAATAGTAAACCCATCACAAATACATCACAAAACACAAATGTACATATGGGTCTTGATGTTGTTTTCAGGCTCTACTAGAACAGGTTTTCCTGCTTGAATGTTGATTATTTCCCCCATATTCTCCATTGTTGCAGCTCCTCTCTTCCCAGTCTGTAGCTGTGTCCCAATGTGAAGGCTGCATCCTTCGAAGGACGCACCATGTAGCCTTCGTAGGATTTCCTAATTGCGCAACCAGGTGTTCCCGATCACCGCTCCAGGCGCCAAGCAACGGTGCGAGAGGACAGCTGCCATCCTGATAATTCATTTGATATGATTGAGTAAACAGCTATGGAGCCAGAATTGGCTATTGTCATTTTTATGTTTTATATTTTACTGGAGGACATGGGCCCTCATTTATCAATCTTGCGTAGAAACGGCGTATATATTGGCGTAAGATTATGCTTACACTCCTCTCATCGCCTGATTTATGAAGCTGTGCGTACCTTTGAAATTCTGGTGTACGCAATACCTGCCCTTGATAAATGCCGCGGCTGAAATCGATCGTCATTAGAATAACACGCCCCTATATATTCAAGTCTCCGCTTCCCCCACGCCCTCATTTTACGCCATGGACACACGGAAGACGGCAAAGAAGAGAAACTTCTTTGAGAAAGAGAAAGCGAAACCAGGGAAGTGGAAAGAAACAAAATTGATTTCTAGATTTTTATTATTAATGACGCTTATTGTTATTTAGAAGAAGAATGTCGTTATTATTATTTGTATTATTATTATTATTTAAAAGAAGAAGAATGGCATTTTTATTATTTTGTCAGTCTGAATTATTTTGTTGGTCATTGAAAGCCTTTCATTACTAAACCCAGTCCGTGCACACCTGCCGGGCCTAACCCTGGCCTAACCGTCGTTTCAAAGAATAGTACAACGGCGAGCGCATCGAGTATAAACGCCTCGTCCGTTTGGGGAGGTGTGCGCGCAGTCTGCGGAGACTCGTGCTGCGGAGCCAGGCGACAGTATAAACAAGGCTTGAAACGTCAGGTAGAGCGCACAGGCTCGCAACTTAAGGAATACATATGCCTACAATTCAAATGCTTTGGTAAAGTCACACAAATTAAACATTGAAGTCCATGTTGCACAAAAAGAAACACTGAAGTTTATAATTACTATGTTTTTGTTTTTTTACAGTGGGTCATAATATATTATATCTTTTAGTTTGTCAGTGCGTTTTGTGGTGTTAGGAATTGTTTTTCTGCGCATTCCCGCACTCAAAACGTGCGTACACCACCTCCTGAGCTGGCGTAGGATTTGAGCGTGCCGTACGCCAACGTCCATATTGATAAATCTCAAAGTCAACGTGGTTTTGGGTGTACGCTGGAAATTTGGTGTACGCACTTTTGATAAATGAGGGCCATGTTGAGGATGTTTCAGTCCCGGCGCTGCCGGGTCATGTATTTTCCCTTAGCCAAGACCATGGCCAGATAAATTAAGCTGGTTTGCTGCGTCCCAATTCAGAGGCTGCGTCCTGAATTGGTGGATTACACTTTAACACTTGTGTGGTGTTCATATTTTTGTTACTCAGCCAGTGTTCGTGGGTCTGGTGGACCCGTTGCATTTTGGGGTTTAATCAAAAATGTTATGTTAAAATACTCAACAGATGTTTACTTCATCCCAATTACAAGCAATATAAAGAGCATATATGGTTAATATTTTCTCTTTACCTTTGTTAGATCACATTTAAGAATTGCAACCTCGTGTGGGAACGGCAGGAGTAGAAACACAAAACTCACTCTTGCACTCTTTCACACTTACACACAATCTCTCTCTCACACGCACGCACACACACACTCATGCACACACACACACCCACAACACAGACACACACAAAACACACACCCACAACACACACACAGACACACACAAAACACACACCCACACCCACACACACACACTCACTTGGATATGTGGTGTACGGTCACTCTCCATAGGCATAATGGTTTTTCTACTGTACAAACTGTATAATCTATCCCCCTACACTAACCCGACCCCTAAACCTACCAATCACAGAAAATTTTTGGCATTTTTTGAATTTCAAAAAACACCATTTAGTATGTTTTAGTATGAGGACACAGATGTCGTCATAAACCATGTTTACGTTGTAATACCCATGTCATTATACACATTTGTGTCCTCATAAACCATATACAAGGACATACACACACTAACAGCAGGCCCTGACACGAGGAGGACAGAGTAAAGGTACACAGGACCTACAATTTCCACACTTTTATTAGCCCCGGGTCCAGTGGACCCGAACATCCTGTGTGTAATATAAATGTGTAAGGGGGGTGTACAGTGTGTTTTCATTGAAAATGTGTTCTGATATATATTCCTCACAGAAAATGAGCCAAGGCCAATGAGTCTCAGTTTGAAAAAATAATTAATTGTATCATTTTTCTTTTGATAAAAAATGAAAACGGGTCCAACAGACCCGAACACCATACAAGGGTTAAACTGTTCAAGTATTGGGTGTTAACTTGCGTAAATAATGTAATGATATATGAAAAGAAAAGAAAACTTACTGTAGCAGGGTGAAGTGTATCTGTGTTGATTATTGGCCAGTGTCATGTGAAACCATTGAACCTATCAACAGTCTGGTGTCATGGTATAAAATGGGGAGGTTGTTTGTCACTTGGGATGCGTCGTCGACACCCGTACCGCCCCTTTACGGAGGCCGCCATTTATGAATGGAGAGTATGAAGTGCTGTCTCGGCTCTGTGCGGCCGTGCACAGTCTGCCCCGGGCTTTGAGTTCATTGACGAGCAACCGGCGGTATGTTGAGGCCAGCGAACACGCATAGTGCTGCGCTGAGAACGTTTCCGATTTGAGTGACGAGAGCAAGGGTTTCACCTCTATATTGCGGGAAGAGATGCGCGTCTGTTGACGTAACGCACTGCTGTCTTGCCTGGGCTTAGTTTTGTCGTCTTTTCGTTGGAGCGAACTTGAACTTGCATAACAGCGAGCTGGGACGATTCCTCGCCGCAGTGTGCGAATTAACGTGGAAGCGCGGCTGTTTCCTCGCTGACTTGTTCTGCTCTTTGAGTGTGTGTGCGGCCGATCGTGGCATGTTTGTTTTATTTTGATGTGTCTTTTGGTTTGTTTCGAATTTTAATTTAGATTTCTTTATTTTTGTCTTGTGCTCATTTTTGCGTATTTTGTATGTAATTTATTTTTCTTTGTTTAAGTTTAATTAGTTTATGTTTTGTTTGTGTATTTTTATTTATTTAATGTTTGTGAACTGACGGTGTCCTTTCTTTTTTTCTCGTAAACAACGTGACGAAGAAAGTGTATTGAGGAGGGGTTTATAGCTGCTGTTTAACGGGGTTTACATTGAGTGCTGTGTTTGAGTGACCTGACTTCACCAGAGCGGGTGTGTGTGGATATTAAGTGTGTTGTGTGAATTGAGGGTCACAGCAGGCCATCTCCCTCCTAATTAAGCTTTCTTGTGTATTTGTATTTTTGTATTTATTTCTTTATTTTGAAGTTTTGTAAAGTGGTGTTTGTTTTCCTTTTCTTTTTGACATGTGAATATTGAGCCCTTGATAGATTAATGTATTGATGGTTTTAAATTTTGTATTTGAATAAAACTGCCTCATCATTGATATTCCCTGGCCTATCTCTCTGCTTACCCATTTCTTTTGGTAACGAACCTGTGCGCTCCCTGATTTGGGGCTGATAGTTCCCGGTATATACCGGGTGGCGTAGTCGAACGTTATATAATAGTTTCATACAGTTCCCTCAAGTACCTGACGCCACTGGCTACATTTGGCGTAGTGTCGGCAGGGTTTCCATATTTTGGGTGAGCTTATTGAGAAGTGGGTCTGGGAGTAGGCTACTTGAGGCAGTTTTTTATATTTTCTTTTACTGTTGGTACAGTGTATGTTTGAAGTTAATTTCTCCTTGTGTTTCTTTTTCTCTTTTCTTGTTTTCTTTTTTTTCTAAAGGCAAGGCAGCAGTGTGTTTGTAAGTCCCCTCTGTTGGTGACTCCCTCTGCATGTGGTAAGTGTGTAGCAATGGAAGCATGGGAAGAGATTAGGCATCGCCCTAGTGTTGAACGGGGGGATTGTACTAAAGTTATATTTGCATTGCGGGAATTATTTGGCTGTTCTCAGTCATATGTAGCCGTCATGGTAGAGCACTGTAACCAGTGTCTCGTGTTTCCCGTTGTGTAGCCGTCATGGCAGAGTACTGTAACCAGTGTCTCGTGTTTCCGTTGTGTAGCCGTCATGGCAGAGCACTGTAACCAGTGTCTCGTGTTCCTCGTCGTATAGCCGTCATGGCAGAGTACTTGTAACAAGTATCTCATTTGTGTTTCTTGTGTAGCTGTCATAGCTGAGAACTTGTGTATCACTTGTTCTTGTCATATAGCCGTCATGGCAGAGCACTGTAACCAGTGTCTCGTGTTTCCCGTTGTGTGGCCGTCATGGCAGAGCACTAACCAGTGTCTCGTGTTTCCCGTTGTGTAGCTGTCATAGCTGAGAACTTGTGTATCACTTGTTCCTCGTCGTATAGCCGTCATGGCAGAGCACTGTAACCAGTGTCTCGTGTTTCCCGTTGTGTAGCTGTCATAGCTGAGAACTTGTGTATCACTTGTTCCTCATCGTATAGCCGTCATGGCAGAGCACTGTAACCAGTGTCTCGTGTTTCCCGTTGTGTGGCCGTCATGGCAGAGCACTAACCAGTGTCTCGTGTTTCCCGTTGTGTAGCTGTCATAGCTGAGAACTTGTGTATCACTTGTTCCTCATCGTATAGCCGTCATGGCAGAGCACTGTAACCAGTGTCTCGTGTTTCCCGTTGTGTGGCCGTCATGGCAGAGCACTAACCAGTGTCTCGTGTTTCCCGTTGTGTAGCTGTCATAGCTGAGAACTTGTGTATCACTTGTTCCTCGTCGTATAGCCGTCATGGCAGAGCACTGTAACCAGTGTCTCGTGTTTCCCGTTGTGTAGCTGTCATAGCTGAGAACTTGTGTATCACTTGTTCCTCGTCGTATAGCCGCCATGGCAGAGTACTTGTAACAAGTATCTCATTCGTGTTTCTTGTGTAGCTGTCGTAGCTGAGAACTTGTGTATCACTTGTTTCTCGTCGTGTGGCCGTCATGGCAGAGTACTTGTAACAAGTATCTCATTTGTGTTTTTCGTTGTATAGCCGTCATGGCAAGAAGACTCATAATAAGGTTCCCCCTTAGTGTTTGCTGGGACCCACGGCAGAGGTGAGTCTCTTGGGGCTGGGGACTAATCGTCGGGGCGACGATTCATAATGTGGGGGTGGAATGTAGCAGGGTGAAGTGTATCTGTGTTGATTATTGGCCAGTGTCATGTGAAACCATTGAACCTATCAACAGTCTGGTGTCATGGTATAAAATGGGGAGGTTGTTTGTCACTTGGGATGCGTCGTCGACACCCGTACCGCCCCTTTACGGAGGCCGCCATTTATGAATGGAGAGTATGAAGTGCTGTCTCGGCTCTGTGCGGCCGTGCACAGTCTGCCCCGGGCTTTGAGTTCATTGACGAGCAACCGGCGGTATGTTGAGGCCAGCGAACACGCATAGTGCTGCGCTGAGAACGTTTCCGATTTGAGTGACGAGAGCAAGGGTTTCACCTCTATATTGCGGGAAGAGATGCGCGTCTGTTGACGTAACGCACTGCTGTCTTGCCTGGGCTTAGTTTTGTCGTCTTTTCGTTGGAGCGAACTTGAACTTGCATAACAGCGAGCTGGGACGATTCCTCGCCGCAGTGTGCGAATTAACGTGGAAGCGCGGCTGTTTCCTCGCTGACTTGTTCTGCTCTTTGAGTGTGTGTGCGGCCGATCGTGGCATGTTTGTTTTATTTTGATGTGTCTTTTGGTTTGTTTCGAATTTTAATTTAGATTTCTTTATTTTTGTCTTGTGCTCATTTTTGCGTATTTTGTATGTAATTTATTTTTCTTTGTTTAAGTTTAATTAGTTTATGTTTTGTTTGTGTATTTTTATTTATTTAATGTTTGTGAACTGACGGTGTCCTTTCTTTTTTTCTCGTAAACAACGTGACGAAGAAAGTGTATTGAGGAGGGGTTTATAGCTGCTGTTTAACGGGGTTTACATTGAGTGCTGTGTTTGAGTGACCTGACTTCACCAGAGCGGGTGTGTGTGGATATTAAGTGTGTTGTGTGAATTGAGGGTCACAGCAGGCCATCTCCCTCCTAATTAAGCTTTCTTGTGTATTTGTATTTTTGTATTTATTTCTTTATTTTGAAGTTTTGTAAAGTGGTGTTTGTTTTCCTTTTCTTTTTGACATGTGAATATTGAGCCCTTGATAGATTAATGTATTGATGGTTTTAAATTTTGTATTTGAATAAAACTGCCTCATCATTGATATTCCCTGGCCTATCTCTCTGCTTACCCATTTCTTTTGGTAACGAACCTGTGCGCTCCCTGATTTGGGGCTGATAGTTCCCGGTATATACCGGGTGGCGTAGTCGAACGTTATATAATAGTTTCATACAGTTCCCTCAAGTACCTGACGCCACTGGCTACATTACCACTCAAAAAATTATTTTTTGCCCCTTGTTAAATTTAATTAATTAAAATAAGCAAAAGTAACACAATTGTTTAATATTTTGTCACAACTTAATTTAAATGTTTTCAATCAACCTAATATATTTAAAACTGAAGTTTACTTACTTAATTTGTGTGAAAACTACATGAATCATTTTTGTTGACAACTAACTGGGCAGTGGATCTGTAGTTCCCAGCATGCTTTGCAAGGGACTGCATTAGGAAGGTAAATTTAGGGATTAAAGTGTTATTTTATGTGTTTTTCTGTAAATGGAAAGATGTTGTTAGTTAATGTTAGTGTTTAATATTCAGTTATGTTAGAAACTTGTTTTTGAATTTTGTGGTTACCATTATGCAGAAGAGTGGCGACAGTATACACTATACATGCATTAAACCTCATTCGCAGACCTGCATGAGTAATATTCAGTATTACTCTGTATAAAGTGGTTTTAATTAAATTGAACACTAATAGCTTCTATCATTGGAAATAACTGTAGAGTCAAATTAGCTAAAATTATAATGTTGGCGATTTTAGGCAGGGCAAAAATTAAATGTAGTCAACCTGACAAAACTTTATCTAGCAGGAATGACTAAATGAATTTAAGTTCATACAACAAGATTACAACAAATCATTTCAAACAAATTATATTTTGTTGGAAAAATGTAATTCATTTTCGTGGAAAAGTTTTCCTTAATTTAATCAAAAGAGAGCTCTCTCTCTCTCTTTCTCTCTCTCTCTCTATATATATATACTTATTTTTTTATTATATTTTTTTTTTCAAAGGTTCAAATGTTCACTTATATCTTACCTTGAAGTGATTTTGTAGGCTAGGGCATTCTTTTTTATTATGTACGCAAATGGACCATAGTGAACATACAGGTTTTCAACCCTGTTTGAATATAAAACCCAGTTGAATGTAAAAAAGTCCAGTGCAAACGTTACTCCCGCTCGTCATCACAGCTGTCACAGTTGCCAGGCGACAAGAATGATTCCTCCGTAGGCTAGACCGGTCCAAGCGCTTCAGATGCGCTCTTTGATATGGGACGCAGCTGTAGTTAGAAACAATTTGTTCATATTGTGTACATTTTGTTACTTTCATTTTCGGAACTTCATACTTTAAGTATTCACATACAAATGTGAAGTACGGTAACCTACAGAAGTACTTTTTTTCCCTCACAGGACAGCAACACTACAAAATTATGTTCTTTTACAATATGATGCATTGTTTTACATTAATCCAATCCAATCCAATCCACTTTATTTATATAGCACAATTTAAACAAACAACAAGGTTACCAAAGTGCTTTACAGAGATAAAAATATATATATAAAAAAAAAACAACCAAAATAAATAAAATAACATCAACAATGACAGTGACAACAAAGACCACAGCAGCTCTCATGGTGACTCAAAAGCCAGGGAATAAAAATATGTTTTTAAACAAGATTTAAAAGTGTGGAGGGTGGGCAAATGGGGGTCGGTAAATCATTCCACAATTTGGGAGCAAACTACACAAACATATATAGTTTAAATGTAACAACCTTAAAAATATTCAGAAGTAAAATGCAACATACGCAGTAATGCAGTAGTAGCCTAATATAAATGCAAAACCATCATAAAAACCCTGACAAGGAGGGGTTTTTTTCCTGCAGAATACATACCTTTAGTTTTACTCTTGATACCTTAAGTACATTAGAGTATGCAAGATAATTTTGCTGAACTAAGGTGTGAAATATATGACTAGTAGTTTTTCCCAAATGCGGTATTAGTAGTTATTAAAAGTACTTTTTTCAGAAATATACTCTTTCTGAAAAAAATCTCAGTGACATGGCAGCCGTCGATTGAGTCAGCCCTGCAAACCTGTTGGTAGACAACTTAGTGGATAGTGGAAATATGCACTCAAACACTCTGGAGAGCATCCCAGATGATGTCCCACCAACAGAGAGGCCTTACCAGGGTCTTTATTGTGGAGCCCATCCCGCTCCAGCAGCTCACCAGGGTCTCCCTGCTCAGCTCAATAAAAGTCTTATTTTTTATTTTTCTTATTTTATGTACTGTAAATTTAAATGTTTATGTTGATTTTGATATGTTTAACGTATGTTGTAAATAGTTGGAAAAAGTACTTTTATGTAGCCTATAGAAACAGTGATTTTCATTTACCAATTTTATAAAAAAAAAAAAAAGGTATAAAAGAATTTGTTTCATGTAGAAATTATGACTGTCATTACAAAAAATAAACAATGTCCTAAACAATTAATTCTCTTTTATTTACACATTTAAAGTTGCAAAAAATAATTCCTTTTAAAACATACGTGAAAAAAAGTTATATAAAAAAAAATATTTTTTCAATCATTCTCTCAAGAAGAGAAAACAGCCTGTCCATCCTCTCCTGTGCCCTCGCCTCTGCCTCTCTCTGTAGTTGCATGTCTTCTCTGATCAAGTCCAAAATTCGTCCTCTCTGTCTTGCCACCTTCTCCTGCTGCTGCTGCTGGTGTGTCCTCAGGGATTGAGGCAATGACGACAGGGGGGTTGGTGCAATGCCTCTGTCCCAACACCTCCTGTCCCAACACCTCATCCATGAGGACAAACCAGGGCCAAGTTTCAGCAGTGGGTTTCCCACTCACACCCTCTCCTGTCCCAGGACACGTGCAATCCTAAGGCAGAGCAAATTAACCATGGCTTGTTAACAACAATAGCACATTAAATTTCAGCAAAGACGTGTATATTAACTTACTTTATTTATTTTACTAATAATTTGTTGTTGTTGTTTTTTTGTTGTTGAAGTTGTCCCATTTTTTTTTTTTTTTTTGCCTGTATGGGAGTTACCTTCCCCAGCAGACCCATTTTCTCCAGAAATGCTCTAAAAAAACAGAAAAGGGTACTTATTAAAAATATTAACACAGGGGTGCAATCTTAAAGGGTTAGTTCACCCAAAAATGAAAATTCTGTCAGTAATTACTCACCCTCATGTTGTTCCAACCATGTAAGTCTTTCGTTCATCTTCGGATCACAAATTAAGATATTTTTGATGAAATCTGAGTACTTTCTGACTCCTCCATAGGCTTTCAGAGGGACCCAAACTCGCCGGCCCAGAATAGTTATTAAAAACATCGTTAAAATAGTCCAAGTGACTACAGTGGCTCTACATTAAGTTTATCATGCGACGACAATACTTTTTGTGCGGAAAAACAACAAAAATAACGACTTTATCCAACTATTAGTGTTCTTCAATGTGGGCCTCTGACGAGAGTTCACGGGAGCGCCAGGACGCATGCGCGAGAACTGAGATTATGGCGTTCTTCTTCTTCTTCTACTTGTTACTGGCTGCTTACTCCTTGGGAGTATTACCGCCATCTACTGTACAAGATGACGTCCCGACATTGCCGGAAGCGCAAAACGGTCTATTTATAAGCAGAGGAAGACGCGCACTGTATGTAAGCTATTCGACACTTATTGTGATTTAGGTCTCGATGATGTCGGGACCAGAGTCCTGCACGGGTCCGATTTTGTAAATCCGCATCCGCCCGTACCCGCAGTGCTTCAAACCGCATCCGACCCGTTATCCGTCAACAGCACTAATTAAAATCCGCACCCGACCCGCTTAAAATAGAACCGACACCCGACCCGCACCCGAAATAAAATCATTTTAGCCAATCACATTATAGACACAATTACAATTATTGCCAGGTCATACAGAAGTTATAACCACAATTAACACAAGGACAACTTCAGCCGAAGCTGTCAAAAGGCCGGTACATGAAGAACATGGCTAACGTTACCACAAAACTGAGTAACCTAACAGACGCGGCTACAACACTATATCTGCCACGCAATTTCGTCTAGCCTACATCAGACAATTTTGGGTTCAAACACACCCTGCACACCACACATACTGAACAGTGTTACATTTGAAAAATACTGTTCGACAGAACTGCTTGGTTTGTTTCCAGTTATCTGTGTGCTTCCTCGGCGATGAAGTTCCACATTTGCGGCTATAATCCAACACGAAACTGCATGCAGCAAAGCCTTTCACAATATTGTTTTCTTCAGATAACTCCAAATTTCTCCCACACACTGGACTTGACTTTTGATGACGTATTGTCGACACAACTTTTCAATCTCCACTAGCTATTCTTTTCTTCAACTCCTCAGCATCCATCTCGACGACTGCAGTGAAAGCAGATCGCGCGCGCGCAGTTATGAGGAATTTTTAAAACTGAAAGTATAGATTCCTGGGAGGGCGTGGCGCGTGGGCACAAATAAACTGATGTGGATTTTAAATTATTTTATCAACTTGAAATACAGGAATATTTTTGTAGATGTGTTCCTTAAAATATGCATATATTTTTACGTTTGCATGTGATTGTTTTAAACCCGTGTTTAGATCCGTGTTTCCCCCGTGTCCGACCCGCACCCGTATCCGACACAGTTGGATATTTTTCACCCGTTTGAGCAAAATTTGCGGGTCACCCGTCGGGTACCCGAACCCGTGCAGGACTCTAGTCGGGACGTCATCTTGTACAGTAGATGGCGGTAATACTCCCAAGGAGTGAGCAGCCAGTAACAAGTAGAAGAAGAAGAAGAACGCCATAATCTCAGTTCTCGCGCATGCGTCCTGGCGCTCCCGTGAACTCTCGTCAGAGGCCCACATTGAAGAACACTAATAGTTGGATAAAGTCGTTATTTTTGTTGTTTTTCCGCACAAAAAGTATTGTCGTCGCATGATAAACTTAATGTAGAGCCACTGTAGTCACTTGGACTATTTTAACAATGTTTTTAATAACTATTCTGGGCCGGCGAGTTTGGGTCCCTCTGAAAGCCTATGGAGGAGTGAGAAATCTGTCAGATTTCATCAAAAATATCTTAATTTGTGATCCGAAGATGAACGAAAGACTTACATGGTTGGAACAACATGAGGGTGAGTAATTACTGAAAGAATTTTCAATTTTCAAAATACTTCAGAAATCATATTTCTGGATTCTCAAATTTGGTTAAAACCTTTGTAGACTTAGCTTGCATGACAGGACTACAAAAACACATAAAAGTGATACCCCATTGCCTTATCTACTGCTTTTCTTTTTGTTGTGGGCTTTATAGTGTAACGACTGAGACAATCAGACACATAACTATTTGTTACATTTAACAAATAAGCTTCAAAGCCCACTCTTAGGAAAGAAAACATCCCCCCCAAAAGAGACAAGAGAGCAGGAAAGGTTTCAGTTGCCGGGCCGACGATCAGATAAGATGTCTTTATTGCTGTGACAAATGTGGTCATGTGGTCAGGACCTCGGACCTACAGACATTAAAACAGACTTTCCTGGATTAATTTATCGGCGAACTGATCTATAAAATGAGAATGCATTCCAGAACATTTTGTGAATGATTTACTGTCTTGTGTAATGTCTTTTAATACTATTATTTTGTTGATGCTGTGTATTTTACAATAGAATCAATGGTCACCTATACCATGTTTGGTGTCTATAAATTGGTACTTTGAAGATCGAAATGGTCATGTATTAGGGATGCACGATAATGCATTTTGGCCGATATTCGATATGCCGATATTTTCAAACTAATTTTGTCCGATGCCGATACCGATACCGATATATACACATTTTCCCCCTGATATATTTACACTTTTATTTTACTGAAGAGAAATCCAAGTCTCTCTCCTGTACTACCTTTACTGTATTACACTCATGTGTTAAGGCAATTTACAAGACAAACAAACAACATTTGATTCTACCATAAATGTATAATTTTACAAATGTAGACAGACATTCACCCCTGAAAAATAGGTAAATTATTTCACTTGGAGAATAAATGATATACCATTGCCACAGTTTATTTTTAAGTTCAGACTTTAAACTTCAGTCCTTAGAAGTAAAATAAATAGAAAAAAAATTTTCAAATAATTTTTTTTTACATCTTCTCCTACTTGAACAGGTCTACCAAATGCTCCCCTGTTTTCGGTGCTGATGCGGTGGTGACCCGTTCATGTACTGTAACATGAAAGGGTGGCGCTGCCAATAAAGCAACTAAAAGTTGTCACAGAGAAGCGCAAAAGTAATGATTATGAATATGTCAAATATAGCAAGGAGACATTTTAATTGTTTATTAATAAACAAGTGTTTTCTGTGTCGGCTGCAAAGATGAAGTTGACTGACTAGTGACTAGCCTACTCCGAAGATCGTGAGTCAGTCAACTTCATCTTTGCAGCCGACACAGTGAACGCGCCAGAGAGAAATGCACATTTCGGATTACATAGTTTTCTTTCGTTTTGAATTGTTATGTTTAAAAATATGATTTCAAACGTTCTGTAGATAATAGATATATTTATCAGGTCTGTGAGGCAAGTAAGCTATGCTGAGTTTCATTTCATTTATGAGACGAACTCCAGTTCACGCACGCACCTCTGTGTCGTGATATCTATTATCTGGTTTACTTATTATTTATTAGGCTAAATCCAGGCAATTGGTTGATGAAACATTTTTTAAGATTAAGATACAATTATTACAAAACGAAATTCACTTAGAAAGGCTTTGTGCTTTCTGTTTGAGGTCTCTGTGGTCTCCTATAATTTTATATTATAATTTATTTATGAATAAATTGTAATGAAAAATAAATACAATTAAATAGCTAAAGTGAATCGTAAGTGGAAGTGCATCTGTCAATTAATTGAATGTTCAAAATATTAGGAATCTTTATTTAGAAAAAAATACACATTTGGTTGGCCTATTCATGAGCATACATCAGCAATTACACATGTTTATGGGAATAGGGCATTATTAATATACCATGTAAGGTGGTATGTGCTAGAAATGGGTAAACCACTATCAGTGAGTCTGCCCGTGGGGTGGGGCCACCGCCGCGCCAGGCAGTGTCTCACATTGTCCCTCAGAAACATACCCCTTGTCCCCCCTTGGGCTTATTAGCAGGTGGTCACCCTATCGGCAGGTCACAATCTGCATGTGCTCAGCCATGTGCTCATGGAGAGAGAGAAAACCTTCAACCAGAACAGAGTCAAACAAACCACTCAAGTTCATCATATCTTCTTCATCCAACGGAGAAGAAAACTATTGCATCTTCAACGTTTGACACTAACCGAACCATAAACATCCTTTTCCAAGAACTTCAAGAATTGTTTCCACTGCAAAGGCCATGCAAGCATACATTTAATGAGGTGCTCTGAAAATGATAAGCTGATGGCTCTTTTCATAGTTAAATGGATATTTTCCATAGTTCCATTTCCTGCTTCCGGTTCCATTCTGTCACTCACCATTTTACCTATGTATGTATGTGTGTTTAGATTAGTTATGTTTGTGATTTAGTTAATAAAACTTGTGTACAATACGTATTTGGTTCTGATTCTCTGCTTGCAACAAAGTTTATTTTACGATCTTGATCTTGTTACATGCTCTAAGCGCTTGTAATAAGGGATCCACTGGAGGCAAGTTGTAAATGAGAACCCAAGTGCAGTTTATTTGAAACAAAAACATGATGTGGCATGAAAACAAAAACCGTGGCATGAACATGAAACTTACACTACAGCAGAACTACAGGAAACAATACTTGACCAAGACACATGGCAAACATGAGGGCTTAAACAAAAACAACTAATGGGACTAATGACAAAACAAGGGACACCTGTGAACAATGATCAGACAATTAACCAATGACAAGACATGGCAGGATCACATGACAAACAGGGAATCACATGACAGACATGGAAACAAGACATGACACAGAAACATGACAAGAACAAACCCAAAACGTGACAGCGCTGTACATGCTAAGAGATAATTATTTTTCTGTGACCATGAAAGATACGCTTTTCTTAGAATAAATGAATAACCAAAAGAGTTCGTTGGACAAACTGATTAACTGATTGTAATATTAGCTACATCAAGTTTAATCCAATTAACTGATTCAAATATTCATAATTAATCATAACAAGTTATGTTTATTATTAATATTTCCCCTTTGAGCTAACTCGTTACAATAGGGTGAGTGATATTTCTTATAATACACAAGTGAGACAGACTAGTGCAAATATTACAAATAGGTTATTGTCTTACCTTAAAAATAAATGGTCATTTTCAGACCGCAATTTAATAAATTGAGCTGTCTACTCCTTGCTCCCTGAAACAATTATTAAACTAATATTAGCACAAGTTTTGCCTCAAACCACCTGACAAATAAAGCCATGCAATGTTGATGGAGTTAAGATGAAATTTATAAGAAAGAAAAACTTGTGGCTTTTAACTCTGGTTTCGCTAGCTATTTGAGTAAATGAAAACATAATACTTACATTTAAAGGGCACCTATTATGCAAAATTCACTTTTACATGGTGTTTGAACATAAATGTGTGTTGGCAGTGTGTGAGCAAAACCACCCTAGAATGATAAAAATCCACCCAGTGTTTTTTTTACAATCTCAATAAATCATAAGCACTGTCTCAGAACGAGCTGTTCTAAGATTGCTCTCACTGTGACGTAGAATTGCGCAAGCCCCACCGACGTGGTTTGATTGACACTGTGGTTACCCCGCCCTCGGTGATCTGTACACCATCGCCATTGTTTCAACGACAGCCGGTAATGTCTCCTAAGAAATGTAGGTGTTCTGTTGTGGGATGTAAGAATGGACATAGTAGTCTTCACTGACATCAGAGCCACTGAAAACACAGCGGATGGATTTTATTTATGAAGAAAAGGTGCCACTTAAACTTCCTAAATACGTTTGCGAGAATCATTTTCTGACTGACTGTTTAGTGAACGAGGGTCAAAGTTAATCCTCAAGTGTGGATCGTTGCCTACTGTGCGCTCCAATGTCACCTCCAGAAGAAGTAAGTGTATTTTATGATTTTTGAGCAAATAGTAATTTCAATCGATGTCAGCCAGTTCAACAACAAATGCGTCTAAAGCTATTTATTGTCGTCATCATAGGATGTTTCAACAAACAACGTCAGACAGTTTTATGTCACGTATCATTTTTTGCAGCAATTACAAATTTAAATAAATTAATACCTGCTCTATCTCCCTAGAAAGTATATAAACGTCTATCTGCGCAATGACTTATGGGGTAGAATAGGCCGCTAAGGATCCTTTTATGTATCCTTCCTTTCACAGGGAAGTGAAGGGTGCATTTGGCGTCACTTTTGAATCAGGGTAGCCTTCGTCGCACCGCTGTGACGATTCGTCACGCTGCTGTGATGCAAACAACAACAGGAGGAACAGACGATGGCCACGGGTCGCGCTGTCCAGGCGCTGGTGGCCCAAGTTTCCGAATTAACAAAACAGTTGCAGCAACTAAGGACCGAGGCGGTATCTGTTCAACCTCAAGCCGCGTCCAGCCCACCTGCTTCTGTCATTCAGACCATTTGCACCACTGAGCCCCTTCTTCCGCCTCCAGCATTCTACTCTGGTGAGCCCCAGTTATGTTGCTTGTTTTTGGCCAAATGTTCTCTGTACATCTCTCTTCAACCTTCGTCATTTCCTACTGAGGATTCTAAGGTGGCTTTTGTTATAACCCTGCTCTCGGGTCAAGCACTACTCTATTGAATTTCGCACTTTGGCTGCGGAGTGTGGCTGGAATTCGGAGGCACAATGGGACATGTTTTTATATGGACTTTCTGAGTCCATCAAGGATGAAATTTACTCAATAGATTTACCTGCGGGGGTGGATAAACTCATAGACCTGGCTATTCAGGTGGATACGAGACTACGGCGACGTGGTTCACGGATACAGTTAGGGTGGTCTGCCAGTGCACAGAGTAATGTATCTTTTTCCCCTGGCGAAACTATTATGTCTTTTCCAGATCCTGAGCCCATGCAAATGGGCAGGTCCCGTCTATTGCAGCAGGAGAAGCAAAGAAGGAGAGAGAGGGGACTATGTCTGTATTGTGGAGCCGCTGGTCACATCACTCTGCAGTGTCCGGTATAAGCCAGCACCCGCCAGTAGGTAAGAGGTTACTGACGGGTGGGACTACACTGACTAAATCCTCTTTTTCAGTTTGAAATTGCATTCTCAGAGTTTTCACTGTGAGGCTCTAGTGGACTCTGGAGCAGAGGGTAATTTTTTAGACATGAATCTTGCTCACAAGCTCAGGATACATGTGATGACACTCTCTCAACCCATTTCTGTAGTTGCACTTAATGGTCAACTATTACCCTCCGTCACACACACCACTGCCTCCTTAAGACTCATCACCTCTGGCAATCACTCAGAGGACATTGACTTTCTTTTGATTGACACTCCTTCTGCTCCTGTGGCTTTGGGACACCCCTGGCTTGTGCTCCATAACCGTCATATAAACTGTCCTATGAATTCTGTTTTTGCTTGGAGTGAATTTTGTTATGCTTTTTGTTTGTCATCTGCGTGTTCTTCTGTGTCTTGTTCTGTGTTTCAGGATGAACACACGGATTTGTCTAATGTGCCATGGTGAGTATCTGGACCTGAAAGGAGTGTTCAGTAAGTCTCGAGCTGCTTCTCTACCTCCACATCATCCCTATGACTGTGCTATAGACTTATTGCCAGGTACGTCTCCGCCTAAAGGCAAGTTATATTCGCTTTCCTCTCCGGAAAGGGAGGCCATGGAGTAATATATTTCTGATTCTGTAGCAGCCAAGATCATTCGCCCCTCTTCTTCTCTGGCTGGTGCGGGGTTCTTTTTTGTGAAAAAGAAAGGCGACTCTCTTCGCCCCTGTATCGACTGTCGGGGGCTCAATGACATCACAGTGAAGGATACTTATCCTTTACCGGTGATGTCATCAGCCTTTGAGCGTCTGCAAGGGGTGTCATTTTTCACAAAATTGGATCTCCATAACGCTTATCATTTGGTTTGCATAAGAGAGGAGGATGAATGGAAAGGCACTTTGAATATCGGGTTCTTCCTTTCGGGCTCTCCAACGCTCCCGCGGTTTTCCAAGCACTCGTCAATGACGTGTTGAGAGATATGGTAGATGAGTTCATGTATGTTTACCTGGATGACATACTGATTTTTTCTCATTCTCTCCAGGAACATGTTCAACATGTCAGGCGAGTGCTTCAGAGGTTGCTAGAGAATGGGCTTTATGTCAAGGCGGAGAAATGCGTTTTTCATTCACAGTCTGTTCCCTTTTTGGGGTACATCGTCTAGTCCGAGGGAGTGCGCATGGATTCCGATAAGGTTCAGGTTGTGGTAAATTGGCCAACTCCAGATTCCCGCAAGGCCCTGCAGAGATTTCTGGGCTTTGCCAATTTTTACCGTGAAGCTTGCCTTGGAAGAGTGGCATCATTGGTTGGAGGGTTCGGGGGTTCCCTTTATTGTTTGGGCTGACCATAAGAATATTGAATACATCAAGTCCGTCAAAAGTTTAAACTCTAGGCAGGCTTGGTGGGCTCTTTTTTTTTCCGTCGTTTTGATTTTTCTATATCTTACTGTCCGGGCTCTAAGAACATCAAGCTGGACGTGTTATCCCGCATTTTTGATCATTTGGAGCGCCCATCTTTTTCCGAGCCCATTGTGCCGCAAAAGCTTCGAGTCGAAGGTCCGCACGGCCTCTCAAGGGGTAACGCCCCCGCCCGGATGCCCACCGAGTCGTTTATTTGTGCCAGATGGTTTAAGGCCTGAAGTTATCCGTTGGGGTCATTGTTCCAAGGTAGCTTGTCATCCTGGGGTTAAGCGCACCACGTTTCTCGTTAAACAACGGTTCTGGTGGCCATCTATAGCTCGCAACGTTCGTCTTTTTGTTTTGGCTTGCTCAGTCTGTTCTGTTTCTAAGTCTTCCAATTGACCCCCTGCTGGACTCCTTCAACCGTTGTCAGTTCCTTCGAGACCCTGGTCCCACATTTCACTAGATTTTGTTTTGGGTCTCCCTCCTGAAGCTGAAATTCTCCCCTCATTTACCTTTACCCAAGTATATTGTTTTACCAAGGGATTATTTTCTCTCCAAATATCTGTGAAGTTAAAAGTTTTAATAATATTAGCAAAAACAGTAGGTGACTGACAATTAGGTTCTTCTCCATTTCTATAAAAAGAAGGATCGAGTGTACAGTTCCAGTCGCCTCCTAAAATGATCAAATCATAAACCTGCTGTTGTTTTAAAAAGATCTTCAATTTATTAAAAGTATTTATCCTATCAGATCCACTATTAGGTATATCTATATTAACAAAAACAAAAAACAGATCATTAATCCTCTGGGGTCAGCGATCACGCCGGCATGGTCTGCTCGCTTTTTTTCTTATTAGTGCAAAAGAGACTCAAAATACTCTGTTGATTTTGATCTTACATATAAGTGTTACATCATTCGAGTGTCTATTTTTTTTTTTTTTTTTTGTGTATACTCACAATTAAAACAAAGTGTTGTGCTTTTTGCCAAATAAAGAAAAATAAACATGATGCGAGTTCTGCCTTCTCTCTATCAGTGAAGTCCATTCTGAAATGCGTCTGAAAATGAACTGTTATACAAATTAACATTTATATGCTAATATATCATAAAAACGATATGTTACAGACGAAATATGAATGTTTAGACAAGATTTCATTGATCAGTTTTGGATAGATTATAAAGATTTACTGTAAAAAAAGACTACTGTCACATCAAATAAGCTTTTGTTCGCCAATTTCTGTGATGTTTTGTCAAAAATAAAGTAGGTATATTGAATTATCAACTAAGATGTTATTATCGCGTTGGTAACACTTTACGGTAAGGGTACATGAATTATCATGAATTCATGTATAAATTCATGCATGAAATATGCATTCATTCATGCATTAATATCTCATGAATCATCAGGAACTAATATGAGTTCAACGTTTTTCATTCATGACTTCATGGATGAACAACACCTTAATTAAAACATTAACTAAGATGAGTACATCATCATGAATTATGATTTATTACGCATGATCATGATGTTTTCTTTGTTCACACAAAAAATTGGTCTTTACCACCCATTGTGGATAAAGCTATGGTTATGGTACATGAATCATCATGAATTCATGCATAAAAAAGTATTAATTCATGCATGCAAGACTACTCTTCGAATTATTAAAGGAATGTACAAAAATCCACATTATCTAATGCATGCATACAGGCTAGAACAGTATATCAATTAATGTGAGAACTTTTTTTCTGAATTATGATCTGAGTTTCCAAGCATGTTCATGTCTTCTCATAGCCTGCAGGTAAATGGACAGAGCCCAAAATTGGCCAATCACAGCACATATTATACAAATTCTGTTGGCGTTCAAATACTAGTCATCATTAACTAAGCATTATTTATCAATGACTTCATCATGTGTGTGGCCCCTCAACTAAAGTGGTGACTTGGTGCTTTGAAACACTGATGAACAATGTGTTTTCATTATGATCTGAGTTATCCAGCATGTTCATGTCTTCTTCATAGCCTGCAGGTAAATGGACAGACCCCCAAACTGGCCAATCACAGCACATAACATACGAATTCTGTTGGCATTCAAATACAGTAGTCATCATTAACTAAGCATTATTTATCAATGACTTCATCATGTGTGTGGCCCCTCAACTAAAGTGGTGACTTGGTGCTTTGAAACACTGATGAACAATGTGGCATAACTGTGAAATGACATGAATATGAACATTCAAGTTCAAGTCTTTGCAAACAATGTACTGTGGACACAAATGGACTTTGATCTTAACTTTACTGCTTTATTCTTAAACGGTATAAACCAGTTAAAAACCATAAAGCTGTTTAAAAAAAATTTTTTTTCACAAACAGCTTGATCTCTTTTTGGGTAAAGAGTCACCTTTTAATGTATGCTACTGATGTGACTCCTCCATATCATGAAATTGTAAAACAGCTTTATGGCTTTGTAAAGAGTTTTCAGATATACAGGCACTTAAAATAAAGTTCATGGTGTATGTACTGAATTCCTTCTCAGCTCTTTCCAGCTGTTGATTTAACTGGTTTATACCGTTTGGTTTCAGAATAAAGCAGTAAAGTTACATAACATTATTACGATTTTACAGCTAAAAAATGTACGTTAAACTATTTACGAATATTTCATATTATAAAGATATCTGTATAATTTCCCTTTTACCATTTTATAGATTATAAATATAAGATCTCTTAACCCTACTCCCACACCTAAACATACCCATTTTATAGACAATATTAAAAGGATAAAACGTAATGGACAGATATGTGTAGGGAAATGGCAGTTTTATTAACAATGTAGCATTAAAAGATAGTTTGAGCAACTAATCCTACCCCTACCCCTAAACCTAACCATTTCTTAAAACTACGTAACTACAATTATAAATTAAAACAACAGACAGACAATCACAATCATTTATTTATTGAGAAAATGTCAAAACCGGTACCAAAAGTCGTTCACATGACGATGTGTCGCAGTCCTCTCTGGTAGTAACGTTATATAATAGTTTTGTATGAGGTAACGTTACAGAGAGAGCAGAATTTAAGTTATTAATCCATGAAAATGTTAATCCGGTTCGGTTCACTGTTCGCTCTGTGAAGGCGCGCGCGCTTCTCCATTTAAAATGTAGTACACAACTTAAAAACGGCATGTCGCAATCTGTGACGAAGCATGCGAGAGCCAATGAGCGTTTGATATCACTGCCGTAAAACATGTCGTAACGCTTCGAGCGCAATTTTTGAATTTGAATTCACCACGAGTGCGGGATTTGACGTTGGTCTCTGAGAGAAATGGATACTGGATAAAGGGCTGCATTTGGATCTGTTTCTTGCAAACAACGTATGGATTATAAAGATTTGATCACATTAAGCTAATAAAATTGATTTCTTTTGTGAATTTATGTTGTGTTTTAGTGTATTATGAGTCAAAACATTAATGCCACGATTTGAATATGCATAAGTTAAATAGGAATACGCCCAAATTTGTACGTCGTTGTTTGTATAAGTTGTTTATAAGTAAATAAATTACGTTTTTGTGCTGTCCACTGTCAGTATTATACGTTTCTGTGTGTATAAAACGTAAATAAATGTACGTATGGTAGAACTACACTTTACGTAAAAATACACACGTATTCTCATGAGATCACGTTGCAAGTTAAGATCAAAGTCCATTTGTGTCCACAGTACATTGTTTGCAAAGGCTTGAACTTTCATGTTCATATTCATGTCATTTCACAGTTATGCCACATTGTTCATCAGTGTTTCAAAGCACCAAGTCACCACTTTAGTTGAGGGGCCACACACATGATGAAGTCATTGATAAATAATGCTTAGTTAATGATGACTACTGTATTTGAATGCCAACAGAATTCGTATGTTATGTGCTGTGATTGGCCAATTTTGGGCTCTGTCCATTTACCTGCAGGCTATGAAGAAGACATGAACATGATGGATAACTCAGATCATAATGAAAACACATTGTTCATCAGTGTTTCAAAGCACCAAGTCACCACTTTAGTTGAGGGGCCACACACATGATGAAGTCATTGATAAATAATGCTTAGTTAATGATGACTAGTATTTGAACGCCAACAGAATTCGTTTGTTACGTGCTGTGATTGGCCAATTTTGGGCTCTGTCCATTTACCTGCAGGCTATGAAGAAGACATGAACATGCTTGGAAACTCAGATCATAATGAAAACACATTGTTCATCAGTGTTTCAAAGCACCAAGTCACCACTTTAGTTGAGGGGCCACACACATGATGAAGTCATAGATGAATAATGCTTAGTTAATGATGACTACTGTATTTGAATGCCAACAGAATTCGTATGTTATGTGCTGTGATTGGCCAATTTTGGGCTCTGTCCATTTACCTGCAGGCTATGAAGAAGACATGAACATGATGGATAACTCAGATCATAATGAAAACACATTGTTCATCAGTGTTTCAAAGCACCAAGTCACCACTTTAGTTGAGGGGCCACACACATGATGAAGTCATTGATAAATAATGCTTAGTTAATGATGACTAGTATTTGAACGCCAACAGAATTTGTATAATATGTGCTGTGATTGGCCAATTTTGGGCTCTGTCCATTTACCTGCAGGCTATGAGAAGACATGAACATGCTTGGAAACTCAGATCATAATTCAGAAAAAAAGTTCTCACATTAATTGATATACTGTTCTAGCCTGTATGCATGCATTAGATAATGTGGATTTTTGTACATTCCTTTAATAATTCGAAGAGTAGTCTTGCATGCATGAATTAATACTTTTTTATGCATGAATTCATGATGATTCATGTACCATAACCATAGCTTTATCCACAATGGGTGGTAAAGACCAATTTTTTGTGTGAACAAAGAAAACATCATGATCATGCGTAATAAATCATAATTCATAATGATGTACTCATCTTAGTTAATGTTTTAATTAAGGTGTTGTTCATCCATGAAGTCATGAATGAAAAACGTTGAACTCGTGTTAGTTCCTGATGATTCATGAGATATTAATGCATGAATGAATGCATATTTCATGCATGAATTTATATATGAATTCGTGATAATTCATGTACCCTTACCGTAAAGTGTTACCATAGCGTTTGTTCCAATATTCAAACTAATGAATCCTTAACTTTGAAATACGTATGACAAAATGTATACTTTTTAAAAAGAAAGATTACACTTTAAATATTGTTACAATTGTAAATGTTGTTGGTTTACATGTGAAAACTGTCTAATGAAATAGCAAAAAATATATTTACAAGGTAGATGTAAGCAACATCTTAAAGGGTCAATATAAACCCTCTCATTAAAATATTTATTATTGTTTTTTTATTAGTGATACATTTAAGGAGAGGATATATTCCCAAACTTTCTGAAAATACAGTATGAAAAGTAATTAACTGCATAGTTACTAGAAATGTTTACCTTAGATATTATGCAATTTGCATGCATTCAAAATAAGTCCTCACATTCTTTCTTGTGGTAACCAGTGACACGCGGGTCATTGTCTTCTCAGGTGTGAACCACATCATTATTCATGATCATTCACGCCCCCACGCATATTACCTTTCCAAACAAAACGTGTCTTACAAAGTTTAAATCAATGTATTGTTTTATGTGAATGATTAGGATGATTTTCAGATCATTTTGAAGCAAAAACACAACATCCATTAGTCAAAAGTCTTGTAGACACATTTTTAGTATGTGTTTTGTGGCCTTATTTCAGAAACTTAAAATTTTAGTTTTTAATTTTTAGTTTTTTCAAGAACCATGCATAAACATTATTCTCTCAAAAATACAAACATGTACATACATGTTGCTCACATATTATGGAAGCCCTGTTAGTGCTAAATAGCGTGTAATTACACCTTTGCCATTAATATGTTTATAAGCAACTGAAAAAAGCACAAATGTCAGGGACCTCAAAAACACCAAAAAGCTCTAACTGCCAATAACTGCCCTGGTTCAATTTATTTTTTTGACAGAATTCTAACTTTAGTGGTAAGAGAGAAAAGAATTGCAGCTCCTGCACTCAGGTTAGTCCCATGAGTAAGAACACACACATTACCCCACCACAGTCGCCAGTCAACCTCATTATTCACATCACTATGAGTTTCTTTCAAGAAAATCACATCTAAATTTTTCAACCTGATAAATTCTATGATTGTTTCCGCCTTCCTCCTATCCCGAATCCCATCCGTAAAGAGTCCATAAGAAGAAGATAGAGAAAAAAAGAAAGCAGACAAGAAGAAAAGCGTATTACCCAGGGCTTATTTTGAGCCTGAACACGCCGGAACATGTTCCGTCACCTCCGACATTGGATCCGGAACCTTTTTTATTGGATCCGGCACCTCCTGTGTCACTAAAATGAATTGCCTAAATGAAAAAAATTAAATTACTGTTTGTGTAAGTGTTCCATGTTTGTGACACATGACTTGCGCACTTGTTGTGCTAGTAGAGATTGCTGTTAGCCTCGATCGTTTCACTCAGGGGAAAAATGTCAAAAAGACAGAAAAGTTTGCTTAACTTTTTCAAATACGCTGGCCAGTCATATCCCAAACAAGCAAAAATCATTTCCGCTGATCAAGAAGGAGACCACGGTGGACACAGTAGCCTAGTATCGACATAATATCTCGTTATTTCGACAAAATAAGGGGACATTCTAATCTGCATTAAGCCACATTAAGCAATCTTATAATGGTTTTCGAGGAAAATGCTTAACGTTTAAATGCGTTCATATTCTGGGATCATCTGATTTTTTTTGTACATAGCATAGCCTACTTTGTTATGATTTTAGTATCATAATGAATAATAAATGCACGCACAATTATCCGTGAACTTGATTTAAACAAATGCCTTTCAACTTGTGTGTGCAAAATTCAGAATTAAATGAATGTGCAGCAATTTGTACAAACAGAGAGTATGTAGGCCTACTATACTGTTGTAGCCATTCAAAAAGCGCATTTAATTTCATATTTGTTAAAATATTATAATGTTTTTTTTTTTTTTTTTCATTTATGTTGATTTATGAAAAGTGAACAGCACGGCCGAGTAAGATAGGATGCGCAATATGAGACATGGAGCGGGTCAGACATGATTTTGACCACTTCATCAAGTTGTTTTGTAGAAAGCCTTTCTTTAAAGTGAATTTCGTTTTGTATAAATTGTATCTTAATTTTAATCAATTTTATAACAGACAATCATGGAGGCGCCCGCGCGGTCACTTGCATTGCACGTGAACTGGAGCAGCACATCCTAACTTAACGAAACTCAGTGTATGCCTCACACAGACATGAAAAATACATCAAATACACAAAGCTTGAAATGTCTTTAAACAAAATAATTCAAAACGAAAAAAGAAAAAGACTACTCTCTGATTATGTAATCCATTAGGCCTGTTCACACGGAGATGGCGATCGTCAACATCTTTGCAGCCGAGTCGACACTATCAGAGAAAACACTTGTTTATTAATAAAAAATCAATACACGCGTCACCGGATTTACAAATGCACGCACACATATTATGTCAAAATAACGAGATATTGTGTTGAAATAACATTATTATTAATAATAGCCTACATCTTTTAGAATATTTGATTGAATGCTGAATGTTGCGCTTGTTCAATTTAATAAAATTAAAACTTTAATTGTGATCATTAACATAACTGAATATTAAATATTTAGTGGCCAAGTTTTGCGCAGCTCCCCGTCAATGATCTAGCACCCCCTCAGCACATGCGTTAAAAATTCTCTGGCGCCGCCCCTGCAGAGAAGCTAGTACGTAGGCAGTGTATTGGTTTTTTTTGTTTGTTCCGTTACCTCCAACCCCCGTTTTGAGTCGCCGGATCCACCCCCCCTCTGCGCTCCGGGACCTCCCACTTTACAAATTAAGCACTGGTATTACCCATAGTGATTAATTCGATTTTTTTCCCCTCTTTGGCCTAATTTTTCCAGTTTTACTTCTTTGTTGGATTGCAGTGATGTGTTTTTTTTTTTTTTTTAAAATACTAAAATACTTCTGCTGTGAAAGCTCTTCATGATTACTATGTCTCCTTGCCCACATAACAGATGTTATAAACTTCTCCAAGTCCGGAAAATAAAAATCACTTACTTCAACTTTTCTACCCTTCGTTTCATCAAGTAATTCACTGATTTGAGCCACAATATACACATCTTCTTTCAACACTTTTGACATCTCTGCTTCTTCCAACCATTGATCATCATCTTTCATGATATCATCAGTACATTGAGACATTCCATCTAACTCATCTACTGAGCCTTCCTCTACTGCTTGTACATCTGTCCGAGTCATTTTCTCACTATTGACCACATATTCAACTTCATGACTTAAATGCCTGACAACAGCATAACTACATCCAGGGCTCGGGCGAATGAGGTGGATTTCCGGCGGGTCGAGGAGGTTGGCAACAGCTGGATTGAGAGTGGAGTGCGCATGGTAAGAAGCTTAGGTGATTCCGGAAGCGATCCGAAAATGGAAGAAGAAGTGTCAAGCGCGGAGAATGGAGGGAATGGAGGTAATGAAGGAATGTAGTTGAAAATCAAAACAGAAATAAAAACTGGGGTCAGGTTTCGGATTCTGATAGTGAAAAGGGAAGACATCAGATAAGGAGAAGAAAGGAGGAATACAAGGTAATGATACAATTCGCATCCGAATCTGAATCTGAATAAAACATTTTGAGGGTTGGTAAATTGTTTTTATTTTGTAAAGATAACAAGCAACAGAAAAAGGCACTAGGAATGAAGATGTCTATCTGTGATGATACATTTTGAAGAGGATAACCTGAAAGGGTATATATAGAATACATGAGGTATATGGTCAGACCCTATGTACCTCCCCCATTAAGATGTTTTAAATGTCAAAGATTTGCTCATGTGAAGGATTGAAGACTGAGAAGGATCCAATGGAGATTGATAAAGCTTTTGTAGCATTTATAGTTGAAGTGGTAAATTGCTCAGCACAAACGGAAAGTCGGACAGAGAGAATTAAAATCATAGTGAGAGCACCTGGACCACCTGGGGATGGAGACGCCACTCTCTCGGAAGCGTAGGCTGTCGTGAGAGCTCGTCGGCTGCACGATTGAGCACGCCAGGGATGTGAATGGCACGAAGCGACCTCAGCTGCTTCTGACTCCATAGGAGGAGATGGCGGGCGAGTTGCGACATGTGGCGGGAGCCTAGATCAACTTGACGGTTGATGTATGCAACGGTCGCAGTGCTGTCCATACGGACCAGTACGTGCTTGCCATGTAGTGGCCCTTTGAGCAAGTGGCCCAAGGCGTACTGTGAGCAAGTCGAGGCAATTGATGTGCCAATGCAGTTGAGGCCCCGTCCACAGACCTGAGACTGCATGCCCGTTGTACGTGGCCCCCCAGCCGGTGGCAGAGGCATCTGTGAAGACCACAGCATGCCTGAACACTTGTTCTAGGGGAACACCTGCCTGTAGAAACGAAGGGTCCGACCACGGGCTGAAGCTTGGAGGCAGTGCGGGGTAACGTGCACCTGGTATGTGCCACTCTGCCACACCCATCTCGGGACTCGGCCGTGAAGCCAGTGCTGAAGCAGGCTCATATGAAGCAATCCGAGCGGCGTTACTGCAGCTGCGGATGCCATATGCCCCAGGAGCCTCTGAAAAAGTGTTAGTGGGACCGCTGTCCTGCTCTTGATTGTACTCAAGCAGTTCAACACTGACCAGACACTCTCCTCTGAGAGTCGGGCTGTCTGGTTGACCAAGTCCAACTCCATACTGAGATAAGAGATCCTCTGCACGGGGAAGAGTTTGCTCTTGTCCCAGTTGACCCGAGATGACGGAGCACCATGTCCCTGTGCTCGCACAACTGATCTCGAGACTGAGCCAGAATCAGTCAGTCGTCGAAATAGTTGAGAATACGAACGGCGCGTTCTCGGAGTGGAACAATGGCTGCCTCCGCGACTTTCGTGAAGATGCGGGGCGACAGGGACAGCCCGAAGGGCAGGACTTTGTACTGATATGACCGTCCCTCGAACGGAAACCGCAGGATCAGTCTGAGTCGAGAAGAATCGAGACATGAAAGTACGCGTCCTTCAGGTTGATTGCTGCAAACCAATCTCGGAGACGAATGCATTCGAAAATGCGTTTCTGCGTTAGCATCTTGAACGGAAGCTTCAATTCAAGGTTCGCAGTTCCAAGATTGGCCGTAACCCACCCCTTTTCTTGGGTACAATGAAGTACAGGCTGAGAATCCGGTCTTCGTATCGGCTGGAGGGACCGGCTCGATCGTGTCCTTCGCCAGTAGGACATAGACCTCTGGCCGCAAGACTGAACTTGGTGGGTGCTGGGCGAACTGAATTGCCTACCCGAGTCTGATGGTACAGATGAGCCAGCGAGACGGGCTGGGGAGTGCTAGCCAGGCTCCCAGACACCGTGCAAGCGGGACCAATGGGACCACAGACGTACCCCCGAGGTGGGGCAGCGAGGTGGAACACAGGGACTCAGCTCGGAAGGCACTGAGGCAGCCCAAAGCGGAGTCTGAGTGTGCCACGCAACACTTACCTGGTTCCAGGGTGGGGCAGAGGGTGCGTGGGAAGGCCTGGTGGCGTCCCCAAAGCGCACACTGCTGCCCGCTGGCGATAGAGGGGGACGGGAGTGGCAAGGCATGGAAGCACCGCTCACTGCCATCCGCGCCCTCTTGAGACCCAGAGATAGAGAAGCTGCTCTTAATGATAATTTGGGTACCGCTGACTGAGACGCCAGCGGCGGAACAGAATTTGATCAAACAAAACAAAACAAATTCTCCGCCCGGCGCTCCACCAGGGCTGCTGAGACAGGTGGCGCCATCTTCCTGCATAGGCTCGACGTCACAGTAGAGCTGGCTGTGACGGAGCTTTTTATTTTTAAGCCCATGAGTGACTCTGGTAGCACATTGGGACAAGCTCTTGGTTACCTCAGCCTGCTTCTGAACTGTGGAGAACCGCTGGGTCACCGAAAAAGGCCACCTCGTGAGATGGGAGCATCGAGAAAGTGAACTTTGGCGATGCCTCACACCTCAGCAAGGTTTAGCCCTGGGGCGCTTCTGGACCACTAGCGTAGACATCGTCTGACAAAGGGCCAGCGCTGTGACTTAACCACGGTCAGTCACTATGCGCAGCTCAACCCCGACTCAGAACTACCATCGTGCATAGAGTGTTTTGGCCTTCCACAGACTTGCAGGGTGGCCATCACATGCAGGGAAGAGGCAGTCTGCAATTAGCAAAGCTGCCCCACCACCAAGGGTAGTGAGAGAGGAAAAACTTTTTCTGCAGATATTGGCATGTTTGGCTTGCCATATTGGCACCAATATGCTTCCATACTGCCAAAGTTTTTCACTCACATCCGGGCAGGCATGGGACAAGGTGGAAATGGAGGGGGGATAGTAACTTTCATAAAACAAGACATAGGATACAGGATTGTAGAGGTTAATCAGGAACACAAGGTTTGAAATGGTAGTCAAAATATGTGAAGGATCAGAGAGTATAAAAATAGTAAATCTTTAAAATCCATGTAAGAAACTAATATAGGAAATCTGGAAAAGGCGAGAAAGGTAAACAAAAGATGGTATGGTGTGGAGATTTTAATTCTCATAATACATGATTGTGGGCAGGGATGTAGTGGAGGCTAAACGCACGTAAACGCCGTTTACGCACCTCCCAAAATTTGGAAATAGCGTTTGCTCACCTCCAAAGTGCGTTTATCCACCGCTACATTGCGTTTATCCACCTCTACATTGCATTTATCCACCTCTAAATTTCACGTTATGTGAGCGGACTTTGCTTTTCCAGTGCGTGATCGCCGATCGGCACATGTTTCGAGCATTTGGGCCGTTAACTACAGAGCAGAACGTGTAGCACAAACACGGAGCAGAGAGCGCAGCGCGCCGACACACACACACACACACACACACACACACGCGGAACAAAGAGAACGGCGCACACACGTAGCAGAAAACACATGCTCGTGAAGTTACTAAACACGCTGCGCGAAAATGAAACTTGATCGCAGCCGCAACAGGAAATCATTAAAACGATGCAAAAAAAGTGTTTTTTTTTATTCATTACAGGCAGCTGGTTTAATGTAGGGAGCATGTCAAAACCCAACTGTTCAAGAGATTCAGAGGAAATCAAGCACCAGGTTTAAGACTTTTCCCTCTACAGGGAAACACTGATCCACATTTTTCTGATAGACCAAACAACTAATCAATTAATCGAGGAAATATTCAACAGATTAATCAACTATGAAAATAATCCCAAATCCCTAATCATTTTGCACAAGTGCATTGCATTGGAAGCCCTGGATATAAGCCTTCCTCTCGATCTCTCTTAAATATTTTTGTTCTCTCTGTTTTGTCATTTATTAAACTTTATAGATTTCAACCATATTATTCCTTTTTGAATCTCTTTAACAAGAACTTAGATTAATGTATGAATTGAATAGTGATTGTGTGACCTATGATGAGGGAGCAACCAGTGATACCCTTGGTAGTACCATCAAATGATAGCCTATAGCGATGTCATCAGGATACACATACAGTACACCGGTAGGCAGTGGCCCAACTTACCGGGTGACCACGTCGTGGTCCACCAGAATTTATAGTTTACCCACCTCTTTTTTTACCACTACACCACTGATTGTGGGGGAGTGAAAATACAGATCATAATGGATTGGTAGTGGAAGAAATTAGTGTGCATGAATGATGGGTTGGGCACTAGAATTGATATAGGAAGTGGAAAGATGTCAGCTAGATTTAACTTTGGCATCACATAATTTAGCAAGAAAAAGTACTTGGAAAGTAATAACTCACAACAATATAGGAAGCAACCATTTTCCAATGTTATGTAAAATAGGAATAGATATTCAAAAAGAAAAATGTAGAGAGAATACAAAGATGGGCATTTAAAAAGGCAAATTGGATCAATTTAAGGAGATTTGTGAAGATTATTTGGAGGTTTTTTTGATGTAATAGAGGATGTAGATGAGTTGAATGCAAATATTTGTAAAGCAATACAGAGAGCAGTAGTAGAAGCAATTGGAAAAAAGAAATCAGGGAACAGAAAAAAGGTCGTTCCTTGGTGGAATGAGGAATGTAGTGAGGCAGTTTATATAAGAAATAAAGCTCTTAGGAAAGTATGAAGAAGTATTAATTTAATGATTTAATAAACTATAAAAGGGCACAAGCAAAAGTGAGGCGTGTAATAAGAATAGCAAAGAGAAAATATTGAAATTAACGAAATATGGGGGATGATTAGAAAGATGAGTGGAATTCAGAGATATAGTAGCATACCAGTTTTAACAAATAAAGAAAAATCAGCTGTTTCAGATAAAGACAAAGTAGAAGTATTAGCAGAAACATTTATGAAGATGCATAGTAATGATAATATTCCTGAGGAAATGAGAAGCTATAGGAGGCAACCACTGGTGTAGTGCAGGGTATACGCAGGTATACGGCGTATACCCAGTTCTTTTCCAGTTGGCATTGCGTACACGCACTTCTAAATCCCCTCTGATGTGCATCATTTAGTAGCTAATCCAATCTCATGTGAATAAAACACACCCTGTAATGACAGTGATGCAGTGATCCCTTGATTCCCCCACACACACGCACGCTATTGGGCTAGGCGGGTACCGTCAATCTGACAATGCCCATCACCAGATTGGATCAGAGAACTGTCGATCATTGCCTGATTCGCTGCCTGGCATTTTGGCAATGCTCAACGCCATTTCTAAATATGGCCTTTAGAATATTTAATTAAAGAATTAATAAGAAAGATGAAGCGAACCACTCAAACAAAAATTTGTTTTCAGAATAACAAATGACCTCGCAACGCTACAACGGTGCTGTTAGCCAGCAGCTCATGCCGACAGTGACAGAGATGCTGCCTTTTCAACTACAACTTTGAATGAAGACATAAACCAAGGTGACCACTTTTTAATAGCAGGACATTGTAAATTTTGTTAATAACATATGTCAGGGCTGGAAATGACCATTTGCCCATCACTGTGCGACACAGTGTGTGTCATAGGAGAAACAGTCAGTTGGAGTAGAGCTGCACAATTCTGAATAAGTTGAGAATCACAACTTAAATAAAATTTTAACATTACATTTTAATGAATGATTCAATGACTCACTCATAAAGATGTCACTTGTTTGATTACTGGATGAGTAACGAATCTCTTGAATGAATCATTCAATGATAAATAAATGTCAATTTTGCTGTTTGTAAACTCTGGTTGACTCAATAACTTGCCAATTCAGAGTTCTTCCCATTGCGTGGAACTGACTGTTAAAGTGACCCTATTATGCTATTTTAAAGTTTCCTAATGTTGTTGTGGACTCTCCTACAACATGTTTACATGCATCAAAGGTAAAAAAAAAAAACTGTTTAATTTCCTCATAATATACATTTGCACATCAACACATTTTCAATTACTCTCAAATGACTCGTCAAATGAATCAATCTCTCTAAATCGCTCCTTTCCGCGATATACTCTGCTCTGATCAGCCAGACAGCTCAGGCTGTTGTGATTGGCATACCGTGTACAGCGCATCGAAAACAAAACCGCCCATTGCCATAACAACGTCAGCTCTGCTTGTACTGACGTTTCCTACACCATAAACTAAACACAGTAATGAACAATGACGTCGATTTTTCCATATCATTGCGAGTCCGATGATGAAACATTGGAAGAACTGTTATTTAACCCGAACCTCCATCGCAAGGACGACTCGAGCAGGACTTTTCAGTGATACACTACTCAGTTTGAGGTACATTATGAGATGTTGCAACTGTAATTCCTCACCATCACCATTAACAAGTGCATGTCTATCAACAAACCGATTATTTTACTTGTACTAATTTATTTACAGAGTATTTTTCTAATATATTGCGGTGAACACGTGGAAACTGTATCAATAACAGTGCATGTATACAATGTATACATTAGCCGAGCTCTAGCATGAATGATCTGATGTAACAAAAACGTTGGTAAAACAAATATTTCCTCAAAGTAGTGAGAACGACAGACAATCTGCATTAATAGACACAGTTATAGGTAATCGTGGCCCACAAACTGATTAGCAGAAGTATTTCAAGTAAGACAGTAATAATGTGAGTTAGCCAGTTAGCAGGAGACCTACACAATATAAAACTCAAAACTAAGTATTTTGAACACCATCTTTCAAGAGCAAGCGTTTTGGGAATCCTGCATTGAACTCTGAGATTTGAGAAGCAGTTGTCAGTAAAATAAAGGGAACGCAGCAAAAGTTTAGGATTATAATGCTGTGATACCGTGGTAAAGATTAACTTTAACCACTGATTCTTCACATGCTCGTCCTTGGGCAGTGAAAAAAAAAAAAAAAAAAAAAACTGGCTTTACCTTCACATTGTAGAGCACAGCATCTTCTCGACATGATGCTGTCCAGTATCCACAGGAATCAGATGCAGTGTTTGAGGTTCAAGTTTTCCTTGGTGTCTCTGCGCGTGCAATAAGTGGGCGGGCAATATGCTAATGTTTTGTCTTGACCTCACAACGAAACGGCTAATGACTCGTTTGAAAAACAATTCATTTCATTGACTCAGAGTCGACTCTTACTTTTGAAAGACAATAACTTTATATATAGTGCACTTTCAGATTTAAAACTTTGCAGGATGTTTTCATTCACTTAGAGCTATGCTACACACTACATGAAAGGTCATTTTCAAAAATCCATAATTTAAATGTTTTTTAAATGTTCTTTAAATGTTTAGGGACCCCAATTACGCCACTGCTGAATGTAAAGCATGCTATTGTCACAGTTTGTGACACAATGAAACCATTTAGTGACCACCTGTGTGTGGAAGGGGGGTTTTCATTAAGAGAGAAAGATGAAGTTGAACACTTGGGTTGAATTCGTTTACAACAAAGATGACTGCCGCTGGAGAATTGTTATTTCATGAGTTCACACTTACAAATAAGTCAGATAGAATAAATGCATATTTGGCGTGCTGTCCGAGGAGAGGCTCCGGGCTCGGTATTCGGCCCGAACCCAAAGTACTCCCCCCCGTATTCTAGGCTGTGGAAGAACAAGCCGAGAGTTATTGGGGGGATGCTGAAAACTGTCAAGGAATGTTAGGTGAGTTGACAGAGTGAATATATGCTTCCTCTCATGCTGATAGTGTAGACCGTAGACGGTCATTGTTTGATGACAAGTTGATTGGATTGATTATGTGAACTAGGGGTGCGCCAAAATATTGATATGGCGATATCTCGCGATATTTTCTCCCGCGATCGATTCTCGATGCGCTCTTGCCAAGTATCGATCTCAAAAGCCGTTAGGGCGGGCGTATACGGTGCGAGTTCGGACACTCGGGAGGTCGTGAGATCAGTTTAACTGATAATCGCGTCAAAGCAGCTGGTACACGGCACGACTGTCCTGCATGAATTTTATCCCGAGCCGGCAGCAATCAAGTGGGCTTTCGCGCTAAACACAGAGACCGTCATGTTGCATGCAGGCAAAGCTTCAGATAGAAAAATGACATAAATGTGTGTGCAAATGATTTGTTGAAAAGCAGAGAACAGTAGCCATTCCTTTCGACATAAAAACTTGAGAGAGAGAGAGAGAGAGAGAGAGAGAGAAGTGTGTGTGTGACAGTGACAGTGTATGCGCACGCTGTATGGTTGCTGCCACTGAGGTATAGCCCCATCGAAGTGGTTGTGTATGATTTGGCAATAGGGGACAGCTGGTGAAAAAACATGTTTAAAAATTATCGGGAGGTCGGGAGGTGCTTGTAACGTGCTCGGCTCGGCTTGTAATTCCTCTCACACGCTACGAGCCGCGACCATGCGAGCATCACCGATTCCACTCGATTTCTCCCGAGTGAAAAAAATCATCTGCAGCAAAACAAAAATAGTGTCTGTGACTGTTTTGTTGCAACTGATAAGACACAAGTTGTTTTTGTTATTGTGTTTCATCCAAAAAAATAAATGGAGATTCATTTTCCTAATTAAAAAAAAACCTTTTTATTTCTTAAAACATGATATATTGTGAGTTATTACTGATAATATCGATTATTGCAGTATCGCCATATCGTGGTATTATCGGTATCGTGAACAATGTATCGCGTATCGTATCGTATAGTGAAGTACCCAGTGATTCCCAGCCCTAATGTGAACTTGCTCCTCTCGAACTTTGTTTATAAAACATTATGTGTAGATTCCGCCTTCTGTTATAGAAGATATCGACAGCGCATTCATTTTAAAAGAGGAAGAGAGAACCGCGATCAAGGCATTTGTCGATCGGAAACATGAATGAAAAACATACGTCACTTACTCCATTGCTCTGATTGGTTGTAGGCATAGACTGTAAAAAAATAGGTTGTAAGTCTATCCAATTGAGTGCAGAGGCATTTTCCTTCCTGGTTCGGTTGAAACACGCCCCATAATCAAAGCTCAATGGAGCAGTATCAGACTCACATTCTGACTAGAATCTGAGTATGACGACGTCAGGCTAGGTTGAGTGGGGACCGAGTAGACAGTCTTTAAGAAGTATATATAGCTCATTAATAAGACCGGCAATAGATTATAGTAGGCTGATATACTGCTCTGCATCAGAAACATGGCTCAAAAAGATTGAAGCAATTCAGACTCAAGCTCTAAGGATCAGCTGTGGTGCATTTAGAACATCTCCAGACCATCTATTCAAGTAGAGATGGGAGAAATGCCACTAGAAGTTCGTAGGGGAAAGTTAAGAATGAGATACTGGATCAATGTAAAAGGACATGATGAAAGACATCCAGTTAAAAAGGTACTGGAAAACTGTTGGGAGTATGAGTATGGAAGTATAAACAGTTTTGGCTGGGTAGCAAATAAGGAGGCACAGGACACGGGTATAACCGAGATAGAAGCTCCTTCTGTTATAATTCCATCTATACCCCCATGGTTATACCCAATGCCAGAAATAGACCTATTCATACATAAAAAGATACACAAGAATGAACCAAATTTGCCATTAAAAGAAAGTAATCATTCAACAATACATTAATCAAGCATACAACAACATGACTCAAATATTCACAGATGGATAAAAAGATCCAAAATCAGGTAGAGCATCTGCAGCAGTGTATATTCCTCAGTACAATATTAAAATATCAAAAAGAGCAACAGATCATATATTTGTTTTTACCACAGAATTGATAGCCATATCCTTACCCTTACAATGGATAGAAGAGAAGCAGCCTGAAAGTAGTGTGATATGTACAGACTCAAAATCAGCTTTGCAAAGTTTAGAAAGTGGAACATCCTCAGCAACACAATATATTTTATATGAAACATTACAGAAATTATATAGTATAAAGCACTTAGGCGTATAGGTGAGTTTTTTGTGGGTGCCAGCCCATGGCGGAGTAAAGGGGAATGAGGAAGCTGATAAACTGGCAAAGATCCTGAGATCATCATCCGAGTACAGACGAGTAAAGCGGAAGTTAAGGGGCTGATCGGAACTGAAGTGAAAAAGAGGTGGCAGAGGATATGGGACAATGAAATAAGAGGAAGACATCTGTATAGTGTACAAAGAAATGTGGGGGTGGAAAGAACAACTGTTAATAACAGGAAAAATGATGTGATAATGACAAGATTACGTATTGGGCATACAACACTAAAATCAAAGTTTATATAAAATAGGTAAACATGAAACTGGTAATTGCAATAAATGTGGATATCCAGAAACAGTAAATCATACTGTATATTACTAGAATCTACAGCATACAATAGAGAAAGACTTAAATTAGTTCAGTCACTAAAGGATAGGGGTGTAAGCAAATATTCACTTAAGGAAATATTAGGAGAAGGAACAAATTATATAATACATGAGGAATTATTCAATTTTTTAAATGATATAGGACTGGTAAAAAAGTTTTTTTTCCTCAACCAAGTGTTTTCAACCAAGTAGTGCTCCATACTCCAATCCAGTAAGTGGCGGACAATGCATCTTTTAGTTGGTTTGCCAACCGCCATTTAACAGAAGAAGAAGATCTACATCCAGCTTGCTCACCATCACCATCGCTTTCACTCGCCTCATTGTGCCCGATGACTCGCTCAGCAGGCCTTTTCTCTGTCACTGGTTTTCGTGTCGTTGTAATTCGAACTGTCGTTATCTTTAGACGATCCGCTCTTCGTTGAATCGACAGGCAAACGCTGTTCGTTATCCACTTTTTTGTGCTGGCAAGAGAAACGTTTGTGGCCTAAATTTCCACATTTGAAGCACTTAAGGTTGTCGGTACTCACGTATAGCATATATTAACTTTCTCCATGACCCACGCGGAACGAGATCTCTAACATACGCTCAGGAGAAGTGAGAAACTTCAAAACCTGCCGCCTGAAAGAAAGAACGTGTTTCAATGCCGTGTTTTTACATCCCAGTGAGATAGTTCTTTACTGGACTTGCAATTTTTCCATATCGAATCAACTCTTTAGTAATGGCGTCATTTGAGATGAAAGGTGGCACATTTTTGTGGCCGGAGCCGCTAAAGGAGTCACATCCTCCAGGCTAACGCCGGGCTCGCGTCGACACATGATGGATGCATATCTGTGTGTGTTCAGCATCTCTCTCTCTCAATTAACAATGAAGGTGTAAGTTTAATTACTTCAAAATAAACATTGTTGCTGAGAAACATAATGTAGCGATTCAGTAGTGAAGCTTTTTTATTAATAAAAGTCACAGGGGAGCGTTGATAAGTTTCTGTGCTCCTGAATATTTCTGTGTGTGCACAACACGATCTCAGATCTCTGATTAAGTGACGTGTGTGTGTGTGCAATGAGTATACAGTATAGCTACTGTTTAGAAGCTTTTACGGTTAACCTGTGCAATTATAATTAGTAATGTTATATATTATGTTGTAAAAAAATAAATAAATATATATATATATTTGGGCTGTGCAACGAGATATATATATATATATATATATATATATATATATAAATCACATGCAATAGAGACTACATCCGTGCCATTACAATGAATATAGAAACTGAAGGCATTACTTTCATTGTAAAACAGGTCCTGATAAAATAAACATCTATCAATTCACAAATGCATCTCTACACCGAAATAAGTGAGAAAAACAGCATTACTAATTTACAGCGAGGGATGCAGTCAGCGTGGAGAGAAGCTGAAGAATAAATGAGTGAAGGAATATATATCTCAGATGCAGTATCATCTCAGCTGGAGAACTGGCTCGCCTAAGTCCCTGTTACTCATATCTTACAATAGACTTCTTTAACAGGGTTGAGGATTTGTGTGGGATATGTTTAAACTAATCATTACAGGATCCTGCTGGTGGAGTTTCCAGAGGCTCACAAAACAACTACAAACAGAACAATGATAAATTATTTAGGTATGAATGTTAGAAGCTACATTCTCCGACAAGCCATATGTGACCCTGGACCACAAAACCAGTCACATGGGTTAATTGTATGAAATTGAGATGTATACATCATCTGAAAGCTGAATAAATAAGCTTTCCATTGATGTGTGGTTTGTTAGGATAGGACAATATTTGGCCGAGATACAACTATTGAACATCTGGAATCTGAGGGTGCAAAAAATTCAAGACATTGAAAAAATCTCCTTTAAAGTTGTTCATTTATGTTGGCGATTGTGCTGCATTCACTCACAAAAATAAATGTTTTATATATTTACGGTAGGACATTTACAAAATATCTTCATGGAACATGATCTTTACTTAATATCCTAATGATTTTTGCCATAAAAGAAAAATCAATAATTTTGACCCATACAATGTATTGTTGGCCATTGCCACAAATATACCCGTGCAATTTGTTACTGGTTTTGTGATCCAGGGTCACATATATAGGCATTATGAGTGATAATACACAGGACTTATAACACAAGATATACTCAAAGACAATAAGGTTAAACCACGATATGTGAAATTGACATCATTGGTACTCTATTGGCTCCTCTGCTTTACTCGTGATGGTGGTTCACACAGGATCAAAGAGTAAAAATCAAACTCTGCACTGGCACAAAATCAATACGTATGCTACAGAATATTGGCTTTAGCCTGTAGACCTTGAAACTAGAAGTGCTTTGAAATAAAGCTGCGCTGTAGTAATACCACTGGAGGTAATCAAGGTTGAGTAAGACTGTGCTCTACAGCAACTACAGCAAGATCACAAGCGGGTCTCTGACCGATCGTGTGAGATGAATGACACGAGGTCGCCATCATAAACATGGCAACGTTAAAGCTCAAATACATGATGATTAAAAACCTCGAGGTTGAGTGCATTGGTGTCCGCCCACTTTTTCAGTGGACTTCCAAAGTATATTTTACATTCATTTTCCCATAGGGGATTTAAAAAAAAAAGTCTTTGTTAAAGCATTATGAACCAAGTCAACCTGCTACATGGAGAATCACAACATTAAAAATGTTGATTTGATGCAAAAAAGGTATTTTGAAAATTAAAAAAGGCACAAAACAGGAAAAGCACTACAATCGCATAAGGCATGATGATAGTAAAATATAAAACTATCCAGTTAAACTTGTTGATTATATCTATAGAAAAATATATATTTTTGAGTTTATTGCAAAACATGCATATAGCCTATAAATATGATTTCAGCATGAAATCAAAAATGACAATTCTTATGTTTTTGTGGAATATTGCAGTATTTATTATAAATGATTTATCGGTGCACATCATTATTGTGTTAAATTCATATTACTGGTAATCTTGAATAAGAATAACTTCCTCTTGCAGCATTTCTTCTCTTCTCTGATGACGAGGGCGGGGCAACCTGTCACTCACATGAGATCAGCCAATAGCAAACCACCACCATCCAACCAGCCAATCAACTCCCCACGGACATAATCAAGCCCCGCCCACATTTGCTCTAGTTCCAGAAGTGCTTCACTCGGATATACGACACAATAGAAAAGAATAGACTATCACAATTTAAGACTAAGAGTAAGGCATCAGGTGACGGTAAACACACGGTAAGCACCTTTTCATTGTGGACATCTTGTCCATGCGTTATCTTCACTTTCAGAGGATTTATACATCATGTTCGAGTCGCCAACCTTAATTTTTTACCCATCTGCCTTTTGAGTCCAATATCTTATAAACACTACAGATAATTTCTCTTTACAAAAACAGACAGTTGATGGGTTTGTCCTTTTTGACACACTGAACAATGTTTGACAGCTACATGTCACAAGTTGTAACGTTAATAACAGTTTCAAGAGATTAATTTGAGTTTTTCTCCCCAATATTCAATTCAAAATAGGGAGTCAACGCTTGGTTTGCAGTATATGACTTATCGATTTTGAGATTATGAACACTGAATCGTTTAATTGCATCTAAACGCACAGCTTGTTGCAGCATGTCTCTGAAAATTAGAGCTCCTTTGCGATGAAAAGCCGCCTCGCCGCCCCGCTGAATTCATCTGACTGGAAAATGAAAAGTTTGGCCGGATCGATGTCTAATGACTGGAGTAAAAGAATACAGTGCTGCCAGACTGCGCACCCTGCATCCGAATCAATAAAGAAATCTGGATCACAGCAGGGAAGGTGGATGATGAATCAATGATAAACAAATTTCAACGCGTTTGAAAAGCCTGAACTATTGAATTAGACCATTCACTCAGAAAAAAAAAAAAAACACACACTTTGTGTTGCATCGTTTTGTGTTATTCCCGATGACGCTAGTATCTGAAATGCATTCAGTGTGCTCATCTTAAATTGATGGATGACTCTTCACAAGATGTATATTACTCACGCTTTTTGTTATTCATCGTAATTGCTTGGGTGAGAACATAACATGGCCATTATCAGAGGGGCCGGTGTTCAGCATCTCTCAGCCTTTGAAGGCTGTTGAAAGGAGGCCTGGTGTTAGAGACGTTTGTGTTCATTGCTCACTTATGTACAGTTGACGACACACAGGTTGGAGAAAACCATTGTCCTGCTGCACAGTGCTGGTCTCTGACTCTGTTTCTGTTGCACTCAACACTATCAGGTTGTGTTATTTTATGCTGTTATAGCAAACCAAAGCGTATTAGAAGTACCAATGGCGCTGATTTTACCATATCTCATACCATATTACAGCTCGAGTCTCATCTTTTGGAAGTGCATCAAAGTGGATTTGCTTTGGCAGCAGAAAACAGCGTCTTCTCGACATGAACAACACAAACCACGTCTCATCTACAGCTACAGTGTTTGAGGGCGGGGCTAAGAGACGCTGTTCAGCCAATCAAGACAGAGGCTGGCATTATGCAAATTAGTTACAAACCTACACAGGTTCAGCAGAAGTGAGACTGGAATTACTGACGACTCGTTTTAGTTCAGAATCCCTTCTTTCTTTATAGGAGACAAAAATGCCATTTCTCTGCACTTTGAACTTTTGAAACTTTGCAGACCTTTTACATTCACAAACAGCTCTATTACACACTACATGAAAGGAAATATCCCAAAAAACATAATAGGGGCACTTAACGTCCTCCTGTAGTCAACAATTTTATCCCTTAAAACTCATATTTTATCACCAAAATTACATATTTAAAAGTTTTTTTCCTTGGAAAAAAAATGTCTTCATGCCTTAAAATAGCTTGAATGTAACTTGCCTCATTTAGTATACGCGATTCTATGAATATGCAAATGAGCCCCGTCTCCACTCACTCACTCAGCTCAGAGATCCACTCGTTGACGATCACACGTTGATCTGATTGGTTACAAGGTAGTTTCTGGTTCACTGCAGTTTTAATAATCATTGCGGAGAAAATACTCAGCAATGGTGTCGACTTATGAATTTACACATGGTTTGTCTTAAAGCATAATAAAAACACCACATAAACATATAAACAACATTAAAACTTTGATTTTCACCACAGGGGATCTTAGCCAAATTAGCTGGTGAGTGAAATTTTTTAATTTAATCACTGGCTTTAGGAAGGTTGTTCCAGGACAGACAATAGCTTATTTGCACATGACGTCACTGCGTTGATTTGGCGCGAAATGCAAATGTTTGTCAGGAAGTGATTTTCTACATTGGAAGCACTACCTCAAACTCAAAATGGCTATGTTTTGCGTCATTTATGGTTGCTCAGATTGATCAAACCGAGAAACCACAAGCAGCTTTTATTGTGTACCAAAAGCTGTTGTTCACAAGGAGGGGAGGAGCCGAGTCGTGCAGTGACCACTTTGTCAAAAGTAAGTTAATACAATTTATTTATGCTATGTTTATGTTACGTCACATTTATACATATTTTAAAGGGGTCATGACATGATCTTTTGGTATATAAGAGATCTTTGTACAATTAAAACTTCCTGCAAGTTTCATAGCTTAAGACGTCCTCCCCATTATAAACGAAGCATTTATTTAATCAAGCTCTAATTACAGCTCGTTGGGGATCCATGGTAAGAAGTGACGTCACGGTACGAAGTGACGTACCAGTCGTTTGCATATGACCGCCTCATTTTGCATCATCGCATCATTGTCACGCCCACAGGTGTTCAGTCGACGTGCAGCGAGTGGGTCTGTTTACGAGAAGATGTCCTGTTCCTGGCTGTGGACTAACAAAATGTTTGAATACGCTGCCGAACGATCCAGACGTCAGAGACGTGCAGTTTATTTTTTGCGGACGTCCCAGTCACGGCAGTGTTAATTTAAGTTGTTAAATTGTTCTCTACATTTCAAGGATGACTGTTTTGAGAACAAATCGCAGTATGATGCTGGCTTTGCCAGAAAACTTTTGCTTAACGATCAGGCCGTGCCGACTATTCTGGACCCAACAACGACGCCGCAAACTGTAAGTAATGTATTTCATCTTAAAACTACTTTTAGCCAATGACGTTAGCTAATCATAACAGTGGGCGTTAACACTGAACTCTTAAAGGGGAAACACCCCCAAAAGAGTCAGAGGATGAGAAACAGGGTGGGAAAAGGTCATAAATCATTGAAATTTTAAGTTTTTTTTGTCCAAAAAATTATAGTAATACTATAATTTCACCTAAGGGAACATAATAAAACAAAAACTAAAAAAAACATGTCATGACCCCTTTAAACAATAGACAGTACAATCAACAACACTCAGATCATTCTCTCTCTCTCTCTCATTTTCTTCTCCAAAACTTTCAAACAAGGCTTTGTCAAGCAAACATTTATAGTTTATCTTGTCAAACATTTTTCGTACAATTCTATGAATTTCTCAAGTAAAAATTCATCGTAATTTTACTTGCTTGCATTCAATTTTGAGCCGCAATTCTGCATCCCTTTTGCAACCTCACTTCAAATTCAGAAATTGAACTGGAATTTATAAGGCTTTTTTTTTATTTATTTCTAATTGTGCAGAACCCTGACAATTACAGTTATAATGGTGCAAAAAACAACAATACCACTCTAACACTATTAATAGTTTCTGACAAACAGAAAGTTATACTTCAGGTTTATGTGAAGCTGTTTCAGCAAATATGTATTTTACTGATTTTAAATGACCTTAAATCGTTATATAGTCTGGCAGTGCTTGCACTTCTTTTGCTCAATGACGCAGAAAGATATTCGAGGCTATCCAGTGATGACTCCTCTCATGATTAATTTAGGTGCAGGTATCTCTGCTGACCTTGATATCTTCTTCAGTTTGTGCTGATCTCTGGTGAAGAGCAATCTAAAGGGAGCCCTCAAACAGATTTTTTGTGTATGTGTGTGTTTCTCTTTTTTTCTGACACCTTATGTTTTTTGCTCTTATGGGATCTTAATCAATCTTAAAGTGTAAAATGCATGTACTGGATAAGCCACCTATCCATATAAAGACAAAACATCTAGTCTGTCATTTTTACAGCAGCAAAATTAAGCGAAATCACAATCAAATCTCATATGATTGTTGTATATCTCATAGTTTCATGTCAATTTAATGACACTGTATTCTAATCGACACTAAAATGAATGGTTGGTGCACTCAAATCAGTTTGACTGAGAGATTGCTTTATGTAGGCACGGGAAATGGTTGTCATAACTGGGAAGAAACTACCTTCATTCGTATGACAAATCCTCTCTCAAACACCTACAGCGCCGTACTATCGATGTTGTCCTTATTTTGTGACAAAGTTGATGCTAACATCAATCTTGCTTTGGAATAGTAAAGATATACTGTTTGTTGCTATGTAAATCAGTAGATTTTTTTTTTTTCAGTCACTATTTTTAGAATGATTCCAAGTCACAAAAGATGTTTCTGAGAGGTAATGGCTAATCTTTTGCATATGTATGATAAGAAAGATGATACCAATCTGCTGCTAAAACAATGACATTAACAATCCGAAATGATTATTCATGAATTTTCATGTACTGTCTCTCGTTGTAACTTCGGGCTCCGCACATGCTGTTTTTGGGTATTCGCGCAAGTGTTCCCTTCGTTACGCCTACAGCTGAAGTGTAACCTTGTTTGTTTTTTGTGAAGTGGCGATTGGAGAGCTTTGTTTACGGCCCATGTTTGCTCAAGCGTTCTATTTTTAAATGTCACACAATCAAATGCTGAAGAGGCTCCTCTTAATCCTCAAGGATTATGGCGTGTATGACTAGCACCCAAGGCCAAACCGCTCGTCTGATTCAGACAGGAGAAGCGCGCCGTACGGCACACACTCCTTGTGTAATCGTATAAGAGGCATGCAGGGAAGCCTGGAGGATGTGGAGGAGGAAGCAAACACACACGGATTCTGGCGTTCTTTCAAAATCATGATGCTCTTGATGGGTTGGCGTTCCAGTCTAGGTCAAAGGCATTAAGCATAGTATCATTGCGGTAATTGGTTTGTTTGAACACACTTGAGACTGAGAGGGTAAGCTTTAGTTGGTTCTGTGGAAATGGTCATTTTTAGGAAAGGGTGCCATTTGTGAGCCCTTGACTACAGTGCTAATATTGAACTGAATTACACTGTTTGATAGACTTAACTCTGTTTAGTTTAAAATGTCTATAACATTGATATCAGCCAAATTGCATAGACTTGTTTTAAACTGAATTCTACTATTTGCACATAGCTTTGCATAGAGCATGTGCTTTAAAAAATGGGTTTATCCCTGCATTTTCTTTTCAACTGTAGCCTGGAAATCCAGACCTAAATCTTAAAGATTAATGGTCTGGCATCGACTAATGAAAATCACCCAACTCGAGGGGCGGTACCAAGCATGCATTTGAAAATCTTACTGCACGCAATTGGATAACACTACGACCAATCACAACAAGCCCCATACGCTTAGCTACCAGCGGAGCTAACTGGTAGATTAGATTCTTGCCGTATCTGGTCGGCAAAACAGCAAAAACGTCCTTCTTGCAAAGGAACAATTCGAGCGCAGTCTTCTGTTCCTCTTTTAGATAAAAAGCCAAGTCTAACTCGTTCATTGTAGCGGCCAAAGCCGTTTCAAACAACTGGTGTTCATCCATAGCCATCTTGCAAAGTTAACTAATGACTTCGATGTCACAGCGCTGTCGTCATCTGTTTAGCTCGCCTCTGGCCCGCCTATATCAGATAACCCGATGTGATTGGTGCAGCTCAGATCGAGGGGCATATTTAATGAGCATCATTACTCGACGCCAGAGTAACTCGCTGAGCAAATTCAATTTGTGCTCTCGTGAGAACTCTGGATTTCCAGGGTAATTCAACTGTACTGTGCTGTGACATTTCCTTGTTTCAACATAATGGTTTGATCTTTAATACATCATATTTAAGGGCTCATATTTTAGATGCAAATTCATCAGTTAAAACGAGAGTCGAACCCTGAAGAACATTCTGCTCTTAAAAGTTCTGGAACACTAAAATTTAATGTATGTAATGTAGTGGGATGATATGCACTAGTTAAGGCCAAAGCTATCTTTTTTTCTTCTTCTTTTTTTTGCTTTTACCTTCAAACCCATTACATTCAACCCCAAAATTGAAATTGAGTGATGCTACTAGAATTTACTTCATATTATAATAATTCAAAATTCAAAACTTACACTGAGGCTTTTGGGTGTATGTAGTAGTCAAACACTTTACTGTATTTGTTGGCCACTGTCTTAATGTTTCAAGCAATCTTAACATGTGTTGGAGAATCTAAATAAATATTTGGTTTCACTTTATTTTGACAGTCCCTTAAACACATTCTGTTGACTATAAGTAACGTTGCACCTACATGTCTACTAACTCTCATTAAAGTGTTGGTAGAATATTAGTAGACTGTTAGGGTTAGGGTTAGAATAAGTTGACGTAGTCAGTAGAATGTCTGTTGGGGACCATCACAATCAAGAGTTATCAGATATTAAGCAGACAGTCTACTAATACTCTAATGAGAATTAGTTGACATGTAGCTGCAAAGTTACTTATAGTCAACAGTTCAATGTTCAAAAGGGACCATCAAAATAAAGTTACCAAATATTTTTATATCTTTGTGTCCATGAGTGAGGGCTGGTCCTACAATGTCTATGGTGGTATAACTATTCTTCAGCAGTGTTTTCAAATGAAAATAAATCTTGACTGACTGAGCATGACTGAGCTAAAAATATTGGTGAACAGGTCGTGCAGGTCCAGCAGCTAGACCAGCGTAAACCAGCCTAAATCAGTATTAAAATTCATGTTGGACTTTTAATTTAGGTACATCAAATAGTCCCTTTACTGTTACTATTACCTTCCTGCATAATTAAGACAAGACCATTAGGAGAGTTTAACATTTAATCTCTTGTTTTAATTAAGTGTTCTGTGATGATGTGAAGTGCTAAGGTGGGTTTAAAGATGCTAACACAGCAGGAATCGTATTGATGAGTTTCATAACCCAGCCAGAGCACAGCCCAAAACACCAATCACCTGGCCACTGTTAAGAAACTCTTAACAAAGAAACTCTTTTCCTTTCGACCCTGTGAAGGTCCATGATGATGATTATAATTGCCTGACTTATCCTACTCTACAGTATGCTAGAAGCAGTAGATCAAGGGTACAGGACGGGCAGGGTCTCCAATCCTGCTCCTGGAGGGCCGACTTTCCGCAGAGTTTACTTCCAACCCACCTGACTAGGAGTTTCTAGGCAGCGATCCATGAGTGCCCACTACTGGCAAAACTCATGTAGGGGTTTTAAATGGAGCCCTTGATCACTTGGAATCTTATATGGTGCTGATTTATTATTTACATATTTTCCCTTATGAATTGTTTTATGCAGCAGCCTATAGGTATGCTTAGGCTGCTGGGGAAAGCTTAATCAATTATACTAAATGAAAATATGAGGGCTGTCACTTATGATTATTTTGGTAATCGAGTAATTGGACGATTATTTTGATGATTAATCGAGTAATCAGATATTTTTGTGGTAATAAAAAAAGACCTAAGCAAACAATAGCCTTTAAAATTACTTAAAATAACAATGAGGCAATAATATTTTTCTCAAATAAAGTATCAAAAGCAAGTAATCATATGATTTTATAGAACAACACTGTTAAAATACATAATATAAACAATCAACTAATGTACATTGTGAATTATAACAAATGCCTGCAGAGTGTGCCAACGGCCTGGTGTTGTTAAACTTTACAGAAAACCTTGTTTAATATTGGCCAAGCAACATTTAATTCAAATGTCCACTTAATCTTTAATATTTGGCCTCTTCTTTATGATAGAAATGCTATAGCCACTGGAATTTATTGAACAAGAATATGTGGACATCGAAACATGCAAACCTTACACTGGTGCCAAAACCCGGGAGGAAGGAGAGCTCAAAGAGCAGAGCTCTTGCCGCTGTGGGAAATCCACAGTGCCATCAAGCCAAGAAGAGTCTGCCACCATGGGGCCTGGGATGTGTTGGGGTGGCTGCCATCCGAGAGGGAGTGGAGGAGTTGCTATTGTTTGCCTGATGCCTGAGCCTGTTGCCGTCCACCATAATGGGGAAGAGCAGGGAACAGGGGACTCGCTTTCGGCTGCCCTAAGCCATCGCCTCCCCCCAGGTGCTGGAGGAGTTAGAGGGCCGTCCACCGAGGGGTATCCAGCGCCACCGCCAGGCATCACAGACGAGGTCACCCAGCTTGTGGAGGACCGGATGGCAGTGCGTTTTGGGAACTGGAACAATCATTTTCCTCTCTCCCCTCTCTCCTCTCTTTCTCTCCTCATCCTTCCATCTCCTTTTCTCTCGCCTCCCCCAGGTGCTGCGCCCGTAACGGGGGAGTAGAGCGCAGTCTCAAGGGTACCCCCCGGACTGCGAGGGGTATGGGTACTATGGGTACTACTTTTCCCATGTAACGCATCAGTCAGGGGCCCACATCGGCTAAACACCCTCTGACTCCGCCACGGCCCAAACTCTCACTATAGGTTGAGCTGTAAAGAAATTGACGGATCTGACTGGACCGCTCTCAATGTTTTGATGGTTTCTTGGCGACTCAGTGTTTACACTTTTGGGGGAGATAAACCCATGAATGGCATGCTAATAGTATTCAGTGAACAATAAACTGGGTTAAGTGAATGTATTTTGACTCGCTCTCTCTGTCAAAATCGAAGGGGTCAAAAGTCTTCCCTCGTCCACTTGACGAAATTGAACGCACTTCAAAATGGCAGCAGGGATTCCCATGAGGGGCAGTGCTTAGGTACGTCCACTAGTGTGCGAAAGGGGATGCACACCTACTGTAGTAATTAGGTGGGTCAGGTGTGTTTAATTAGGTTTGTACCTAAACTCTGCAAGACCTTGGCATGAGCAGCATTGGACTCCCCTGGTATAAGATGTGTGAATACAGATTATATATTGTCTAACATATCCAGAGGATGTAATAAACCTACTGAGATTCTGAAATGTGAAAGTCGTGGACACTTCCCATAAGGTCATGAGATCTGAGAAGTTGTCGGGTTTGAAAAGTTGAAGAAAGAGCAGCTTTTTTTTTTTTTTTTTTAAGTCTAAGTCCTATAAGTAGGTACCAAAAAAGTTGTTCCCCATGGCTAAATTGTTTGCATTTTCCAATAAACATTTACTCTGGCGTTCCTCATGACAGGAACTTGGTGCCACCACTCAATGATAAAGTCGGATTGAATTTCATTTCAGTCAGGTACAGATAGGAAGCGCTGGTATAGATGGCAGTGAGGTATACTGTGATCTCTCTAAACATGGGAGCACATCATCACTGCAGTCTTCCAATCCTTCAGCCCTTCCCAATGCTCCCTGGCAAGGCCTCTCTTCTGTGGTATGACGCCTGGTTGGATGGGAATTGCTACAGCAGATAGCATCAGCTGGTGAAAGCTTACCAGTTAATGAGGTCTCCAAGGGCCGATGCCTCCCCAGCCCTCTTTCCTAACACCCACACACAGTCTCTACTATCTGTTGCTTTCTTACGCTCTATCATTTTTCACTCAGCAATATATCCAATACGGTTTCTCCCACACACAGAAATGCACGTAAGATTGTGGGAAGGTCTCCGCTGTAGGTTATAGGTGATGTTGATAGAAGAGCGTGCTCATTTTTACTGACTCCAAGCCCATGCTCAATTATTACTATTGACCAGCCGGACGCTCCACACAGAGATGGTTGTCATTAGGGTTTCCCTGAAAGTTTCAGACATGAGAGGAGGTGGCCGGTTACGCTATTAAAGCAGATGATTAGCCTGATGATAATTACAACAGTCTTGATATGTCAAAGCCTGCTGCTGGAGAATCTGAACAAATCTTTGTGTCCATTAGTGAGGATTGGCTAAAATTTAGGAATTGGCTTCCTCGCTTCATGAGTTTGAATTGGCCACAAAGCATTGATTGTTGAATTGAAATGACAGAAAAAAAAAAAAATTACTGAAATGCAGTTCAAAGAAATCCAGCATAGTCACAAGATATGTATTCCGTGACAGAAGCAATCATTCTTTTGGACCAATTATTTAGAGGATAAGTAAATAAACGCATATGAGGATTTGGTAAGAGATTAAATGATTTTGTTAAAAGCAAAAAAGAGCTCTAGAAGAGTTTGTATATTCTTATTTTTAGGATGTGCCTTTGATTATGGTTTAGTGCCTGTGGAATGGGTGTGTCTAGTGGAAATAGCTGTTTCTTGAAGGTTATAGTTGTTTCAGCAGGTATAAGATATTATTGGACATTTTACTAATTTAAGTTTGATATTGATTGGACTATTTCTAGTACTAAGGTGGTAGTTCAAAAACATATTTTTATTATAATCTGTTTCTGGAAATACTAAATATATTTTGTGTGATAATTTGACAAATGTACTAAATTTAATTAGATTTAATACTAAAATTGAAATATGCCATTGAAAGTACACTTAAAGCTTTTTGTTTTAATTCTTCAATTTTCCTCCATCCAGCTTGCTACCTTTGTTCAAATTCAGGTGAGATTCTCAAACTTAACCAGCATCGGGCAGTAAATAAAAGCCTTTTTCCCCAGAAACTAGCCACTGTATTCTCCGGTTTACATCTTATTCGTTCCATTATATAATGCTTCATGCAGAAATATGAGATTACAAATGTTATGAAAAGAAAAGAAATCAGCAATGGTATGCCATGAAATCAGCTTTAAATAAACATTCTGTTTTCACCCACTATCATGCTTCTATAAATTATAAAAGTCTGGAAGTTATAAATATATAAGGGCTCCAGAGATATTATCCAGAAGAAACTGAGGTCTATTTAGACATTCAGTCAGAAGGCACAACAACACGACCCCAGACATGTAGTGGTGTATGTTGCTCTCTCTTGCAGGGCTCACACAGGAGCTATAGTTGTGGTTCAGCAGCGCTCAAAATAAAGGAAATGCTTCATGAGAAATGCTGGGTCGATTTACACCGCATCATTTCCCAAACTTCACTGTCATGACAAAAACTCTAACATTATCATAAAAATAGGAAGAAAATTTGTAAAATTTGGGAAACACAACCAGCATTCCACAGTTTTGAAACACTTTTATAAATAACATTCACAAATCCCATATTCATGTACATTCGCAAATTATTCTTATAGAATTATTCTCGTAAAAATGATTTAACACACCCAGAAACCCATCACCAAAATTAATGCAATATAAACTGCCTAATGAGACTAATCAACAAGACTACAAAAAACTACAAACATGGCACTCAAGGCAGGAAGTAACATAAAAGTCCAGCCAAGGGATGAAGAACATATACAGTAACATAAGGGATAAGTAGTAGATTTAATGTGTCGCAGATAAATGCTTTCTGAGCAAAATATTCTGCCCATTATATCACAGTAAATGTTGCATTCCTGTAGCTTAAACTGTAGAGCATGGCATGCTAGCCATGCCAATATCCTGGATTCAAATCCCAGGAAATACATTACTAATAAAATGTATGAACCTTCAATGCTGAATGCATAAATGTTACTATAGCAACACAACTGGAAAATCGTTTAAGACCTAAATTATTAATGAATAACGAAGCAAAACAACAGCACTTGTGCAAGAAAAAACATCACTCGTTATTGATAACAGCTTTTTAAACTAATTAAATAAGATTTTAAACATGACAAAATTTCAGTACAGCCTTTCTAAAAATCTAAAGCAAAATGTACAATGTGTTAACAAATTGTTAAGGTTGATAATCATTTCACTGCTTGGGCAAAATATGGGCTCAAATTCTATATAATATGTAAAACAAACAACAACAAAAAAAAAACATGTAATTTTTTTGAGAAAAATAAAATAGACAAATGAGAATTTACTGGAAGAACAGGAAAACACAGATTGTCAGATTTACTCAATCATATTATTTACGACTGAAACAAAACTGTTTTCCTTTTAAACTTGATTTCTTTGTTTCTTTGTTTTTGATCAATGTAGTACTGAAATATTTTTTACAGTTGACATTACTGTTCTCTGCATGCTTTACACAGGTCTTAATGAGCAAAAATGTTCAATTTGAGCAAGATGAGAAAAGGGGTGACTTTAGTGTTAAATGTTCAATTATGTTGGGATTTCGAGCCGTTTCAATTACACTGGGTTACCATTATGGCGAAGATGAAGCTTTTGCTTATAGGCTGAGGATAAGACAAAGAGGTTTATACTAAATTTCTCAACAGTTTGTTAGCTAGCTAAAATAATCTTATATTTCAGTGAAGTGGCACAATACATGCAATTAAATGAATTAAATCCTGCCAGGGAACCATATAAATTGACTTTATATGACTTGGGCCACTTAAAAATGACTTCATTCCATGATGTTGATGATACATGAACAAATTATGTTTATGCAATTTAATTGATTCATGTAGAACCGATGAACATAATTAAATCATGTAAATCCAACATGTTTTCTTATTAACAATATATTATGTTTTCTTCTTTTACGACTGGCCTACAAATGTGAATGTGTGATCTTTTTAGCAGTGTGACAGAACCTCTGCAGCTCCTCCCATATATTCACATCCAAGAAATTCACATGCATGTCGAAGGATTGCAAATCTGAGTACATGATTACTGAAGAATAGCAATACGTAGAGCGTAATAATATGATTCAGCTGAGAGAACAATAACTCTCTCAATACCTCAGGTACATTCTGTTACTTTTCCATTCCACTAGTTTGTCATATGTGAAACAAGTGGGAGACTCAATTCTGTCGGCCCCTTGATAGCTGTCCCCTGTCGTACATAATTACACAGAGAAGCGCTAGATATTATATTTGGGTATAATCACAGTGTGTGAGCTTTATATGGTGCGGACCCCTATTCCCTGATTAGTTGCTCTGATGAAATTGAATTATCTCTAATTCACTGGATTTGTGGTGATTAAGAGAGACGAATCATGCGAGAACTTAGAACGACAGCTCTGGAGCAGCAAATAAATGAACAACCTCCGTGAATTTCCCTTTGTGGGGGATGCGAGCTGAAGCTGTCTCGCTTTAATTCACACAAGCCAGCGCTGCATTCGCCAAGCAAATGAGTGTTTTGAATTGACGTGGCTGTAATATGACATAATCAAGTTGTAATTTATCAATTAGAATAATTAGGAAGCTCATCTGATTTAATTAACATGCTGAAAAGGAAATCAGTCATACAGATTTAATCTTGAGCAGTGCTTGGTTCCCGCAGTGGCATTTGCAGTGGTTAGCCAAGTGCAGTGAACATTCATTACCTAGTAAAACCGAGCGGCTTGACTCGTTCTCTGGTTTCTGGATCTCTTTGAGGTCTTTTTTTATAAATTGTTATGAGTGAAACTCGAGAAAATGTCAGACTAAAAATAGTGCTAGTATTCAGTTATACTTTCTCATAATTTTATGCCGTATGCTTACATTTCTCAACCCTGTCCCTGGAGGCACACCAACAGAGCACACTTTGGAAATCTGCCTTATCTGACACATATATCTGGTCTTGGCGTCTCTGCTGACGAGGTGATGAGTTGATTGAGGTGTGTTTGATTAGGAAGAGCTGGAAAATGTATACAGTAGATTTCCCGCTAAGGTCAATAACTATTATGACAGAGCAGAACTGGTTGAGTTCAATTTAGGCCCTGTTTACACCTGGTGATAAGATGCTTTTTGGTCGATCGGATCACAATTGGACGACACTAAATACAACTGTAAACAGGGTCTAAAACATTTTGAGTTTGTCCACTTTCGACCACTTCCAGAGGTAGTGGAAAACACATTTGACCAGATTGCTCTCGTAGTGGAAACACTCATGTGGTCGAATGTGTTCAAACAGCCACAAAAGACCGTCTTCTCTCCGGCTTATGATCTAATGTGTAAACATTATGAGAAGCACACTAATCAGACAGGATTTAAACTTTGTCTCCTGGAGACCCAAGTTTGGTTTGAAGACGAAAAACATACCAAGCACAATGTTCACCTTCCTGATTTTTAACATGGGGAGGGGATTTCAATCGAGGGGAAATGTAAATACGAGAAATGTATATGCCCACCCACTTTGTGTGTGCTGGTGCCGACACTGGCCCAAATCAAAATCGAAAAGACACGATTCCAGTGGTTTGTGCTGTTCACTCAAGGTGGTGACACTGTTTAGGCCACTTCCATATGCACCCCTGAATAAGATACAGGTCTTACGTTTTGCCCCTGTGCACAAATTCACTGGCTTTTGCGGCACATTACCTTATAAATTAATGCATAAACATTGCGTGCAGTCTTTGTTAAAGTTCACACTTGAAACTGATATAAGCCACATTTAAAAGAAATTATGCAAAGAGCCAAACAAAAAATCTGATCTGAGCAATGAATCAGAACTAAGCACTAAATCTCGCAGTGTGAATGTAGCCTAGGTATCAGTTTATCTGTGGAATTAGCTGAAACTGTCCAGATGCAGAACCAGGCCACAGCAGCAAGGACAAATCATCAACATAAGACTTGCAACTCAAAGAAAGAGTTATTTCAATAGAGTTACACTATTCCTTTATCTTGGCGATAAAGCCTGGTCTTGGAGGACCCCCAACACTGCACAAGTCTCCTCTTTCTGACACACCAATTTCAGGTCCTAGAGTTTCTTCTAATGAGCTGATGAGTTGAATCAGGTGTGTTTGATTAGGGAGACAAAGAAAACGTGCAGTGTCAGGGGTCCTTCAGGAGCAGGGTTGGGAAACACTGCTTTATATTATATATATCCCCTTTATATATATATATTATATTATATATAGTGTTGATGATTTACCTTGGATGTGAGCGAGAGTGAGCCTGCAGTGTATTCGCGCATAGCGCGTTGAATCAGGACAACAAATTAATGGAAATCCACTGTCTCCTCAAAAGAGTTTGTTTGCAAGCAGCAGAAAACCACCTTATGCGTCACACATACACAGTAAACCTGTGTTGTTCACTCAGATGTGCATAATAGCACCAAATTAATAAAAAAACACAATATATTGAGCGTTCTGTTTTCTATCATGCACCGTGCATGTTTGCGATGACGTAAGATGCACCAGGGTTCGATAGAATCAAGTTGAGTGTGAAACCAGACCAACGCTGCGGGGGAACCGGGAACAATCGGGAACAATCACGCTCGGGATCGGACCGCAGCGAACGAGCCCAGTGTGAAAGCAGCCTTAGGGTGCTTTCACACTGTGTCAGGAACAGTTTGTATTTTTGGTAATGTGAAAGGTACTATAGGACCTGAGACTACCTGTAGGAGGTGGTCTGAGTTTAGTTGCAATGAAACTGTGGCACAATTTGCATGAATGTGAAAGCAACCAGTGCTTCGAAGGGTCAGAGCGAAACTGTTAAGACGTGGCCCTGTCACTGCATCTGAACGGGGTTGGGGTTAGATCCGCCTCTGGAGCCAGCAGCCTGAGTTTCTGCAAGAATCAGGGCCCTAATGTTATGTGCCATGGGCGGCGGTTCTAGTGACGGCATTCGGTGGGACGGGCAGAGGAGAGTGTTAGGAGGAAGAGTTTGTTTGCGGAGGCAGCCTCATACCCATGTGGTCGGTCTCTGGGACCTGAGAGGGGAACGGAGGAGGAAAATATTACGCTAGCCGAGGCAACCTCACTTTAGGCACGTCCTGATTTTGCAGAGTTAGACAAGTTCCTGGGCAACATATTTTGTTGCTCCAGGAACAACATTCCTGTCTGAAAATTTAGTCCTAACCATATTCCTACCCCAAAACCTAATATATCCCTAACATCAGAGGGAAATTATATGTGAAAAACACCTATCCCTGGTTCAAAGCCTAAAGTTGACATAAAATGTAAACTTGTCCCTCAAATCTGATTGGTTGATTGGAATGTTGTTCCAGGATCAACAAAGATGTTGATCCAGGAACATGTTGCACTTGGTGAAATCTGGTTCTGCTGAAGCTGGAGGCCACGGATAGAGGAGAGGATTAGAGACAGCAGAAGGAAAAGTGCTGGGAGTAGATCGGACAAGCAAGTCAGATAAGCCGATGTCCACGCCATGAAGCCATTATAAGGCAGAGAGAGTGTGGCCGGATCAAAAGAGAGAGAATGGACTCGACATCGGACGGGAAGAGTTCAATCTGATTGGGTGGATTATCTGAACATGCTCCTCCCAAACTTTAATAAAACATAATTTATCATAAACCTTCTGTTGCAAAATAATTTCTCTCTCATCAATATTTGATCCGATCGATCAAATGGAGCCTCAAACTGCATCTGGACTCCCATTTTCTCACAGGCAAGTGTAGAATAGTTCACATGTTTCATCTGGTTAATAAAGTCTTGTTTTTATTGCACCTCAAGTTGTTTGTTGTTTATGCTCATAAACTGGACTATAACCCTAATCATGCCGAACGTTGTTGCACACTATCATAAAGTAATAGGATATTATTGTCTATGGCCAAGACAGTAAAACCCCACTATAGGCTTTAGACGTTCACTCACTAAACATCCATTGGACGATTATTTGCTGGATGTTTGAGGCCAATTCTGACCAGAATTCCCCAAAATCAGTTACTAGATCCATGCAGGTACTTTTAATTGATCATAATTAATTATAAGTATTTCCCTTTTGGTGCTGTATGTAGCATGTAAAATACACAGTTGCAAGGTGTTGGCCAAGCATTCACGCCTGCGTTTAAGTACTTGCATTGTATACTTGTCTTTTGATTTCATCTTCTGTTTTTATTTTAAATGCCAATTCCATTACAGTTCAGGTATCATTTCTTGTACTTTAAGACCTTATATTCTTTCTCGTTCTCATAACCTCGTGAGTGCACATTCATACTGAAACCCTTGGCTCTACAACTGCAATAATCTTTTCTTTAAAAAGTAACTCTAAAACTTTGATTCAGCTATGCTTGAATTATTGTTTGGTTCAGCAGGCGAAAGCTGCAGCGTCATTCTGTAAGATTCTTGAACTTATGTATTCCTCTACATTAGTCTTTCAATAGCAGAAGCTGTTCTAGCCCTTCAACGACACTACAAAGTTATTTTTTAAATGTTCACTCGGCCGTATTGAAATACAGATTTAGACTCTTGCTCTTTTTTTTTTTTGAGCAGCATAAGGGAACTTCTGAAAGCTTATCTCTCACTGTGAGATATTACTACTAAAGGACTTTGTGCGTTTGGGGAAATAAGCACATTGATTTTTCTGCAGATGGGATTCACTGGCCTATACCTGTTTATCTGTCTGCCTTTTTATCCTCTTTTTCTCTGTCTCTCTGTCCGCCTGTCTCCATCTTTTCAGCGCGAGGGCAGACAGGCTTGTCCCCTGAATTACAAACGCTTGTTTGAAACAGTTAAGTCCATCAAGGAGACAGAGAGAGACTGTGGAGGAGTGATAAATTAAAGACATGCCAGGGGGATAAGCGAGGAACTGAAGCAGAGGGATGTCGGAGAGGAGGAAGAGGACGATGAAGAAACAGCCTCGAATGGAGCAGATTTATTTTGTGTACTGCGTGACTGCTATCTGCTGAATGAAGTGCTCAAATCTATCAAGGTGCTTTAGCACAGCCAAACATTTGGTCTGTCAGACATTTCAGCAGTCGTACTTGTAGATCAAATGATAGCCCTCCTGAAAAGACCATCTCAAACCAGAATAAATGATTTGGTTTAGTTAGTCATCTGTTAGCAGAGAGTACTGGGTGACTAACCTGGTGACGCTGGCCCTGATCACACACTGATACTGAACTGAAGCCTTCATTAAGGCGAGACACTACAGGCAAAAAGTTTTTGCACAGTTTTTTCATGCATCTTAAAATTTTGAGGTTTTTTTTCATTAAGTGTTTTTTTCAGACTGGTGGAAAGAAAACATCCAAAGACATCCTCATTAGAAAAACGTACCTGTGGCAACATTTTAGCAAAACGCAAAATACGTTGCGTCGTGCACGTTACGCGACAGTTTCAAAATGAAATGTCCAGTGAGTGACGCTAAAAGTGTTTAGTTTTTTCCGGAACAGATGAACGTGAATATGGACACGCTTTACATTTACAGTTTGTACGTATCACTGCAGTTCTGAATTAAAATGTCTGGTAAGCAGTGTTTGGAATAACGCCGTTTAAAAGAACGGCGTTAGGTAACGACGTTATTTTTTCAGTAACGGGGTAATCTAACTAATTACTTTTCCCATCGTTACAACGCCGTTAACATTACTGGACGTTAAATGCGGTGCGTTACTATGCATTGATTGAATAAACAGTGTAATCCGAACGCACCCCTGGCTCGCAGCCTCGCACAGCTAGTGAGGAGGTGGGTTAATAACGAGGTAAGCGATTATGATTGGCTAAGGCAGAGTCATGTGTTTCATGGTAGCCAATCAGAGCCAGTGTTTTTACACACATGCCAGCACACGCGCCACACACACACACACAAACCCACATCAGCTAAACAGAGATTCAATCGGTGCATACATTTACACGGAGAATACACGGTATAAAAATAAATAAAAACTCGCGTGCAAATTAATTAATTTAATGCGGAACTACTGTTAGATACGCGCGAGAGAGAGAGAGAGAGAGAGGCGCAGGCGCGATCGAAAAGTCGCAAAGTGTTTACTTGTGTGTGTGTGTGAGGCGCGGACGCGATCGAACAGTGGAAACATAAAAACATTCCGTAATTTTGTTTATACAGGACATTCAAACTGCAAAGTGTGTAACGCTTGGACCGGATAACTCGAGAGAAATCGAGGGAAGAAAGAGCTTGAAGGCGGAAAAGGCTGTATCACGCACATTTAATGATAAGTGCACAGGCAATGCAATCCTCTCATACATGAGAGCTACTCTTTCTTAGCGTCACAAAACTTAGTCAACAAATAAAATATACAGGAAAAGGGTCTCCTACAACGTCATCACGCATAGTACACGTCATGAGTGACGTAACCATCTCTCTTAAAGGGCACACTGCACTATAATGTGATAAACATGAATACACAGTAACGATCGTTACAAGCGTTTCCAAATTCTTTGACATATAGCAACTTTTTTTTTTTTTAACAGTAACGCAAATAGTTACTTTCCCTGGTAACGAGTTACTTTTATTATAGAGTAATTCAGTTACTAACTCAGTTACTTTTTGGAACAAGTAGTGAGTAACTATAACTAATTACTTTTTTAAAGTAACGTTCCCAACACTGCTGGTAAGTGGCGCTAAAAGTACCTACCTACTTAAAATAACGCACACCTACACTAAACCTACCCGATAGTGTTAACAAGAAGCAAATGTAACATAAAAACGCAATCGTAACCATGCCATTTTAGTTTGTTTTTGAACTCTCGCATGGGATTCGTACCCGATCTTTCCGCATCACAAGTGCCATTCTGTACCAGCTGAACTATCGAGCAAGCTTAATACATCAGTAAAACTGAACATGTGGAGCAAACTCCAAACTTGAACAAACTCCAAAATATATTTGTTTACAAATCATACACTATGGTAAAAAGTGTTTCGAGGTCATAACATAATTGTGCAAGGAACCATGTAAAAACAAGTCTTTATTAATTCATCATAATTGTGTGTGAAAACGATTAAAAGTGCTTGCTGTTTTACTGTCTCTAGTGTTCATTTCTGTTAGAAACTGCAGTGATATGTACGTAATACGTATTGGTATGTCTTTTGCATTTTCAAAAATGTTGCCACTGAAACGTTTTTCCAATGAGCTTGTCTTGTCCAAAATACACTTTTAAGTGTATCTTTTATAGCACTTTATCTATTTGTGTCTGTAGATTTCAATTACAGTACATTTATTTAAAGGCCTTTTTCTCACAATGAGTCAGAAATCTCCACTTCAGCAGCTTTACATACACAACACTTTACAGTTTTATTCCTATCTGTATTCTGAAGGTTTTTACAGAGGGGTTTGATCATATATAATTCACCTGAATTTATACAACATTTTATTACATTTTTTTTTCTTTTTTTTTCTGGCTGTTGACAGTATATTCGGATTTATGGAGAGATAAAAAGACAAATCCAAAATCCCTTCTGTAAAACCCTTCAACTCAAAAAATAAAAATAAAAATGAAACAAGAATTTTGAACCTGACTTCATCCAATGTTCAGATTTTTGTTCTGGAAATGTATGCAAATGAGTTAATATTTAATTAGATAATGCCTCATTTGCATATTTAAAGATACATTTGTTTGCGCATGTGCACGTCATCTGCGTTTTCGTGGGTTTGCGTTTTTTTGAGGTTTGCGCAGAGATAACCTTAAAAAAAAAAAACACGGCATTAAGGGTTTTCAGTTAGAACGGTGCCGTGTTAGCGGCCCCTAAGTTAATAACTAATGATTTTTGCAACAGAAGTGAATCAATCAATACTAACTTTAGCTGGACAATGACTTTATCCTAGAGCTGCTGTAAAGACAAAACAATCTCTGTTACTGTAATCTCCTATTATTAGGCCGCTGTCGGTAGCCTAAAAGAGGCCAAGAAATAGGGTTTCGTTCCGACAAACGGGGCACTACTTTTTCTTTTGCTCAATAAGTTCAACGTTAATAAAAGGTATCCAAGCAAAAAGTTCTCCATGCATTATCCTGCAGTTAATGAGAAAGTGTAATTTATTGGCGCACTATATTGACTGCGTATTGAGACATATAAAACTGTTGAGCTAGATTTTCAACCAATCAGCATCGAAAATGTAAGTAGGTCAGAGCCGAAATCAAGCCAATATCACTACGCACATGTAAACATGGAGGAGGACGTAAGCAGCGCATCTTCATCTGATAGCGGCGATCAAGCTCGATTAACACCCGTAAAGTGTATTCTTCATGTCGGAAAAGATGGTGGGAAAGGTCCGCAGCCCTTTACTGAAGTCCGATGGGAAAAAATCAAGCAATGTGCATAGGAATGGCTCAAAACGTCGGACACTACGGAGCTAACGCTAGCTATTGCTAATAAACATGTTGCCCTCCTGGACAAACCGGTCTCTGATGTCCCAACAACTACGGGTTTCACCCGGCCTGCTATCAGCGTTTTATAGACGCTTGACTTGTGTGTATGTGTGTGATGGGTAGGTTTAGGGGTTGGGTTAGTGTGTGTGTGTGTGAGAGAGAGAGAGAGGGGTAGGTTTAGGGGTCGGGTTAGTGTGTGTGTGTGAGAGAGAGATGGGTAGGTTTAGGGGTCGGGTTAGTGTGTGTGTGTGTGAGAGAGGGGGGTAGGTTTAGGGGTCGGGTTAGTGTGTGTGTATGAGAGAGAGAGATGGGTAGGTTTAGGGGTCGGGTTAGTGTGTGTGTGTGTGTGTGTGTGAGAGAGGGGGGTAGGTTTAGGGGTCGGGTTAGTGTGTGAGAGAGAGATGGGTAGGTTTAGGGGTCGGGTTAGTGTGTGTGTGTGCGAGAGAGAGATGGGTAGGTTTAGGGGTCGGGTTAGTGTGTGTGTGTGTGTGTGTGTGAGAGAGGGGGGTAGGTTTAGGGGTCGGGTTAGTGTGTGTGTGTGTGAGAGTGAGATGGGTAGGTTTAGGGGTCGGGTTAGTGTGTGTGTGTGCGAGAGAGAGATGGGTAGGTAAATAAATAAATCAAAATTAAATCTTGTTTACAATAATCATTCCTGTGAATATGTACATGTAGTGCAGTTACTGCTCGTGTATGCAAATTAACAATTCACCATTAAATGTGTAATGTGTACACTACACAATAAGTGTATTGTGATTGTCAAAACATTTTAGTAACTAAACTGAATTGTATTAGGTTTAGTGACAACATGTTACATGGTACAATTTCTGGTAAGCTAGTTTTTTTTTTTTTTTTTTACAAATTTCTTGAAACAAATTTCACGATTTCAATTCAATCCTTGTGATTTGATTTAATATTGACTCATTTGAATAAATATTAGGTACACAAGATAGGCGTTAATTTTTCTCAAGAAAAAAAAAATACATAGGCTACATACAGACAGCCCTATCAGCTGGTAGTATTATTTAAGGTTAAAAATAACTCAAATTAAATATAATGCGTTTTTTATTATAATAACAACTTTATTTAATGATATAAGTACAAATATAATAAATATGTAATATAGTACACATATTTAGCAAAATACTCTCTATAGCTCTTTTTCTAGCCAACTAACGTGCCTATATTATGGTCATTAAATGGCTTTCCTGAGGTAAATGTTATGTGACATAATTGTTCTCCAGCTGTTTTATTGACCCCTTTGTTTGATTGATTGATCGATATTATGTATGAAGAATATAGGCTACATTTCGGTAAGCTGTACTGTTTCTTTCAACATTGTTCATTCGTGTTTATTTACTATTAGCTAGTAGAGATGATCGGGTCACGTGCCGCTAGGGATCAATTACAAACGCCAAAACGTTATTTATTGTTTGAATTTCGTAATAAAATTGACAGAATCTGAGAGCTGAGATTTTTTTTCATATCATAACTAACCTGCTCTGTCTAGTCTGTTGGTCTCCATGTCCTCTTTGCTTCGTGTGAAAAGTGTCAATTGCGTGAGTCTCACGGTGAATGCGTGAGAGTTGGCAGCTCTGTTATTATATTTTGGCTTAATTCTATTTGTTATTCAGATTTTACCTCAAATATTACCTTTGAATTGGAACAACATAATGAGAAGTAATTGGGATGTTACAGTAGAAGTTTTCTTGATAATCTTATCATGTTTACTGTCCCTAGATAGCAACTTCAGGTATATCACACATTTCAAACTGGTTTATTTTGTACTTCAAGTGGTAATATGGCATTTTTGGGTTTATATGATAAACAGGTTTGAAAGTGCAAAATTCCCTATGTTTTCCCTTTTTTTCAAAATGGGCACCTTTAGCATCATTTTTCTCAAAAACTGCAAGGTTGTGTGTGGAGAACTTTTTCCTAAGGAATCTTTATTTCTGATGTTAAAAAAGTAGGTAGTGCCCCACTTGGTGGAACGAAACCCTATTTCTAGACCTCTTTTAGGCTACCGACAGCGGCCTAACACTAACCCGACCCCTAAACCTACCCATCTCTCTCTCACACACACACACACACACACACACTAACCCGACCCTTAAACCTACCCATCTCTCTCTCTCTCACACACACACACACTAACCCGACCCCTAAACCTACCCATCACACACATACACACAAGTCAAGCGTCTATAAAACGCTGATAGCAGGCCGGGTGAAACCCGTAGTTGTTGGGACATCAGAGACCGGTTTGTCCAGGAGGGCAACATGTTTATTAGCAATAGCTAGCGTTAGCTCCGTAGTGTCCGACGTTTTGAGCCATTCCTATGCACATTGCTTGATTTTTTCCCATCGGACTTCAGTAAAGGGCTGCGGACCTTTCCCACCATCTTTTCCGACATGAAGAATACACTTTACGGGTGTTAATCGAGCTTGATCGCCGCTATCAGATGAAGATGCGCTGCTTACGTCCTCCTCCATGTTTACATGTGCGTAGTGATATTGGCTTGATTTCGGCTGTGACCTACTTACATTTTCGATGCTGATTGGTTGAAAATCTAGCTCAACAGTTTTATATGTCTCAATACGCAGTCAATATAGTGCGCCAATAAATTACACTTTCTCATTAACTGCAGGATAATGCGTGGAGAACTTTTTGCTTGGATACCTTTTATTAACGTTGAACTTATTGAGCAAAAGAAAAAGTAGTGCCCCGTTTGTCGGAACGAAACTGAACGATACAGCTCACGTGCAGCGGCCTATATCTCTATAAAGCTGCTTTGAAACAATCTATATTGTTAAAAGCGCTGTATAAATGAAGGTGACTTGACTTGACATTTCAGAAAACTTGTAATACAAAACATACATAGTTTTTTGTTTCAAATATGATTGATCAAGCTTTTGAGGAACGTTTATTTGTACATCTCTCAATCATCACTGAGAAATGTATCTATTTGCAAAGGTTTTTATTGATCAAACAAACAAAAACCAATAACGAAGGAACTCGGAGAGCACAGGAAACAGCTGACATCGACTGACAAGGAACGAGTCTCAAGTTTTATAGAAGTATACAAATAATTATACTGTAGTTGACTATTATTTCATATGTCAGGTTTTAAATGGTTAATCATGGGCAATAGTGATAAAGTAAAATAAAAATTAGACAAACATATATTTTGATTATTAGTAAATGGCACAAAAGATTTAGTATTTTCTGCTAATAGTTTCTCTTACTGGCTTATAGTCTACTTAGCAATTGCTGTTGCATTTCTTATGCTTTTGTTTATAAACTGATAGCCATTTCTGCAGTTGCACTAAAACCACATTAGCAGTGAAATGTTAAAATAGAACAAATAATAATAGTTTCAAGAGGGTCTTATCAGCCTGGGCTAAAGCTCCTCTCAAAAAGTGCTGATATTGTTCAGTCATAATTGCTATAAAGCACATTTGACAGCACAGAGAGGAAAATTACCCACTTTGCACAATTTCCAACCATTATTATTTGCGCAAATTGATTTTTAAAATCATTTGCAACTCTGCTTTTACGTACAATTTTGCAACATGATGAGCCTCTGAAAGCAAAATAGAGAATGAAAGAACGTCCCATCCTTATTCGATACGCTAACCATACGGCTCTGAATGAAACGCATACAAGTGAGAGCAATTTCTTCAGAAAGCTCAGATGTCGATTCTCTAAGGACTAAAGAGAAGCTCTAAATCACAGTTTCTAAAGATCTAGACAAAAAAATAAATAAAAATGATACTTGAATAAACAAAGTTCAGCAGTGAGGAAAGAGTCTTTTTGTGAAGAAGATTGACTTGAAATAGAAATGGCTATTGGAGAAAAGTAAAGGCTGTCTACACTCCCCTCCCCTTAAATTAAATATAACAAGGTAAAAGCTTTTTTACAGAGAAGCAAAGAAAGACTTTGTATTGAAACATCTACTTTGAGAAACTTTGAAGTTGTTCACTTTGGGATGGCAGGCTGAATCGGGAGGGAGTGAGGTAAGAGCGAGCGTCTCAGGGCATGTTGGGCTCTACTGTATAAATCCCATTTTCATTACCTTCTGTAATAAATGCAGTGTGAATCCTGGGAGGCAGGGGAGGCAAAAATAAATCTGATACATGAATAAACGATGTCCCTCGGGAGGAAGGGCTCCTCCTTTGTGAAGAAGATTGACTTCTCCAAGACGGGACACATCAGGCAGGAGGAGCACAAACACAAATAGAAATTGCTAGTCAGGGAAGTAACAGATATTATATTCCTTCCAGTCTGAGATCTATAAGCATTAACAAATGTTTGCTGTGACGGCTTCAGTAATTAAGTTAATTAAGTTTAAAAAGTGTTGCAGGTTTCAGGCCCGAAATATCACCAGTGTTGTTACTTTACTAGTAACTTGTAAAAAGTAATCTGATTACGTAACTTGTGTTACTTGTAATGCATTACCTCCAACACCGACTATTTATTTAACACATTCTCTGAACAAACTACTTCCACATTCTTCTTATTACAGCATTCAGCAACACGTACATATGCATGTTGTTCAATGAACTGTTCCATAAAATAAAAATAAAAATTGAAATTGACATTTTCACTCACCGGCCAATTTGGCTACTATATTTTTAAGTGACCGGCCATTCAGAACTTCTACTAGCCAAATAGAAAATAAATGAACCATATATACATATATATATATATATATATATATATATATATATATATATATATATATATATATATATATATATATACAGTGAGGAAAATAAGTATTTGAACACCCTGCTATTTTGCAAGTTCTCCCACTTAGGAATCATGGAGGGGTCTGAAATTGTCATCGTAGGTGCATGTCCACTGTGAGAGACATAATCAAAAAAAAAAATAAAAAAATCCAGAAATCACAATGTATGACTTTTTAAACTATTTATTTGTATGATACAGCTGCAAATAAGTATTTGAACACCTGAGAAAATCAATGTTAATATTTGGTACAGTAGCCTTTGTTTGCAATTACAGAGGTCAAACGTTTCCTGTAGTTTTTCACCAGGTTTGCACACACTGCAGGAGGGATTTTGGCCCACTCCTCCACACAGATCTTCTCTAGATCAGTCAGGTTTCTGGGCTGTCGCTGAGAAACACGGAGTTTGAGCTCCCTCCAAAGATTCTCTATTGGGTTTAGGTCTGGAGACTGGCTAGGCCACGCCAGAACCTTGATATGCTTCTTACAGAGCCACTCCTTGGTTATCCTGGCTGTGTGCTTCGGGTCATTGTCATGTTGGAAGACCCAGCCTCGACCCATCTTCAATGCTCTAACTGAGGGAAGGAGGTTGTTCCCCAAAATCTCGCAATACATGGCCCCGGTCATCCTCTCCTTAATACAGTGCAGTCGCCCTGTCCCATGTGCAGAAAAACACCCCCAAAGCATGATGCTACCACCCCCATGCTTCACAGTAGGGATGGTGTTCTTGGGATGGTACTCATCATTCTTCTTCCTCCAAACACGTTTAGTGGAATTATGACCAAAAAGTTCTATTTTGGTCTCATCTGACCACATGACTTTCTCCCATGACTCCTCTGGATCATCCAAATGGTCATTGGCAAACTTAAGACGGGCCTTGACATGTGCTGGTTTAAGCAGGGGAACCTTCCGTGCCATGCATGATTTCAAACCATGACGTCTTAGTGTATTACCAACAGTAACCTTGGAAACGGTGGTCCCAGCTCTTTTCAGGTCATTGACCAGCTCCTCCCGTGTAGTTCTGGGCTGATTTCTCACCTTTCTTAGGATCATTGAGACCCCACGAGGTGAGATCTTGCATGGAGCCCCAGTCCGAGGGAGATTGACAGTCATGTTTAGCTTCTTCCATTTTCTAATGATTGCTCCAACAGTGGACCTTTTTTCACCAAGCTGCTTGGCAATTTCCCCGTAGCCCTTTCCAGCCTTGTGGAGGTGTACAATTTTGTCTCTAGTGTCTTTGGACAGCTCTTTGGTCTTGGCCATGTTAGTAGTTGGATTCTTACTGATTGTATGGGGTGGACAGGTGTCTTTATGGAGCTAACGACTAATTTAGGATAATAAATGGAGTGGAGGTGGACATTTTAAAGGCAGACTAACAGGTCTTTGAGGGTCAGAATTCTAGCTGATAGACAGGTGTTCAAATACTTATTTGCAGCTGTATCATACAAATAAATAGTTAAAAAATCATATATTGTGATTTCTGGATTTTTTTTTTTTTAGATTATGTCTCTCACAGTGGACATGCACCTACGATGACAATTTCAGACCCCTCCATGATTTCCAAGTGGGAGAACTTGCAAAATAGCAGGGTGTTCAAATACTTATTTTCCTCACTGTATATATATATCGTTCTTCTCAAAATCCTGTCATCCAGCATCTCATCCCTTCTTTTTTCATCCTCATCACCAAAAACGTGTTTTAGATGGACAGATCAATACAGTAGAAAGAATATCAAAACATGTAGGATGCTTGAAAATATAAATTTCTTTTGTTCACCAAATGCTTTTTAATCTTGGCTATTGCTTCACTGCAAATGAACAAGCGCTCACCATTATGTGTTCAAAGTTCTTGTTTTGTTACAAAGTTAATTTTTACACACATTTGGCGAGTTAGCGGGTGTTCATTTCAAACCCTGGTTAAGAAGCAATGTAAGCTATAGTGACCAGTGTTTCAAGTCTGTTTAGCAGGTGCTAAAAATCATGCATGTACCTTATTCATGCTGTTGACATGCCGTGTTCTTCAGTGTTCATGCACTCATTTCAATTTATCATCTTTTGTAGACATGCAATGTCCTTTTTCTTTTCAGCCAGTCATTCCATTTGTGTTATATGGGGTTATTTGGTTTATACCCTCACAAAGAAATATCTTAACCTTAAAAAGAGACATTTAACCTCATTTCAGGTCATTTCACCTTGTTTAGCTTTGGATCATTTTAATAGCTGTCTTTTTACCTGCTTTGTTTGCATTTTCATTAAAACTATTAAAGCAAATGCCAAATGCATCTGTTACCTTAGTTGCTGTATGCGTCTTGGTATCACGTCTGTTAGGGTTTTTCCGCCTTAGTTTGGTTTCGATCCATACATACAAGAAAAAAGAAAGAAAACAAAACAGTCTGCGATCGCCTGAACAAAGTGCTCTTGGCCCGCTTGAAAACAAACTCTGCAGTGATTCTGAACCAATGGACCAATAAACCAGGCTGCATCACAGTGTATGATGGGTAATTATGTGCGTTGCATGAAAAGCAGCAGGTTTGTTTTGCCAGTGCCTCTCAAAATGAATCGGGGTTTTGAGCAAAGATGAATTGAAACGCCCTTGGCTTGCTTCATACGTGAACATACTGTAAATATGTGAACTCATACAGAAGGTTTTACAGGTACTTCCGTATTTTGTGACACATCATCCTCCTGGATGATGGCATATAACAAGTCCAAAATGTTGTTGTCCTCACTCTAAAAATCGTATTTTTTCTTCCCAAATCCTGGGTTGCGCCTTTTGGGTAATTTTTTTCAGTATTTGGGTAGTTTTTGTGTTACCCAGATCCTGGGTCAGACGTAACAACCCAGGGATTGAGTTATTTATCGCAGGCTTTTTGCGTCCTCTTCAGGAGAGAGCAGTGCAGTGATTTTTTTTCGGTAAAATACAGGTTTGTGTACATTTTATTTTATCTATAAATTCGTTATTGTTCTGTATATCGTTTTATTTATGCAAAGCAACATACAGGGGTGCGATGAGTCACCTAAACAAGTGTCGCACGACTCGCGTCTGTCTTTTCGCGTGATGGAAACGCCTGATGCCTTAGGCTTAATATTTGTTAAACGAGCTTAAATGTTGTCAATATGTATTAAAAATGATATAAAGTAGGCTATACCATACTGTAAAATATGATTGAAAATAAAGGAATTGTCATGCAAACCAGTGGCTGTATCGAGTATTTTAAAAAGGTTTAGAGGATTTAGGTTAATCCATAGACATTAATTAATGTATGAAACGTGGTTAGATTTCTGATTGCTTAAAAAAAAAGAAAAGAAAGTTAGTTAGACTTTGTTAGTCTAACGCAGGGGTGCCCAATCCTGCTCCTGCCGATCGACTGTCCTGCACAGTTCATCTCCAACCCTAATCAAACACACCTGCCTTTAATTTTCAAGTGATCCTGAAGACATTAATTGGTTGCTTCAGGTGTGTTTGATTAGGGTTGGAGATGAACTGTGCAGGACAGTCAATCGGCAGGAGCAGGATTGGGCACCCCTGGTCTAACGGATAGATTAACCAATCAAAATGCTGCGTGGTAAAATGCGGCTGTTTTCTAACTTGATTTGATTATGTCACATGTTGTGCGTAACCGTCGCTGTCATCTTCACGTGAGAGTTCATTAATATGCGGTGACAATGGCAGATGCGCAAAGTAGCCTACAATATTACGCTTTTTCAAAAAAGTACGGGAAGATGAGCGAGAAGGAGAAAATGTGCCATCTACATGTGCGAACACGCCGAACTACGCATTTTCTTTCAACTTCTGTGCAGGAAAATTGACGATGGCCACTCTTCTCTTCCCTTATGGGGGTTTTGGACACCCGCTTCTCTGATGTCTTCCCAAACATAAGTAGACTCTTAAAGCTACACTGTGTCATTTTTTTAAGTTGATTCTTTGCAAAAAACACTTTGTTCTTTCAAAATGATATGTACTCATTAATGTGTAATTACTTATACCAACTAATCAAGTATTCTCGTAAGCGTAGAATCTGTCATTTAGAATACATACGAACGAGTCGCTCGAATGACGGCAGCCATGTTGCGCCTCCATCTTGAAAATACATTAGCCAAAGAGGGACATACCTGGAAATTCAAGCTTCGCCTTTCGCGTTTTTACACTCTTCTTTTCCTCGCTGCTTGCCCTTCCGTTTGCACACATAATGTGAAATCTATCCAGTGCAACTGTGGAGCTGGAGCTCGGCCAGGTTTCTGGAAAGCACTTTAGGCTACAGTTCCCATGACTCCTGCTTGGTGCTGACAGCTCGTACATTTTATTAGCCTCGTACCTTACATTACCCATAATAATAGAAAGCCGGTGAAGTCCTTTACTTTCGATCCAGAACCAGGTGCCAGCTCTCCTTCCTCACCCTTCAGCTTCTGTGCCGGGAAACTAAGATGCAGGTCACCCAGCTCCTTTTATAAGATGGGATATACAAGTATTTCCAACTTTATCTGCGAACACACATGACGATGCATACTATAGAGCAAATGTCAACGGATTTATCACTTGCATCATCGCAAACTGTAAATTATATCATCGCCCAGCACTTTTAAATGCGACTACAAGGCATGAAGATATTAAGATATTATGAACATTAACATCATGAAATGTAACATCATGTAAAGTTCACTTGCAAAGAAAGTTGTATCCAATTGTATTATAAAAACAGTACTAAACATCTGTCTGGACTAATGCAGTCTTATTTGACCACTGCAAAATTTGCCATCCAGAGTGTATGTTGGATATTTTTCCCCCTTATATAATTTCGTAGAATGTGGCAGATTGTCAAGGAAAATATCAATATTCAAGGAAAAAAATATTTTTCTTAAACTAAAACAATGCAAAATACAGTTTCTTGAGCAGTAATTAAAATGTTCGCCTTAGTTTCCTCCATTAACTCGCCATTAGCAGAACTTTTTTTTTTTTGTGCCTCCTCCTTTGAAAGTCAAGATGATGTTGTTCCCCTCTCTGCCCAATTAATGATGAATAATAATAATCATAAAACACATTTAAAAATATACATTTATCTAAAATGACAAATAAAGCAAAGCAGGAGCAATAAAGTACATTTTCCACATTCTGATAAAATAATAAAAATAATATTCCATTTCCATATTCTGTATACATTGTGATGCAAATATATCAGAACAAAATATATTTTTTGAGTGTCTATTTACACTAGGGGAGGGACAAGTTATGTCCCAATAAGACAGCATCCATTTATGATTTTAATAAACACATACACTTGAAAATGCTGGTGTTATTGCATAGGCCTACTGTTTTATAATACACTTCAGTATAAAATATTATGAAAATATTATCTGCCATTATAAAAGTATAAATAGCATCTAACAACTACTTACTCTTAGTGCAAATAGCCGCTGCCAAATATGCCAAGTATAAAATATGTTTTTTACAATGTCAACAAAATAAAGTAATAAATAATAAGCAATACTGCTTTGCAGAAGCAATATGAAATGAATAGTTGGCCCTAAATTACCAAATACTCCAAACCTATATGGTCTAGGTATATCTGTGAAATGCATAGATGATAAAATGGTGATTGTGTAATAAAGTCCCAAAAGCACATGAAAAAAAAAAAAAAAACTGCAAACAAACCATTGGAGGAAACACCGCTCACTTTGAAAACAACTCATGTAGCCTATTAATAAAAATAATGGTAACACTTTACAATAAGGTTCATTAGTTCATTACCAGCGTAGTTAACATGAACTAAGAATGAGCAATACTTCTACAGCATTTATTAATCTTAGTTCATATTAATTTCAACATTTACTAGTACATTATTAAAATGAAAGGTTGTTTTTGTTAACATTAGTAAATGCACTGTGAACTAACATGAACAAACAATGAACCGCTGTATTTTTATTAACCAACATCAACAAATATTAACAAATAGTCTACTGTAACAAATGTATTGCTTATGGTCAGTTTATTCAGTGATTGTAATAAAGTCCAAACAGCACATGACAAAAAAACAAAAAAAACAACAAACAAACAAAAAAACCTGCAAACAATCCATGGAGGAAAAACCACTCACTTTGAAAACAGCTCATGTAGCCTATTAATAAATGATTATTTTAGCAGTCGTTCATTGTTTTGTTTTTTTCTCATTTGTAAGAGGCTTTGGATACAAGCTGACTCTCCACATGTCAGATGATTGTTTCGCACATTTGTTGTTTGTGAGTGTCAGTCAGATCAGGGTATTAGAGCTGTTTCCCACCACATTTACCAGTGCGAGTAAATACTTTATTAACAAAGCGGCCAAAATGGCCTATGTGTCCTCCTAAAACACGATTACCTCTGTGACTGAGCATCTCCTGCCTGTCCCACAACAGATGGCTGGACGTCTGTGATCTGTGTAAGCAATTTTGCGCATGAGTGCCACGTAATTTCTTAGGGTGACATCTCACGCTGGTTTTCGGTCTGTACTTTGACCTTGAAATTCAACGAAATTATGCCTGTCTATGCGGATCGCTGTCGGCCCTTCAGGAACAAGAATCAATCACTCATGAATATCACACACAGAGAACAAGGCTCATTATGGAGCTTAGCAAATTTTTATGACTGATGCTTCAATTTCACTGATTTGATCTCATGTACTTGTTTGATTTACACATTCATGTATGCTCGCAATACCCTGAAAAGTTAAAATAACAAGGGCAATTCATTTAATTATTCAAATAAATGATATTAGGTTTGGAGTTACATTTTCAATATACTGTAACTATTGCCCAATATTTACACAGTTATCTAAATGGTAAATAATAGAAAATCTAATGCTGACATCACAAGTTATTTTATGGATATTTTGGTTACTTTAAGCCTTTATGTATAATGCATTATAAAGGTGTATATATAATGTACATTAAAATGCATTATCTCATTATATCTATATCTTATATCTCTATATAAATTATTGTAACCAAAGTTAGCAGAAATTGGTTGTTTTCCGTGTGTTTTAATGCATTATACTTTCTAAAGGTGTGAGTAAGTATTAAGTATTATAATCTATTAGACCATACAATGCATTATATGGCACAATTAATGCATTAAAAGTAATTTTATAATGCATTATGTATAAAGACTTTAAGCAAAGTGGTAAAAAATTTATAATTTCAGTAGTTACACGAGTCTCGATAAAAGAGCACAGCTAAATTACATGGTTGCTTCAGGAAATGTGTTTTTCTAATGTTTGCTTTGGTTTACTGTAAGCAAGGACTGCAGTTTGTATTGTGTACATAAGGAGTCGTTCTGCACCAACCATTAAATCACAAAACTATAACACTTCTGTTATTACACTTGCAGTGTAGAGTAGACATTTTACTTGATTATAATAGAAGTGATAGTGTTGTTACATCACGTTTCTCAGGCTGTGTAGATTCAGCTTCTCAATTTTATAAATTGTAGTGGTGAGTGATAATGAGCAGGGGCAGATTTTGGAGTATCTCTGCTGTAGAATTATTGATTTGTTAATATATTTATTTTATAAATCAATCATGTCAATTATGCACATGCAACATCTCAAAAATATTCTGCTTCTCTTGCTTCTCCTCTCTGTTTTTCTCTCTTCCTGTCAATCTTATTATCGCAGCGGTTTAAGAGCAGGCCCTGCTGTCATAACAGAGGAGAGCGGCGAAAGGTTACACACACACACACACACACACACACACACACACACACACGCAGACATTGCTTCCATACAATCTCAATTGTAATGTGCTGTCAACGCCTGTCAGAATACGCAGGGCTGTTGGGTGGACATGTGCCCCTGCCCACGACTGTGGAAAAACATGATTACAGACAACACTGAGAGAGCGACGTGTCTCGGTGACATAATGCAAACGCGTGTCTCCCGCTCGGATTATTTAGAGCCGTAGAGACTGGTGGGAGGACGGGGACTGTGACACTTCTTCAGGTCGAGATCAACCCTCATTACCTTGAGAACTGACACCCGAGTCCCTCAGGAAATGCTTAAACACAAAGCGATAGAAAGGAGCGATTGACTTGCTTGTCGAGGTTCTCGAGGGCCGAGGCTCCGGCTGTTTGCGCAGGGAATCGGATGAGCTTGATCAAACATTAGCCTAAGGTTTAGTGGTGTTGACTAATGGAATGGGTCTTCATCTCACAACCGGATCTCCTGTTTGCCATTCATCCTTTTTTTGGTGAACCAATTATTCTTTTCTATGGCAGTTAGAAAAGATGAAAATATTCCCTGTGTATAGTTAAATCATATAGGGGAACATGCATTGGGGATAGTTCAGCCAAAAGTCTAAATTCTGTCAATATTTACTCACCCGTAGTCTTTAAAACACAAATGAGGATATTTATAATGAAATCTGGGAGGTTTTAGTCCCTCCATTGAAAGTCCATGGCCACCAAACCTCAAACGTGAATGCGTGATGTGTTTCCAAGTTTACCAAATGTGATCAAAATCTAATACAAATTAAATCTTTAACCATATAAAGTGATTGTATCTCGTCACAAGAATTCATTTTACCACGTCTTTATGACCTTTTTTGGATCTTCTAAGAGTTTCAGCTTCATTACTCCAATCTTCAGTGTCACACGATCCTTCAGAAATCATTCTAATATGATGATTTGATGATCAAGAAACATTTCTGATTATTGTCAGTTGTTCAACTTCATATTTTTGTGGAAACCGTGATACAAATTATATTTTTTAGGATTCCTTGACGAGTTTTAATTTTATTCCTTGATGAGTTTTAATGAATTTAATTTATAACAATGTAAAAGTCTTTACCAAAGCATTAAGCCCCAAAAAGCTGTTATAAAAATGGTTGATACAAATAGATTGCAAGGTTTCATAAAATAACATTGGTGTCTATGTGGTGTGGTGCTCAGATTGTGCCAGGATGTTTGGCGGCTTGCCACAGTCTGTCCATGTCTGTTTTATTTGTCCTGTTTCTTGTTTGTTTGATCACACGTTCTGTTTGCTCCCTTCTGGTATACCATCGCCTGACCTTATTGAATATTCGATCGGCGGTGTACGATTGTTTGTTTCGCGATCCCAGAGATGATTGGCATCTACACTCTCATTATGTGCCAGTCGCACTAAGGAAAATGTGTGTACCTGCCGGGATGTCTGTGGATGTGGAGGAGACGGTGAAGGAAGCGTGCTGGGGTCCTTGTGAGATCAAAGATTATTGGGAAGTTTCCAGTCATCGGACCAGCATCTTCGAGGCCGTGGAGGGGAACCTGAGATGTTCATACCTTGCGCCTGTCTTTCCATCTTCTGGCGTTGATGCCTCAGTCCTCGCAGATGGCTCACGTAAGGCGACGGTCTGCAGATCGAGGAGTTAATCATCTAAATCTTCGCTCTTTACGTGACGGGAGTCCGGTAATCTTTTATGATTCCTCTTTGCAATCCTCTTCTGATACCACTCCTGTGACAATGGCGTTGATTAATGCGGGATCTCTAGCAAATAAGACCTCATGAAATTGATTTTTATGTGTTACTGAGACGTGGCTTAATGCTATTGAAATGACTCCTCTCTCTGAACTTTCTCCTCCTGGTTGCAGTTTTTTTAGTACCCCTAGGTCTGTTGGCCGGGGCGGGGGTCTTGCAGTTGTTTTTAAACTTGTAGACTTTTACCTTCTGAGTCCTATTGCACTTTTGAATCTCAGTTAATTATGCTGAATTATTTTAAATCTGTGTTATGTGAAGATTGCTGATAGTGTTTTTTCTGATCATAAGACTGTTTTTTTAGGTTTAAGTTTCCTTGTGGTGCGCTGGGTAATATTGTTTCTGCCTCTGTTTGATCTCACATACTCAATCCTTGCACAGCTAGTAGATTTGCAGCTGTTTTTGAGGTCTCTCCTTTAATTTCATTGATCGAGTCTCCCTCTCCCTGTCTGGGTTTAGAAGAGTTGGTCGACCAGTTTAACTCTTCTTGTTTAGATATTTTAGATGTTGTGGCTCCTGTCAAAGTCAGAGAAAAAAGGTCCAATCGCAGCCCTGGTTGAACAGTACAACCCATGCTCTTAGGCAGGAGTGTAGGAGGGCTGAACGCAAATGGGTTAAAGATAAACTACAGGTCTCTTATGAGATTTTGAAGAACCGTTGGAACGAGTATCAAAGAGCTGTTACATTTTCTAGATCAAATTATTTTTTTTGGCATCATCTCCAGAAACTGTCGTAATTCTAGAGTCCTTTTCTCTACTGTAAATGCTGTGCTTCACCCTACTGATACTCCATCACTCACTCCTTCTGTTGACATGTGTGAAGAGTTTTTAAACTTTTTCATTGGTAAGATTGATGGCATTAGATCTCAGATTTCATCTTTTAGCAATGACTTTATTGCTTCTGTTGACCCTAATCAATTGACCTGTTTTACGCCTGTTTCTCTGCAGCAGCTTAAAGATATAATTGCTTATATGAAGTCTACCAGATTTGTTCTTCTTCTCTGTTTAAGCAGGTACTTGATTCCATTGGCCCAAGTATTTTGTCTATTGAATATTAGTTTGTCATCTGGTGTTGTTCCGGTTAGTTTTAAGCATGCGGTTATTCAGCCTCTTCTAAAAAAAAAAAACGGCTTAGATCCCTTTGACACGAGTAGTTTTCGTCCCATTTCGAAATTGCCTTTTATATCTAAGATACTAGAAACAATTGTGAATGCACAGCTGAATGACTTTTTAATGATAAGAAATGAATGAATGAATTTCATTAATGAATGAAATTAAGATTTATTAATGAATAATACAATTTTCAACAGATTCCAGTCAGGTTTTAGAGCGGGCTATAGTACAGAGTCTGCTCTTTTGAGGGTCTCTAATGACATCCTAAGAGGCGCTGATTCTGGAAACCCTGTTGTTCTACTTTTGTTAGATCTTACCGCAGCATTTGATACAGTTGATCATACTATTCTCATTGATCGTCTTAGGGACCAGGTTGGTATTCAGGGCTTAGCCCTGAAATGGTTCTCTTCCTATTTGAAAATGTTACGTTCTGGGTTTTGTTTATTGTTCCTGGTTCTCGTCTTGTCATGTGATTCCCTGTGTAGCGTCTGGACCAATCAGACACACACAAATTATTCATTTATTTAATGAATAATCCAGCAAACTCACTCTCCCAACCAAGGCCTGTGAAACTTTCCCCAGAAACTAACATCCCAAATGAAGCTAACACACTGGCAGGACGCGGTGTCTTGTTACAGGACACACAGAGACTGATAAGAGTTTTACGATCCAAAGGAATGTGGCCACATGCACAAGAGAGAGAGAGACAATGGGAAGACAGAAACAATCTTTAATACAGACTTTGCTGCATATGAACATGCATTCCGGGACCCCTCCTCCCCACTGGAGCCCAAGGGCCCCAGAAGGCCTGAGCAAAGGGAGCTTCAATCCAGGAAACTGCAACTTACCATCACTGAACAAGTGACGATCAACTCTTGGCCTTCTTGACACTTCAGGATGCCGTGCTGTCCAGCATGGCCTCAGCAGGCCCCCGGGCTGCAAGCTCCGACCCACAACAGCATCGAAACCACCATGCAAGTCATCATCATCTTCTCCACCCAGCAGAGAAGAAAACGATGGCAACTTGCACCATGACTTTTGACACTCACAAACTAAATTTTCAACCACTTCAAAAATTGTCCACGATTGCAACTGACCATGCAAGTATCAATTTAATGAGGTGCTCTGAAAATGATAAGCTGATGGTTCTTTTCATAGTTAAATAGATCTTTTCCATAGTTCTATTTCCTGCTTCTGGTTCCATATCACTCACCCTTTTACCTATGCATGTATGTTATGTATGTATGAATGAATGTATGTATGTATGTTTGTTTAGTTTAGTTATGTTTGTGATTTAGTTAATAAAACTTGTGCACAACAGGTATTTGGTTCTGATTCCCTGCTTGCAACAAAGTCCCTTTTACGATCTTGATCTTGTTACATGCTCTAAGCACTGTACATGCTAAGAAATAATTATTTTTCGGTGGCCATGAAAGATACACTTTCCTTAGAATAAATGAATAATCAAAGAGTTTATTGGAACTGATTAATTGATTGTAATATTAATTTAGCTTACCTCAAAGTTAATCTAATTAACTGACCCAAATATTAATAATTAATCATAATTGGTAATTATGGATTATTATTAATATTTCCCCTTTGAGCTAATTTGTTACACTGTTTGTCATGTGATCCTGCCATGTGTCTTGTCATTGGTTAATCGTCTGATTATTATTCACAGGTGCCTTGTTTTGTCGTTAGTCTTGTGTATTTAAGCCCTCATGTTTGCCCTGTGTCTTTGTCTAGTATTGCATGTTTTTCCAGGTTCTTGTCTTTGTTTCCAGTTTCCAGCCTTTGTTTAATGTTTGTTTTGTTAATTAAAGTTGCTTTTGGGTTTACTTCAACTTGCCTCCAGGATTACGTCATTACAGATTTGTCATTACAGAAAGATAGGACTTTCAGTCAGTTTAGGGGATCTTCTACTGTTGCCCCTCTTGTGTGTGGGGTTCCACAGGGCTCTATACTGGGACCAATTTTATTTTCCCTTTATATGCTCCCTCTAGGTTCTATTTTTGAGAAATTTGGGATTCAGTATCATCTGTATGCGGCTGATTCTCAAATTTATTTACCACTAAAATGTGGGCATAAATGTGTCATTCAGTCCCTGCATGAATGTTTGACTGAGGTTAAGTGCTGGCTGGCGAATAACTTTCTCCAATTAAATGAGGATAAGACCGAGATGATTTTATTTGGAAATAAGGGGTGTGTGGAGGATGACTGCCTGGGGTTGTTTCCTGGGAAAAAACTGTCTAGCGTGAGAAACGTCTCGGTTACGTATGTAACCCTCGTTCCCTGAGTAGGGAACGGAGACGTTACGTCGGATGACGACGAATGGGGTTTCGCTTAGAAATCCTATCACCTTCGAGTATATAAAATGAGCCAATGGCAAAGAAATGCCATGGGTCTGCAGGAACTGAACCAGCGGGGTCATGCGGACCACAGACGTACCCTCGGTGGTGCAGCGAGGCGGAATGACCGGCCCAAGCGTGGGTGGCATAGCGGGCCGGTGCGGGGGCACGGTCATTAGCCGCGTCCTGCCAGAGGCCAGGGGAGGACCAGCGTCCCACGGGGGCGTGCTCTGGCAGGGAACTGGCGACAGAGGGGGACGAGAGTGGCGAGGCTCGTGAGAGGCGCGCACTGTCATCCGGACACTCTGTGTGCTCAGAGATGGGGAAGTGAGTTCTTTCTTTAACCACATTAGGGTGCTGCCCGTCGTGGGACGAGCAGCGGGGTGGGGAAAACCAAGGATTCGCAAGGAGCGGCCCTGCTACCGTCTCCTGGGAAGAACTCAACGCCATCTCTGAGCAGCCCATCTCAGGAGCGCCGCTTGGCCTGGCGTTTAGTGGGGCACGGGGCGGGAGAGGGCTGTGGCGCCTTCCTAAGACGTCCTCCACGACGCGACCCGGATGGAGGCTGCTGCTGGGGCCGTGCGGGAGGGGCGGGAGCCGTAGGAGGGCGCCCTCGGCGGCGAGCAGACTGAGCCACCTGTGCCGACGGCTGGGTGGAGGCAGCAGCGGGCCGTCGGGGCAGGACGTGTTTGAGAGCCTCAGTCTGCTTCTGGGCGGTCGAGAACTGCTGGGCAAAGTCCTCAACCGCCCCGCCGAAGAGACCAGCCTGGGATATGGGAGTGTCGAGTGTCGAGGAACCTGGTTCGCTCGGCCTCACGCATATCGGCCAGGTTGAGCCACAGATGTCTCTCCTGGACCACGCAAGTGGACATCACCTGACCCAGGGAGCGTGCGGTCACCTTCGTCGCTCGGAGAGGTGGCAAGGTCGGTGGCGGCACGCAGCTCATCAAAGAGCCCTGGGTAAGTCCTCCCCTCGTGCATGTCACGCAACATCTGGGCCTGGTAGACCTGGAGTGTCGCCATGGCATGCTTTTAAGGCTCTGCATGGCCTTGCACCAGAGTTATGTTACTGATTTAATCAGTCGCTGTTAATCCAGTAGATCTCTGCGCTCAAATGATCAATTGCGCCTCATGGTTCTGTGATCTCGTTTAAAATGTAAAGGTGATCGGGCATTCTCTGTTGCAGCTCCTAGGCTCTGGAATGACCTTCCTCTGTCTGTAAAATCTTCTCCTTCATTGGGTGTTTTTCAGAGTGCGCTTAAAACGTATTTGTTTTCTTTAGCATTTGAAAATGCTTTGTGAGCTGTGTATGTCATGTGTTTGCATTGTTTTATGTTTTTGTTTATTTTCTCAAAATATTAGTTGAAAAACATAAAAATGTTGAAATGCTGGAAATAAATAAACACTAAAAAATACTAATCTAAAACTGAAATAAAAATAAACCTAAATAGCAATATTTAATAAATAAATAAATAAATAAAATTACAAAATACAGTGATTGACAGTGATTGCTCTTGGCTTCCTGTTTATAACCCATTCACAATTTTAATCATTTTATTTTTCATGCTACTAGCAACACACTGCAATGTTTCTAGATTAACAACCATATTTAAATGTGAGATTGAATCTGAAAATACATTGGTGATAACCATAGCAACAAACGGGACAAAAAGATATGATACTGTATTCCAGAATAGATCTGTGTATTAAATCCTGCAAACTAATAGACCTGCCACTCGTTCTGTGTAAAGTGTGTTTCTTTGTTCTTCATGCGTTTCTTTGTTCTTGTTCTTCAAAGAACTAGTTGCTGTTGCAACAACCACAACTTGTTACTTTTTGTACATATTTTTTATTTCCTACTTTTATATTTGTGCTGTGGTTCCTTTAAGTAAATATGTTTTTAAATATTCCTTTTTGTGTTAAAAATATTAAAAAGCATTAAGTGGTTATTATGTCTAGATTTTTGTTTAAATGTGTTAATTTTGCAGTAAACAATAAGCAAATGCAAACTCATGCCCTCAAATGTCTCATGCATATTCACAAACCTACAGTCCCAAGTGTCCCTTCACTAGTGACTATTACTGTAATAAAGCCAGGGAACATTTAAATCCTTTTTATGCTTTAGGCATGAGTTGTAAAACGTACTATAATTTCATGAAATATCTGCCATTTATATGTTGCATGCAAAAGAATAAATCAGTCAGTCAGAACACAGAGAAAGATACAGTGGCTACTGTGACTGAACCGTGGAAATAAGCAAAACCTTGACGCATCGCTTGCCCCGGGTTTAATGTCAATCATGGCACTGGTTCTTGAAATGAAAACATCAAAATGAGCTTGGAGAACAGTAAATATAGAGAACTGTGATTGGGTTTGCAGTGATAAAACTACTTCACTGGCAGCCAGACTGAACTACTTAGCAATATGATTTTTGCATGTAATGTCACAAGTCTGTATAAAATGCATCATCTAATACTGATATATATATAGAGCTACAAATAAGTCAACTAATAAATATAATCAATAAACCGAAATAAACAATAAACCATGGCAAGCTAGCACTTTGAACACCTTTTCAGACAGGAGTCAGTCTGCTTGAAACTAAAAACAAGTGTCTGTTTACACCAAGTGCAAATCACTCGCCTTGTTGTCAGAGGACGTTTACAGTATTTACAGTAGCTCCGCCCACCAGTGTCTGATTGACAGACAAAACTACAAAGGAAACCTGTCAGATAACAGGATCAGTGTTGTTGTAGTAAGACGGGTGGCGTCAGCTTTTGACCGACCCGAGTTTGAATCTTATTCTTCTCCCTTTTCCCATTACATATCAGCTCAGAGAGAAGTTTATTTTCAAATAGAAATTAAGAAAATATTCGAAAAGTGGAAATAACAGGGAGTTATAAGTGCTTAACAGGGAGGGACAAGTAATGTCCCAGTAAGGCAGCATCTATTTATGTAGACGAAATACTCCAAGGCACTCACGTGGTGAAGCAAACAGCCTTTAATGAACTGGGCTAAATCATTAAAGCCAGTTAAAAGTAGATCTACGCGTTTCGGCAACACCGCTTCTTCGGGACACACATCAGTGTATTCTTAAACTAGTGGCGATTAGTGGATCATCAGGGACAGCTGGTTGATATGTGGGTGTGGATAAGACTAGCATCTTGGTACAAAGCATAACAACAAAGAGAAAAAAAGAGGGGAAAAAAGAGAAAGAAAAAAAGGAAAAAAGAGAAAAAGAGAGAAAAAAGAGAAAGAAAAAAGATTACATGCATATCATGGAAATAAACAGACAATAGGAAATAGACAATAGGCAGCATCTATTTATGATTTTAATGAATATTTATAATGAATATTTATATATTATTATAAAACAGTATGCAATAAAAACATATTCAGAGCATATAATTATAATCCTATCCTCCTGGGACCCAAGAATAGACTTTTGTCCACTGTAGTGGACATTATATTTTAGTGAATTTCTCTGACATCATACATGTCACATGTCACAACCTGGGTGTCCTGTAAAGAGCACATTCAGGACTTTTCAGAGATACCAAATGTTTGGAGGTTTCACCATGAAAACAACTTCTCCTTAGTCTTTAAACATGTCTGACATTAATTTAGTGATCAAATGTACCATTCTTATGGAAATATGATAATATATTGTAATTATAATTTAAATTGGACTACTTTTCAGATTGTATTTCATAAAACAACATCTCAGGAAAATGTTAAGGGGTTTAAAAAAAAAAAAAAAATCTGTTACAGAACAGGGCATTGATTTCATACGTGTCCACTGTAGAGGACATCAGGACTTAAAGCATGTTTATCAGGCATTTTGTGAGACACAACAAGTGAATATGGAAAAAAACTATACATCAATATTCCTATGAAATATTAGATATTATTATTAAAATGTTGCCAATTATTACACTTCTTTTTTCATTAAATGTTGCTCCAAGAACACATTAATGTGCAAATTAGATACAGTGTATAGATACATTGCATTGAATGGGAATATTAATTTATGGCCATTTTACCCACATATTGCATAAAGTAAAATGGTGTATCAATTCATTCCGTTATTTCTTTCATAACATAGTTGAGAATAATCTTTATACAAATTTTGGTTGAAAAAATCCTCAAACCCCAAAATTTATTGGTGATTGAAAAAAAAAATCCCATTGTTTTTGCCTATACATATAATTTCATGTCATTTTATTTTTTAAACAACTTCCACTACAGAGGACATAGCATAACATATGAATAAAATATTATTTTTCAAAAATGTTTTTTTACCATTTGTTTATTGTGCTCTAAACAGTGTGATGACATGGAAAAAAACTAAATTGAAAAAATATTTTTTTTTTTCTGGGTCTCAGGAGGATATGCTCTGAATATGTTTTATTGCATACTGTTTTATAATATACTACTATATACTGTACACTGAGGTGCAAATAGTATCTGCCGCTATTTGCACTAATGATAAAGAAATAGATCCTGCCAAGAAAAAATAAAATAAAAATAACAAGGTTTCAATAAGGTCATACACGGCCACCTTCATCTGTTGGACATTCTTCGGCAGCGACATGAAGTCTGTGCTTTAGTTCTGACACGTGTTTGAAATGGAAAAACTGTCCAAAACAATAAACATCAGAGTTCTTGATTTATCTGCACTTGACAGACGAATGAAACGCTTTGCTTTAGTTTAATCTCCAGATAAATCTTTCTTCCAGCTTTCTGACTTTGGGACCATGGTGTGTAACCTTGCCCGTACAGTAAACATGAGGTCCTGTTATTTCAGCTTTATAATGAGTTTGACAGACCGAGGCGTCTGTCCGGCAGATGGGGAGTCCGGGGTCACTCGTGTCCAACGGGAGGAGAACACATTACGCCGGCACATCACAACCGTTCCTCCTGTGATTTCATGAGGTCGACTCAATTATGTGCTGACCCCGGGTAATTATTCAATTCACAAAGTTAATAAACACTGGAGGGGATCTCCTGACAGCCGCAGCGCAACTTTGTCACTTGCAATTCAAATTACAGCAGGACTCCAAGGTGCAAGACACTGAAAATAGACGACAGGTAATGATCTATTGCTTTGGAGAGAGTGCTGAGTTTGTCAAGGGGGTTTGGGGAAGGAGGCTGGGTTTATTTAGTCACTTATGTTTCATGCCTGCACTCAAAACAACGGCAAGAACAAAAGAAACTCTTGAATTACTGTGGGAGCTGGCACACTTGTTTCTGTTCAAGAAGAAGAAGAAGAAAAAAACGCACCCTCATGCATCCTCCAATGAAATAAACAGACTTATTTCGGGTTGACTTTATATGATAAACAACAGGCATTTATTCACACGGCAGAGATCCCATAATGCATTTCAGTTAGGATCAGAAGTTTGTTATTCCTCTCTGTAGCAGAATTCGACTTAGGCACATGTTTTCTCACAGTCCTGTTTTAGACTGCTGGTTTATGTATTTATATCCAGACTGACTTGTGTAGATGTTCAGGACAACACCCACATCTTCAGGAAACCCGAGGTGTGTGAATGAAAGCGTACTAGAAAACTAGTTGTCAGACATTTGAGAGGATGAGTGTGGGGATATTCTTACTGATCTTAACATGTCATTTCAAGTTATTTGCATAACTACAGTCTTACATAATATGCTGTGGCTGATTGTTAAACCATAACTGTAAACACTAGTGAAGGGGATATATGTCATTTTCATGTATTAATTGCTCCTTTATTGCCAATGTGTGATAACATAACTTACAAAACAAGCCCTTCCCTGACTTCTTAGGCTGTCTATGAAAGTCTGAATACTAATTTTTTTTTTTTAATACTCATCTGTCAATCACTATGACCCATCCACACCTCTATGATCAGATGCTTTCTGAACCGCTGTTATTTCTGTTGTGTGTTTATTTTGTTATTAAGAGGAAAGTGGAGCATATATTTACAGATTTGCTCTCACAACCCATTTGGCAACCCAGTGCTGGGTAAATATTGGACAGAACACGTGCTGGGTTAAAGTGACCCAAGTGTATTGGGTTGCACAATCTGCTCATTTTGACTAAATGCTGTAGCCTAGAAATCTAGACGCACCCTAGCGGCAGCAAAATGTATTTTGCAGCCAGGTGGGTCTAGGCACTCTCAATAGACCTTCTAGCTGCAAAAACCTAAATTGGGTCAGGCCAATCACGTCGCTTATAGAGTAGGCGGGGCGGGCTTAACATATGACGACAGAGTTGCAACGGTTACCTGCCTGCGACTTGAAAACAAAGAATGACGGCTGCTGGAGAACAGTCTTTCGAATCGGCTTTGTCCGTGACTCTGGAGGACTTGGAGTTAAGTTTTTCTTTGATAAAAGAGCAAAGAACGGCACTTAAGTCATTCTTTAAAAAAGGAAGATGTGTTCGTCGTTTTGCCGGCCAGATATGGCAAAAGTTGAATGAATCTATCAACTAGCTCCGCTGTTGGGAAAACGCTCTGGTTGGTTGAAGCGCTGTCCTATTGCGTGCAGAGGGAATTTGAAAGACAGCCGTTTATCCCGCCCCTCGGAGTGAGCGTGTCTATGGTGAGTTGCCAGACTAAACATCTTGATGTAGTCTGGCTTGCCAGGCTATAAATGCTGGGCTAGTTTGACCTAATTTATGGTTATTTCCATTTCCTTGCAGCAAATGCTCTTTATATAGGCTATATAAATGATTTAATTATATAGATTGATAATTCAGGAAATGAATGGAAATTAAACAGTCTAAATCAAATAACTTTCTTTAATGGCAAGTACATTAACCACGTCATGAAACAATTCGGGGGATTTGCTTACGGATTTTAACATGTACTATCAATTCCCTTGTCATTTGAAGTGTAACGTAAAGGTTATTTGCATGACTACATTTTTACATAATTTGCTGTGGCGTCTGTGCTCTGTACATGTGTGTGGTCGCGACTCTTGAACCACAACTGTAAACACTTATTTAAAGGGGCTATATGTAAGAATTATCATGTATTACTTGCTCTTATTGCCAATGTGTGAAGCCATTTCTGCATTTGTGACAATAAGCAAAGATTTGACAGAATCCTCTGAACCGAGGTGAGAATGTCAAGAGCAGTGGGACAATCCTGGTCAAAGTGTATGATTCTTTTCAATCAGTCATATAACTATTGAGTTTGTCATTATAAGCTTAAAACCTGAAAATGAGGAACATACTGTATAAGCCAGATTTTTTTTTTTTTTTAATCAGAAGATTTGGATATGGAATTATGTTTCTGAAGGATATCTCGTCACCGAATCCCTGAAGCATGAAGCTTACCCTGAATTACTTCCATTAAAATGCCTCTCAGATTTAATCATTTAAGCAAAGGTGTGTGATAGATTTATATGAATTATGCCTGCCTTGGAGCTTGTTCTCATTCCATAGCTCATGAAAACCTAATTGAACATCATGTGGCCAAATGATTTAAATAGCTTGTTATTCATTCTTAAGTCGTTCAGCGACAGGGCGCAGTCAGCTATGAAGGTAAGTCACCGACATCTGTTGCGAAGGGTGAGGAATTTAATAAAATAGCTGCTCATAAAAAAGTGCTTAATAAGAATCAGGGTGAGAAATTAAATCAGAACCAGGTCTTCAGGTCTTATCTGTCAAATCTTGGCAAGGGTTTCAAGAAGATCTCCTCCTCTGAAGAGTCCTGCAGTTTGAGTCTTTGAGCACAAACTATCAAAAAGAGATAACACTCGAATTGTTGGACATGAAATTGCTTGGTATTCTTCAGCTTCTCCTGAGATTAAAAGAGCGAAGACATCTAAAGAAGATTGTTACTGCTTTGAACACTTTCAGGTTTTTCTAAAACCTACAATAAAGTTTCAAATAAAAACAAAGATCAATATAAGAACGCAGCATATGACCTAAACCTTTTTGCGATAAAGTGAATTCATTATTAAAAGAGGCCTATTATGCCCTTTTTTGAGGTCTTGGTGTTGTCTTTGGGCTCTACTAGAACAGGTTTTCATGGTTGAATGTTCAAAACACATTCATTTCCCCATATTCTATTCTAAACCTTGTGTGTTTTTGCTCTATTTCGCAACAAATCCACAGTACAGCCATTGTGTGTCTCTGAACAACTGAATGAGTCTGTGTTTCGAAGGAATCGTTTGACTGAATGATTGAATGAATCATGATGTTCTACATGTACTGTATATCTCGTGCCGACAGCTGATAAAATCATACCTGTGGTCCACCATGGTGCAAGAAAGACTGGTGTCAATTGGACACAACGTTATGAGATCGCTGGATAAGGATAAACTTGACAGAGCTTTTGCTGCACTCCGTTATCAGAAAAAGTTGTAAACGTCAAAATCTGAGTAAGTGTAAAACATTTCCTCTTGATGAAGCCTATTCGTATTCATAATGTATTAAATCACTTATCTAATCCCTGTTCTCTCATTTTTCTTTCTTTCCTCTCACGGCCTGATCATTACGCTGAGGAGCTGAGAGAGTGAAGATTGAATGTTGATTTTGTTTTCTGTCGTGATTGTAATGTGTGGATAGAATGTGTTTAGAAATATATAATAAAAAGGCTCCAAAATATATATATATTTTTTTGGAAATAGGCCTCCGCATTGCAAAGGCCTTCAGGTTTATGTTCAGTTTTGGCTTAGTTTTGTGTTTCCAGTTCCTGAGTTTATTTCCTGTCTTCCTTAGTTGACCGAGGCAGAATCTGAAATCGCCCCCTACAGCCCTTAATAGTGTACTATTTAAGGAGACAGCCATTAGTAGTGTCCGAAACCATAGTGGACATTATAGAGTGCACTCAATCAGTCCCACAATGCACTGCAATAACGAGTGTACAACTGATATATGCTGAACGGCTAGAGAATACCCATAATGCACCGTGAGAATTGCATGTCCAATGAATGTGCTTCAGCTGAATCATCCACCCATTCATTTTCCAAACCGCTGGTCCAATGTGGCTACAGCGTAATATCACACAGGAATAAATTCCTTTTTTATACATGCTAGTTTCCATGACAGAGTTAAAAATAAATCTTTTCATCCACTTTCTGCAGCCATTTGGCTAAGTTTTAAATATTTATTTAACTATTTATTTAACCCATTTACATATCCAGGGGTGCACATCACTGGTGTGCAGGTGTGGTACAAATCAACAATGCGCACCAGAAAACGTGGAGGGAAGCGCTTTTGAGTACCAACATTTTCGGGGACACGGACACGTTTACTTACTGGAGTAGGATTTTTCTCCATCTCTGGAAATATAGCAATACTGATTAGGGCAGCACGATATCATGTTTTAGCATCGATATCGCGATGTGCGTATCCGCAAAATAGTCACATCGCAGGATGCACATATAGGGATCTTAGCTGATCGGTTTCAGTTCCGAACGCATGTGATTCGCAGATTAATTGCAAAGTTTAACCATCGTAGAGTGAAAGTTTATCAATTTGCATGTGTTTTTAAGTCCCGTCAGTTTAAACATCAAGCGCAAAAACAAGACTGGAACTCGCGTGCTGTTTTGTGCAGAAACACAGAGCCAAATTCAGTTCTCTTAGATGTTTGTTCATCCAATGTTAATCAAACAACAAAAGACAAAGATAAAATCACTTTTAGCTTTGACACAGATTAATTGTATTAATTACATTAATTATATTTAATTTATACAGTGAAGAAGACTATATAGTCTTATTTAACATTTGATTATTCAATGTCTGTACCTGAATACACTTAGACTTACCTGGAAAACATAAAGCACTACTTATTTCATTTGTGATGACGACAGCTTGTAGGATAAGTGTGCTGTGTAAAGTATGAGTACCAAGCAGATGTCCAGGTGCTCCTTGAGAACCAGACCAAAGTGATGTGCACCCCCGACTATATCAGTGGACTAGTGTAGGCGACGGTGAACGAGGGTTATAGGGGTGATTTCAGACACAGCCAAGGTCAAGCAGACCAAAGTGATGTGCAGCCCCGACTATATCAGTGGACTAGTGTAGGCGACGGTGAACGAGGGTTATAGGGGTGATTTCAGACACAGCCAAGGTCAAGCAGACCAAAGTGATGTGCACCCCCGACTATATCAGTGGACTATTGTAGGCGATGGTGAACGAGGGTTATAGGGGTGATTTCAGACACAGCCAAGGTCAAGCAGACCAAAGTGTTGTGCACCCCCGACTATATCAGTGTACTAGTGTAGGCGATAGTGAACAAGGGTTATAGGGGTGATTTCAGACACAGCCAAGGTCAAGCATACCAAAGTGATGTGCACCCCCGACTATATCAGTGTACTAGTGTAGGCGATAGTGAACGAGGGTTATAGGGGTGATTTCAGACACAGCCAAGGTCAACCACACCAAAGTGATGTGCACCCCCGACTATATCAGTGGACTATTGTAGGCGATGGTGAACGAGGGTTATAGGGGTGATTTCAGACACAGCCAAGGTCAACCACACCAAAGTGATGTGCACCCCCGACTATATCAGTGGACTATTGTAGGCGATGGTGAACAAGGGTTATAGGGGTGATTTCAGACACAGCCAAGGTCAAGCAGACCAAAGTGTTGTGCACCCCCGACTATATCAGTGTACTAGTGTAGGCGATAGTGAACAAGGGTTATAGGGGTGATTTCAGACACAGCCAAGGTCAAGCATACCAAAGTGATGTGCACCCCCGACTATATCAGTGGACTATTGTAGGCGATAGTGAACGAGGGTTATAGGGGTGATTTCAGACACAGCCAAGGTCAACCACACCAAAGTGATGTGCACCCCCGACTATATCAGTGGACTATTGTAGGCGATGGTGAACAAGGGTTATAGGGGTGATTTCAGACACAGCCAAGGTCAAGCAGACCAAAGTGTTGTGCACCCCCGACTATATCAGTGTACTAGTGTAGGCGATAGTGAACGAGGGTTATAGGGGTGATTTCAGACACAGCCAAGGTCAAGCAGACCAAAGTGATGTGCACCCCCGACTATATCAGTGTACTAGTGTAGGCGATAGTGAACGAGGGTTATAGGGGTGATTTCAGACACAGCCAAGGTCAAGCAGACCAAAGTGATGTGCACCCCCGACTATATCAGTGTACTAGTGTAGGCGATAGTGAACGAGGGTTATAGGGGTGATTTCAGACACAGCCAAGGTCAACCACACCAAAGTGATGTGCACCCCCGACTATATCAGTGGACTATTGTAGGCGATGGTGAACGAGGGTTATAGGGGTGATTTCAGACAAAGCCAAGGTCAAGCAGACCAAAGTGTTGTGCACCCCCGACTATATCAGTGTACTAGTGTAGGCGATAGTGAACGAGGGTTATAGGGCTGATTTCAGACACAGCCAAGGTCAAGCAGACCAAAGTGATGTGCACCCCCGACTATATCAGTGGACTATTGTAGGCGATAGTGAACGAGGGTTATAGGGGTGATTTCAGACACAGCCAAGGTCAAGCAGACCAAAGTGTTGTGCACCCCCGACTATACCAGTGTACTAGTGTAGGCGATAGTGAACAAGGGTTATAGGGGTGATTTCAGACACAGCCAAGGTCAAGCAGACCAAAGTGATGGGCACCCCTGACTATATCAGTGGACTAGTGTAGGCGATAGTGAACGAGGGTTATAGGGGTGATTTCAGACACAGCCAAGGTCAAGCAGACCAAAGTGATGTGCACCCCCGACTATATCAGTGTACTAGTGTAGGTGATAGTGAACGAGGGTTATAGGGGTGATTTCAGACACAGCCAAGGTCAACCACACCAAAGTGATGTGCAGCCCTGACTATATCAGTGTACTAGTGTAGGCGATAGTGAACGAGGGTTATAGGGGTGATTTCAGACACAGCCAAGGTCAAGCAAGGAAGACAGGAAATAAACACGGGAACTGGGAGCACAAAACTAAACATAAACCTGACAATAATAGCATGATCTGTGGACTAATTATATTGAAATTAATTAGATTTTATTCATATTGAATTCTACCAATTGATTTTGAGTCATTCCAGTCATGACTCTCACTATGGAGAGGACGCTGGCGCTGTCTGTTCGCCGCTTCTCCAGTTGCTTCTCCAGTCGTGGCAAAATAACGCCAAGTTTTTAACCTTTTAATCTTTTACTATCCTTGCCACCGATCAGTGGACCTTTTAAAAAAAAAAAACTGTTTACCTTCCGCACCACCGAACTGTGGACTTTTCTGGATAGCTATCAGGTAGTTTTTCGAGTCTAGCGGTGGCCTACCTGTTGCCGCTAGCTTAACACCTGCTCGGAGACTCCCTGGAATTGGTCATCGCTGCATCGCTGCTGCTACGTGGCTAAAAACAACCTGCACCTCTTCCACGCCGCCGCCGACACCTCCACTATGTTGAGTTACTCCGTCAACCAGCTGATGAATCTCAACAGTTTCCTCACTCCACCGTGCATTGCAGTGCTTAAACAACTAGGACTTCTCCGCCGTCCGCGCTATATCCATAGAAGTTCCCGCAGAAAGTTTGTCTGCTCACAGACAAGTCTTACCATCCCGGCTCTCTGGTCAGCAACGCGAACTGTCGCTCCACGCACACATCATCTGAGTGCTGTCTCCTACTGGATAAGTAGTTTGGACGTCTCCATGGCAACACCTCTCAGTGAGCTGAATGGAAAACGTGGAGTGGATTCCAGTCTGCTACGGCCAGTGCAAAGATTTGTTGCTTCATCAAGTAGCAAAATCGAACTCTTAAAGGGATACTTCACCTCTGGGAAGATGAATGTGTATTTAAAATAGGTCATTTATGTAGAAGAAATGTGAAGACATTTTTTAATTTGGAGCTTTCTAGACTGAGAAAAGCCAGAAAATGTATTTTTGGCTTATGTGGATGAAAGACAACAACTCCCAGAATGCACTTGCTTCACTGCCCTAGGAGGCCACGCCTACCGGTAAGACAGCGCAGTTGAAAACAAGGTTAGGCTACCCTATGAGGCTACCAGTGAGTCTCCGTGACGAGTCTGCCTGGGATTTCGGGATCGCCCAAAATGTCCGGGATTCGGCTTTTGCGTTCTACAGTCGCCATTCATTCATCATGTTTACTGTGGCGAGCAGGACGAGGCTGACGGCCGCGGGAGAACGGCGCGAGGCCGGTGGCGTCATTACTGAGACGCGCCGGTCTCGCAACGGAGGTGCAGGAATTTTCTTAGCAATGTTTAAAACGCACATCAACCGATCACTTGATTAGCGTTCATGTAAACACTACATTCAGACTCACCGGTCGGAATGAATTCAGTTAGATTGAAACAAGAGGTGTGCATGTAAACAATGAATGGCAACCGCAGAAAGCAAAAGCCGAATCCCGGACATTTTGAACGATCTCGCCCGCCGGACAAGTCCGGGAAAAGGAGGATATAACCCCTACTTACTCAGCTTTCTCCAACTATTCAGCATTCTCCACAGAACAAGAGCCTGCTAGCTTAGCTTCCAAAGAAAGACGGCTGACTGTGTGTACATTCTGTGAGTGAGATCCCACCCTCTATGGGCGGGCTGAAAACATGCGGAACAACGCCTCCTACTGGCTGTAGTCTTTAGCCTCTGGCCAGAAAATCCTCCGATGACGCAAAATGACGATTTTTGCGTCATCGGAGGATTTTTTCCAGACAAAAAATACATAAATCTCTCCTCTCAGAGGGATATGAGGGTGGAAAGCATGGTAATTCGAAAATACTACAGGTTTTCTACTGATACAAAGCTTAATGCTAAATCCTGAAGTAACCCTTTAAATGCACAGTCTATTACAAACAAATCCTGCCTCATTCATGACCATATCCTGGAAAAATCTCTGGATTATATGTGCATTACAGAGACCTGGCACCAACCAAATACCTTTTCTTCTTTAAATGAGAGCTGTCCCCAAGGATATAGCTACCTCCAGAAAGCTCGCAGCACAGGGCGTGGTGGCGGCCTGTCAGTCATCCATCGCAGCGATCTGGAGCTATCTCTGCAACCATTACCTGAATTATCTTCATTTGAATGCCTTGCATTTAAGTGTAAGTCCCCTTCCCCTGTGCTGTTCCTCCTCATCTACCGACCTCCAAAACCAAACCCATCATTTATCACTGAGATGTCAAATCTCCTCACAACTTTCTGCACATCCTCCGCCGATGTTATCATTTTAGGTGATATGAACATCCATGTTGACACCCCGTCCTGCCGTTTTGCAGCTGAATTTCTTCAACTACTGGACTGCTTTAACTTAAAACAACTTGTTGGTGTCCCCACACACACCAGGGGGCATACCTTGGACCTGGTCATTACAAACTCTGCTCCTCTCACCAACCTGCAGGTGTATGACCTAGGTGTGTCTGATCACAAGGTAATTTCTATGGATTTGCCATCCCCATCCAGCCTTTCCAAGCCTAAGAGGAATATCTGTTTCAGAAACCTAAAAAACATAAACCCAGAACTCTTGGCAGCAGACTTTCAGCATCTTTCCACACACTTTTCATCAGCCGACGAAGCTGTGGACTACTACAACAGCCATCTGGGCAGCCTCCTGGACCTCCATGCCCCTGTTAAAACAAGAACAGTCACCTTCACCCGCTCAGCACCCTGGTTCACAGATGGGCTTCGTAAGATGAAGGCAGCAGGGCGGGTCCTTGAGCGGCGTTTCAGAGCCTCTGGCCTTACTGTCCACAAACAAATTTACCAGGAGCAACAACAAAAATATGCACAGTCCCTCAAAGAGGCAAGGTCACAGTTTTACTCCGATGCCATCAGAAACAACCCAGGAAATTCCAAGCAGCTTTTTTCCACTATAAACCACCTTCTCAAACCACAATCTCCCCCACTTACTGCCACTACAGAAGAGCAGTGCAATAAATTCATGGATTTCTTCACGTCAAAAATTGCACATATTCGCTCTGTCCTTTCTGGTCCTCCAACCCAAACTGTTCCCCCAACATATAACGTCTCTCAACCCCTAAACTGTTTTCCTGAGGTTTCATCAGAAGAGGTGCAGAACATCATCAGGAAGATGAAATCCTCCACCTGTCCCCTGGACCCTCTCCCAAAAAACCCTCTCCTGGTAAAAACTCATATCACTGTCCTAAGTCCCCTGATCACTGCTGTTATAAATCATTCCCTCAAAACTGGTCACGTTCCCCCTGTCTTAAAAAATGCCATTATCACACCACTGCTCAAAAAACCCACTCTTGATCCGGAAGTCCTATCCAACTATAGGCCCATCTCCAATCTCCCCTTCATATCAAAAGTACTTGAGAAAGCAGTTGCTACTCACCTTCAGGATCACCTCAAACATAATAACCTCTTTGAAAAATTCCAGTCAGGTTTCCGCTCTGCCCACAGCACAGAGACTGCCCTCGTTAGAGTCACAAACGACCTCCTCATATCATCTGATGTTGGCTCTCCCTCCCTCCTGACCATGGCATTCTTTTAAACCGGCTCCACCTCACTACTGGACTAAATGACACTGCCCTCAGTTGGTTCAGATCATACCTCACAAATCGGACAGAATACATCTCCCTGGGCCACTCCAAATCAAATCCACACACAGTTACTTGCGGTGTCTCCCAGGGGTCAGTCATTGGCCCCATCCTCTTCATTCTCTACCTCACCCCCCTTGGCCAAATCATTAGCCATCACAAAATCTCATTCCACTGCTATGCCGATGACATACAGCTCTATGTACATGCCACAGCTGAAACCACACCCTCACAGTCATCCCCATCAAAACTCAGCACCTGTCTGGAGGAGATAAAGGTATGGATGGAGCATAATTTCCTTCAACTCAATAGCTCCAAAACCGAAGCCATCCTGGTTGGCACTCCTCACCAGATCAAATCATCATCCATAACCAGCATCACCTTTTCTGGCACCAACATTCCCCTCTCATCAACAGTCACTAATCTTGGTGTAAAAATGGACTCCCAACTAACTTTTGAAGCTCATATAAATCACCTATGCAAGACCTCTTTCTACCACCTCCGTAACATCTCCAAACTCCGCCCCATTCTCACCCTCTCAGATGCCGAAAAGCTGATTCATGCCTTTGTCTCCTCCAGACTGGACTACTGCAACGCACTTCTCATTGGGATTCCTAAAAAGAGTCTGCAGAGGCTTCAGTACATCCAAAACTCTGCAGCTAGGATCCTGATGAGAGTGCGGAAACACGAGCACATTACTCCCATTCTTCACTCACTCCACTGGCTTCCCATCTCCACCAAGATTGAGTACAAGGTTTCCCTCCTCACACATCAATGCATCCATGGAAATGCACCCCCCTACCTTAAAGAACTTATCAACCCACAAAACACAACCCGTTCCCTCCGTTCCACTCACTCAAACCTCCTCCACATACCCAGAACCAGACTCAGGACAATGGGAGATAGGGCCTTTTGTACTGCTGCCCCACATCTGTGGAATGCCCTCCTTGACTCCCTGAGAGCACCTCAATCCACTGACTGTTTTAAAAAAGGCCTTAAGACATTTCTTTTTAGCAAAGCCTTTGTTCCCCTTTAGATGTTTTTTTTTTTTTTTTTTTTACCTGTAGCACTTTGAGATCTCTGATGAAAAGTGCTTTATAAATAAAATGCATTATTATTATTATTATTACCACTGTTATTGACGCACTATTGTATTATTTATTAATATTTTGAATTAGCATTAATTTTAATAGTTTTCATTTTCATTTCAATTTTAAACTTTACTAATTGTGTGTTTGTTATTAGTTGTATTATTATTATTTTTTTCACATTTAATATAGCTTTAATACATTTTTATTTCAGTTTTACTTTTATTACTTGTTTTAGTTGCCAAGGCACAATTTCTAATTTTCTAAATTTCACTTAATATTTCTAATTTATTGTATTTCAATTTTATCTTAATTGCCAAAAAAATATTTTTAGTTAACAATAACATGCCTGAATTCTACATAAATCCTACTTACTCACAATACGAATATTTTTTTTTTCCAGCTTTTACGCCATATACACGTGGTGGATTATTTAAACAACTAGTCAATTAACTGTTTGAACTGGAAATGTTAAAAAGATGTATATCTGAATATGCATGGATGTACCAGCAGATTTAAAGAAGATGCATTTTCCACTTTTCTTTGAGTATTTTTCAGTGCAAACTCTCAAAGAGCTAAAGCACAGCATGCTAAAATATCAACACTAACATAAGAAAATGTAAGACAAAATCTAGGCAAACTTCTTATCCTAACCAATTGGCTAGTCAGTTGTGATCTTTCAAATCTTTTGAAACCGGTTAAAAATGACCTCAACAATGCTCTGGCAGTGCACAGATAAACACACACACACACACACACACACACACACACACACACACACACACACACACACACACACACACACACACACACACACACACACACACACACACACACACACACACACACTGAGAGGAACAAACAGCAAGCAACATTTGAAATGCTGTCTGATCCTTCAAAGTCTGAAATTAAAGTGATTCAAATCTCTAGGATCATCACTCATTTTCCACGTTCCCCAAACCCTCTCAGTGGCCCATACGCATTATTATTCTTATCATTTAAGGCCTGGTACAGGATTAGCTAAATCATCCCAACCAGAGATGTGTGTTTCATGTCTGATCGTTTCCCTGCCTCTATTCTGCTGTTGTGCCTTTGGTGTGTGTCTTCGGGTGGTCTGGGATGAGGTTTTATCCACCAAAATAAAAGACTGGATGTCTGCGCTCGGATGAATAAACTGCTGTCGTGACAGCCTCTGATTCACACTTCTTAAACTGTTTTTTCTCTTTCCTTTTGGACAAAATCAAGCTCTCCTCCTGTTACTTTCAATGTTGGTTCATTTCCTGGTTGCGATTCTTCGTGTTCAACCTCCATCTGTTACAGATGTCCATATATCGTCTGTGAAACTCAAAAGATGATGTTTAGAACAAAGTGGAGGTCCAAAACTATATTGGACCCCATTGACTTTCATTGTATAAATAAAAACAAAACACACACACACACACACACACACACCCCCCCCCACACACACACACACACACACACACACACACACACTACACTACATTAGCATTTTCCAACAAGGTTTGCAACATTTGCAGGACAAATAAAGTCCTTCAGATTTGGAATTACATGAGTGGGAGTAGTTGATGACAGATATTTATCTTAAAGCTAGATTAACGAATAAACCAGATAAGCAGTGACCATTTTAATGAACTAGCGTCTATCATAACAGATCCAGCCGTTTTGGCTTTGTAGGAACCAGATCATCCATCAAGCAATTTAAGAAGTATGTAAATGAACATGAATATGTGCATATGAATCAGATCTAATTATGGCTGCTGCCAAAGCACTTATGGGATATGACAAAAATAATAATCATAGAGCACATTTGTGATTGTGATTTTTGAAGTGTCAGTCATAATTATGCATTATGAGTGGGATGAGTTATTAAAGAGAATTAGACTGGCGCTCATATGCCGGTGACTTTTTTTTCTTTTTTTTTTCTGCCTCATTCTCTTAAATGCTGTAAAGTGAGGATGTTCTCATAATAAATGCCATGAATAGTTTTTTTTTTAATCAATTATTTTCTATTTACTAAATAAAATCAACATTTTAATATATATAATAATCAGAAACTTGAAAATGGAACAGTTTATTTACCCCTTAGATAATCTTCAAAAAAATAAACTTTTTTTTATGTGTGTGTGTGTGTGTGTGTGTGTGAGAGAGAGAGACACCTCAATTTTATTCAGAGGCCCAAACAAAAATATGCATCCAATCATTTTGCAAACCGCATGGCATATCTGCCAATAATATGTCTTAGTAAGATTATATTTAAATGCTCAGTTTTATGATCTGTAGTTTTGAAACATATAATGCAATGCAATACAATGATGACTGACAGATGAACAAATAAACCTTTCTCAAAAGCCTGATGATCATATTTGATACATTTCAACATTTGTTGAAAAAACATGTGTTATGCTTTCAAAATATGATTTTGAAAGCATAACACATGTAAGAAATGATGAACACATGCAAAAACCCTCATATTATTAATGACTGATTATTTTGTAGTCAATATTTGCTTTTTCCTGTCAGCTTTTTGTTTCTTCTGTGCCTTTTGTTTCATATGAAACACACATATGTATATATATATATATATATATATATATATATATATATATATATATATATATATATATATATATATATATGTATAAAATAAAACCTGTAGCTGTAGTTTTTTTGTTGTTGTTGTTGTTGCCAAATAATGTGTCTGATAAATACCTTAATCACATTTAATGTTTTGTTTGTTATATATATATTATCACAGTTTTGTTTCTGTCTGAGTCTTGTTTTCATTAGTCACATGTCTTCCTTTGTTCTGTTTTCCCGCCACTCTTTTGTTTCCACGGTAACCTTCATAAGTTCATCTGTCACACCTGTTTCCTCATTAGTCTTGTCAGCTGTGTCTCGTTTCCCTGATCTGTTTCCCTATGTATTTAAGCCCTGTGTGTTACCTTGTTCATTGTCTGATCTATGTCATATTATGTGTGTGTGAACCCTCTGCTTGTCTTCTATGTACCTGTTTGATTTATATTGTGAGTAAAAGTTTGCATTGGATCTTTTGACTCTTCTTTGTCTTCTTCTGTCTGTACCACACCGTGACAGAAGATTGGACTGGCCAAAATGGACGATAGGGTTATAATGTTATTGTCATGTCATATTGTCATGGCTCAGGAGAGCCAAAACTTTTTACATTTACCAAGGACTTTTGGTGCCTTGCCGTCACCAGCGCCCTCGACGACGAGAACCTGAGGACCTTGTTTCCGGGTCGGGGCCACGTTCAACCATCCCATCGATCTCCCTGACACCACCAGACTGGACTGGAGGTAGAGACCGTCATCCGGTTTCTAGAGCGTCTTGCCTCGATCCGGAACACAGCCAGACCCAAGGCTTCTTCACGTCATGCCCGTTATGCCTGAGCCCTCGTCTTCAGCCAAGATGACCGCCGCCTGAGCCCTCAGCCAGAATGGCTGCCGCCACGCCAGTTCCTGTTCATATTTATATTTATATAAATAAAAAAACACACATACGTAATATATTTTCCACATATTTTGATGGTTTAATTGAACTTGTAGGGTCATTAAAAACAAATGTCTGGTACTGTACAACTGATGTCCTACTGACACACTCATGAAAAACATAAAAAAACATTTTTTTAGACCATATTGATAACTGATATTAATATAAGTCGGTATCCATGTTATGTGATATTAGATGTCAAACTACATTTTGTGTTCTTACAAAATAAGTTTACTTTAAAAGTCCAGATCATATTTGTCAAATGACTGCAAGAATAACTTATTTTATTTGCGTATAAAAGTCACATTCCTCCACTTATATTGTACACCCCTTTGACAAATAATTCTTTGCTCTGTAACAAAGTTGCAACTCTTAAGAGCAATTAAATAAAAGCTAAATGGCTCAGTCAGCAATACATCATTATCTTGAATCATGCTTCTCTGAGAGTACTTCAAGTGTCCGAGTGTGTTAATCATTCAAAGCTGCATTAAACTCAACATATGATAACCACTTGTCAGTTTCCTCTCCCCCGTTTGTATTATACATCTTTCAATTAGACCGGCACTGTGTGCTTGCCCATGAGCAAATATGCGTTTTCTTAAAGTATTAAGCCTGTCAGCCATACAGTTTCAGCCATATTTCTGAGGAGATCCCTGCCAAGGAGAGCTCCATTTGTTTTATTCCCAACCTTTCCCACCCCGTCCTCCACAAATCATGGAAGAAAAAAGAGGTGTAAAGTAAACCTCCATCATGAGAGGGGAAAGTACCTTTTAAGATGTGACAAAGCCCCTGCTAATGGGGGTTATCCATCCTGGGCTTTCAAAATGTCACATTCCAGCCTTGTTCATTTGCATAACCTCTAAAGCGTCCCTGCAGTGAGAGTGCATTGATTTAGTCACCGCCTTACAAGATACTTGCCTTGTTGACACAGTCGACTCTATCAGAGTTAAAGCAGTCGCTGATCCACTGAGCGAGACTCGAGTCCATCTGACGCTCGCAGTAAATATCCATGGCATATCACTGTGGCCGCGAGAAATAAACTAACACACACACACTGATTATTGGCATGGAGAAATCTCACCGCTCCTGCTCTTGGCCACTAGATATTGTACTTCCCCCATGAATTTGAGTCGTTTAGGTATAGGCTAGTCTTGGAAAACATTCAATATGCTTAGTGATGCTCACACTTCTTATCTTACAAATGCTTAATTAAGACAATTACCCTTGTTTGATCTTGTAATGAGAATTCTTTGTTTGTAAATGGCTGGTTTGAAAAAAGGCTGTCAAACCTTCCACCGCTCTGACTGTAGGCCGTTCACATCACAGCGATCTTTCAGTCATTAGTGGCCATGTCTGAAAGGGACAGTTCACTCAAAAAAATAAAATAAAAAATCTATCACTATTTTGTAGTAAAAATGTACAAATGTAATCTTCCACAGGTTTTTTTTTTTTTTTTTTTTTACACACAAAGACAGTAACATACAATTATACTAATATGAATCTGATTTGTTGATGAATGTTATATAAGGTGTGTAATTATTTTCAGAGCAACGCACGGCTAAAGTAGTTCCAGGCAGGTCTTGACCTCGTTACAGCTCCATATCACTGTGCCAAATTATTTCTGTTATTTCAAAGGCCTTTACAGATTACAACAGCAGAAGAACCGACACTGACCAAGCAAATAAATATGGTAAACAAAAGGATAAAAACAACAAATTATTTCCATGTTTTTGACCCAAAATGATGTTTTATTATGTACAGAAAGCAGATCATCTCTTTCTCACGCTCTCTCTCACACTCAAACGCACACACACATACAGTACGGACACACACTCGCGTGTTGTCAGCGCTGCTCTGATGAATTTATTACTAAAATAGTTGTGTAATAGCAATTTTTTATCTCACTGGGAAAAACAGCATCACAGGTGTAAGAACACTCAAGAGGCAAAATTGTAATAAAGAAAAGAGGTTTTATTCTCTGAGGATTCGTTACAATTCCGCAGCTACCCAGACTTGTAAGCAAACAATCCTGAAGACATAATAAAACTGAGACATTTTATACAGGTCCCCAACATCTTGACCACACCTTCCCCGGCTCCTTGTAAATTTCCAGAAAGATATCCTCTATCTTGAGCTGGTTTGGACTGGTTTTCTACCCCCTGGTGCAGATCACCCTGTTCTTTGTCCCTGAGACACCAAAAGGCCTTCATTTATGACCTAAATTGCCTCCTCTTCCCTCAGGAGAGGGCCTGGTGCTTCGTTTATTAGTTAAATAACCCTGTATTCTTCTAACCAAACTATTTCTCGTGCTCAGGTATAGGTATTTATTACCCTGTCTTCCTGTCCCTTCTTCATCTGTTAGAAAACCCTCACAGAAGCATATGATTAAATGGAATTAACAAGTTTAAATGAATAAACACAAGAACAATGAATTTTTCATTAACAGTTGCGACGTGCTGTTCTTGAAGCAGGTGAACTTACAGTAGAGACGCTGCTGCCGAACACTTGTAATTCACACACTCAATCTCTCTCTCTCTAATAACTGCATTAACCCTCTGGGGTCTAAGGGATTTTTGGGGTCCTTGAGATGTTCTGACATGCCCTGACATTTGTGCTTTTTTCAGTTGCTTATAAACATATTAATGGCAAAGGTGTAATTACAACAAAGTGTTTTACAAGATTTAAATCAATGTATTGTTTTATGTGAATGATTAGGCAGGATGATTTTCAGCCTTCTGTCTGTGTCGTCTGGACTGTGCTCGCTTTCTTCACTTTCATTCTCGTGCACGGACTCATTAGCTAAACTGAACAGCCAATCAGAGGTCAGTCTCACTGACGGCCCAAAGCCGGCTCCATATTGAGGTCTCACAATTATCCTGTAATAATAAGTTTATCTTAATGGTGGAAGAGAGGAGAAAAGAATGAATCTGTAAAGAATGAAAATCGAAAAGTGCAAAGTCTCCCAAGAGGTAAAAGCAGCCTTTTGCTTTTTACACGTGTTGATTATGCAAACATCCTCTATCACTTTTTAGCTCTTTTGAAGCAGAGATAAAAGTCTTAACTTTCCAAAGAATTCACAACTTGCGGTTGTTTCTTAGATGAAGTTGGCAGATGTAAACTTCACAGTTTCACATCACATTAAATGTGCCATTTATGAAACCGACATCCGTAGATGTAACTCAGAGATTTTCATAATAAGTAAAATAGCTTCACACGCCACGTGCAGAATTAAGAGTTTGCGATGGAGTGTGTAACAGTACCGCTGAAAACAGTGAAAGCCAAGTCCCTGCAACGGTCAGGGCAGTGAATCGATTGAGCCGTGTAACATTTGCCAGCGTGTGTGTGAGTGGAAGAGCTCTGGGTGTTTCAGAGGGGGTTGTGAAAGCCGTGATGAAAATCGATGAGGAATAATAAATTAGAAACAACAGAGTGGATTATGGAGCTTATTATGGCATAGAAAAGAAAAGGAAAGAGAGAGAGAGAGAGAGAGAGAGAGAGAGAGAGAGAGAGAGAATAAGTTGGTATCAAGTGTCTTTAACAAGGAGAAATGAACAAGAAATATGAGTGTATACACTCGGGTGTTTGTTCAGCTATGGGCGCCTTTGGCCCTGTAAAACACACAGTTTACACTTTCTCTGGTTAAAAAAAAATAAGCGGCTATTTACACCAACTGCAAATAGTCCGTCTTGTCAGATTCTTTTACAGTATTTACAGTAGCTCCGCCCACAAGTGTCTGATTGACAGACAAACTTACAAAGGAAACCTGTCTGATAACAGGATCAGTGTGTGGAGAGTAGGGCTGTCAAAATGGCTGAAAAGCTAAATTTGAATTTCTTTCTTAAATATTAGCAAACATATTCGAATTCTAAAGGCAATGTTAGAGGGGAAAAAAAGTACTGTATTGTCTCCTATGCTCACAAGAGGGCGCAAGCGAGCACAGTAAGCAAATATAAACCAAATCAAGCATTGTATCTTTTGTTGAAATGAAATGGCATTCACTTTTTAAAGTGCATTAACTTTTCAAACAATTGTTCTTAAATAAAATATAATTTCCTTAATTTGCATGCAAGGAAAAGTAGGTTACAAAAGACACGCAGCATAGTGAACTACATGAACACACAACAGCAAACTGCCATCAGAAACACTTCTACTCACTACATCTACATGTTGTTCATCAAAAACACCAGAGGCTCATCTTGATCTGAACGAGTGCTGAGCGCTTTCTGTTGACAGTGTTTCCAGCTGATGAACTCACACTCCGATCTGACCGATGTGCAGGTCTGGTCAAGTGTGTCGTTTCACAGTTTTTCCCATCAACTGAGAGGGTTTTCGTCAGCAGGAAAAACCTTTTCCCGCCATTTTTCACATTAGCAATGCAGCCGCACCGCTGGACTGGATAAGCTAACACACATCGTCATCATCATGTCTCAGACTCCTCTTGACACAGCAAAATTCGAATGCACGAAATGGACGAATATTCGAAAATTCTAATTTTTATTTGGCAGCCCTAGTGGAGAGTAAGACTCAGCTTTTGACGCGAACGACACGAGTTTGAATCCAAACTCATTCTTCTCAATTTTCCCATTGCATATAAGCTTGGAGAGGTGTTTATTTTAAATAAAAATTAATAAAAAGAAAGTGTCTAACAGGTATTTAATAATGTGAATAAAGTGTTTATCTGGTAGGGTTTAGGGGTCGGACAAGTAATGGCTCAAATAAGGCAGCATCCATTTATGATTTTAATAAATATGCCCTAAATGTTATTATTCCATACTGTTTTATAATATACTACAATACAATGAGGTGCAAATAGTATCTTCCACTATTTGCACTAATGATAAATAGCAAAAAATACTGCTATATTCATTCAGTGAAAATAGCCAGTGCCTTAAAATAATCAAGCGGTTAAATCCAAGTCTTCTGAAGAGAAACAATAAGTTTATATGATGGATATACTTTTATTCACATATAAACATGGATGAACGCACATTTTGAGCACATCAAATATCGTAAATGGAAGCTCAAACAAGCTTGCTTGACAGGCGCAAACTTTTGTCCATATAGTGTAAGTGCAGCAAAAGCCCTGTTTGGTTAGTTACTTCTTGGCCGTGTTGTGCTAAATGTCCATTGAGAATGTTTATTAATTATTTTAATTTTTTTTGCTGCCACAAGTTTCTGTACAAAGCAAGTAATGTGAAGCCAACACCATTTAGCAAACACGACTAATTTGCAAAACATTCGAACAACTGCTGCCAAGATGCTAGAAAGTGACAACCGCGGCATACAGTTATCTTTAAACCAACACACATTATTGAAAAAAATGTGTTTAAGGAATTAATTAAGATTTATATTCATGAAGTGTGCAGGAGAAAAAGAAAAACACAATGGTTTTCAGCAGCTTAGAATGAAATGATAGTCGAGCAGCGAGCAGGTGAAGATGGAGATAGTGGAACCGGCTCATCAATTTTCATTTTAATTAGGACTTTTCAGTTTGTTTTGTCCGACATTATTACAATTCGAACCAGATGAAAAAGGCACGAATTAACACACCTCAAACACAATTCATGCATCCAAACAAAACAACACTGTGGAAGGAAAATGCTGGCTGGTTTCTGTCACAATTAACAATATCGCTGGTATTAAATACATCTGCTTTTGTCTGATTGTGAAATTGACGTGAATGGACGCTGAATAGGTCATCGGTTGGACAGATTTACATGCTGTGCATTGTTAATGTTTGCACAGTGATCAAACCTGGAAGGTGATGCATGTTGAAATGGGAGAGTGTGTTAATGTGGCAGAAGTGATAAAGCGCTGATCTCAGATCTGTAACACACTGGTGACAGTAAAGGTGAGGGTAGGGGTTATTAATCTTAGCAGGGGCAATCAATCTCAACTCTTTGTATGTTACCTAAATGTGATTGAGTATATTCGAAATACCTTGTGATTGCCTCTGTTCGCTCATTTAAGTATTGTAATTTAATCTGATAAACGTGTAGCTCAGTTCTGCTGTCGTTTGTCACCTGTGTCTCTCCTGTTCTCACCCAGTCTCATTCCTCTTCTGTGTGCTTCTAAACCATGAACAGACACAGACTGAAATGTAAGTTGTTATTCACTGATGATATTATTCAAATCAAATGCTCTCAAATCAAAGATGGTGCCAATGGTGGCCGGTGACATCAGAACAGAGACATTAGTTGATTCGAGAGCTACAGAAAAGGGGAATATAGATGTGTTTCCTCAGAAGAATATTGTCAGTTATACTCAGAACATAGTCGGTAATTGTATGGGATATTTCTGTTCGGTGGACTTTTATTTTGAAATTCTGTTCTGTTTCCGTTGGTTCCTGTTTCTCTGTTTAGTTTCAGTGTGACAGTAATATGGCCTACTTTATCGTACTTTTATGGTGTTTTTTGTTTTATTTGGTGTGTTGTTTTTGTTTAATTTGGTGTGTTATTAAATTTGTTTTTGTAAAATGTTAAATGAAATTAACAAGTATTCCATTTTGGCTGTTTAGCATATGTGAAGTGACTTGTAAAAACACTAGCCAATTCCAAAAGCCTCTAAACTTCCCAGAATGCACAATATACATATAAGAGGAAGTCTTTTTTTTTTTTTTTTTACACAGGGTGCTTATGAATGCCAAACAACAAGTGCTTAAATAAAAAGCTTTACTGGAATTGCAGCTGGCCTCTCAGGGCCGGGACAGATGCATTCTGGGAAGGACTCGGACGTGCTGCGGCTCCATCTGTTCGCTTTCTGGATCAGACCCAGTTTGACTCGGCTCTCCATCTCTGTCGTCAGTGGTCAGAAGAAACACTCTAGGAGACGACTGAGAGATGAGGAGGGTCTTTATGAGAGGGAACTGCTGTCCCGGGACTCTCATGGCATTAACTGCACTGGGTTTTTGTTTAGAGGTGCATAATGTAGGATTCTCTTGAACCAGGACATTCACATATCTGTCAGTGAATCCTATAAGATGTTGATTACAGAATGTTGCTTTAGGAAAGAGGAACACTTACATTAGTGGATGTGACTCCATTCTAAATACAGTTATGTTAACAGCAATGCAATGTTAGTACGTGCCTCATTTTCACACACTTACATTTATTAAGTGGAAAGATACAATATGTCATGATGTGAGAATGTGTGTTAATTTAGCTTAATTCTTTAGAGGTAATATACTTATATCGTAAGTAAGTATCACCTTGTAAGTATCACCTTGTCTGTAGTACAGTGAACTCATTGTCATGTTCAAGAAACCAATTTGAAATGATTCGAGCTTTGTGACATGGTGCATTATCCTGCTGGAAGTAGCCATCAGAGGATGGGTACATGGTGGTCATAAAGGGATGGACATGGTCAGAAACAATGCTCAGGTAGGCCGTGGCATTTAAATGATGCCCAATTGGCACTAAGGGGCCTAAAGTGTGCCAAGAAAACATCCCCCACACCATTACACCACCACCAGCCTGCACAGTGGTAACAAGGCATGATGGATCCATGTTCTCATTCTGTTTACGCCAAATTCTGACTCTACCATCTGAATGTCTCAACAGAAATCGAGACTCATCAGACCAGGCAACATTTTTCCAGTCTTCAACTGTCCAATTTTGGTGAGCTCGTGCAAATTGTAGCCTCTTTTTCCTATTTGTAGTGGAGATGAGTGGTACCCGGTGGGGTCTTCTGCTGTTGTAGCCCATCCGCCTCAAGGTTGTGCGTGTTGTGGCTTCACAAATGCTTTGCTGCATTTTGCTTCAAATTGCTCCAAATTGCTTAAATCACCTTTCTTTCCCATTCTGACATTCAGTTTGGAGTTCAGGAGATTGTCTTGACCAGGACCACACCCCTAAATGCATTGAAGCAACTGCCATGTGATTGGTTGATTAGATAATTGCATTAATGAGAAATTTAACAGGTGTTCCTAATAATCCTTTAGGTGAGTGTATGTATATATATATATATATATATATATACACACACAAAGTTTATAATATACAGTTAATATAATAACAAACACATTGTGCAGTAACATTCTGCAAGCTCATGAATTCAATTGGACGTCAGGCTAAACATACTTCCGAATTAGCAGATTACATGGTCAAACCTCATTACACTGTTAATGAACTAATCAAATATTTTCTGTACACAGTGTTCACCTGAAAGCCAAATACAAGTTGTTTTCAACAAATGATCTTCAAATCAGATTTAATATTTCAGTGGATTTGCACTGATGTCTTTGTAAGGCAGAGTTGAGCTTTTTACAGGTTTAAACATTTCTCATGTTTTCATCTGCTGATATAACTTACCTGTCACTCAAATTTTGATTTCTTTTCACACATTTAGAAAAATTAGCCTATCAATTTTGATGTTCTGATCATTTTTCGCTCTGTTCGTGGTCAGACTTCCTCTTATTACAGTAATTCACCAGATGTTCTCAGAGGTGAATAGTTTTCTCTGCTTCTGCTAATAAACTGTATTAACCTCCGATCTGCAGGCTGGAAAGAGACAATGGTGATTTTATAAATCACTGCAGGAATACAAAAAGACTGAGTTCAATTATGCCTGTGAATGGGTTACTAGATGTCTTGTCAGGGATGATGATGATGATACTCTCACAGACGAATAAAGTGAAATAAAGGGGCATGACAGGACTTTATGTTAGTTTAACATGATATTTCCTTTTCTGGGTAACACTTTTAGTTTAGGGTCCAATTCTCACTATTAACTAGTTGCTTATTAGCATGTATTTATATTACTAAGATATTGGCTTTTTATTAGTACTTATAAAGCCCATATTAATGCCTTATTTTTCATGACAATAATCTACATCCCTTAATCCTACAATGCCTAAACTTAACAACTACCTTACTATTACAGTTTTTCTGAATTGCTAAAACACTAAACCCCATTCTCTGAACCAAATTCTCAATAGCCTAAACCAATTTGAATAAATCACTCTTTCTGTAAAACATTAAACAAGTTCAGGTAGTTAAAACACTGTTTGCAAATCTCATGAACTCTTTTTGCAAAAGTCTGAACACATTTCGCACTGTGATGCACTTGTGTTTCGCTAAACACAGGCAGGCAAAAGTTAAACACAACTACAACACAGTTGTCATCATTTACACACAACGGCTCAATTGTTCACACTTATTTCTAATGATGTGACCAAACCAACTGTGCACAATACAAGTCAGTTCAGAGCCAAAATTGACTCCAATGTTGCACTGAATGTTGATACCAACAATGGATGGAAACAATAAAAGAGGGAGAGAAGGAAGAGTGTGTGTGTAAGAGGACGAGGAAGAGCAGGTGTGGAGAATGTTGTCAAGGCTGGATCTGGCTTTAGAGTTTTTCACCTTGCCTGAGATGAGTGTCTGTGATGTGGACAAAGTCCTCAGGCCAGATCAACATGAAGACATGATGCTGAAGCAGAATAAAATCTCTCTCATTGACCTTCATTCTGCAGTTGCACAACTCTTCTGAGTGACTGTAACATGCTTTTTCATCTAGAGTTTTGTACTGTAAACTTTTTGGCTTTTGCAGTTGGGTCACTGTATTTTCACAGTATGCAAGTGTTGAATATACAGACATTCGATGGGCCTAATATCCATTACAATACTATAGTATTGTCTATATATTCTGTATATTTGAATGTCTGTATATTCAGCTCTTGCATACTGTGAAAATACAGTAAAAAATTACTGTACTTTCCAATTATGTAAAAAAGTAATGACAATGTACAGTAGTAAGGTGAATAAATAGTACACTTGCAGTGGATACGGTGTACTATTTATTCACCTTACTACTGTACGTTGTCATTGATGTTTTTACTTTACTTTGTTACAATAGACTTTTTTTCTGTAACTGCATGCTTTCTGTGTTCTCCATTTTTTTGCTGTAGTGTCTAACGAATGATTTGTAGTGTTTATAATATTGACCTGTGTGTGTATGATCTGAAAGCATTGTTTGATTTTGAGCACAGATAAAATAGTTTTGAGGATATTGTTTGATGTTGCCAGAAGAGTCAGATGTTCTCTGAATGTGGTTTGAAAATTTGGTTTTGTGTTTAAGGTTTTGAGAAAGTGAGTGATGGTTTCAAGAAATGTGTTTTAGCAATTCAGAAAAACTGTAATAAGCAGTAATTAGAGGTTTATTGAGGAAAAAGTCATAGATAATAGTAAATATGTTTTCCCCAAACTATAACTGTGACCCAATACTGTAATCTTATTCGGCACAGTACATTAGATGGACTGGAAGAAGCAGAAACATTTCTCTATAATTGGCTAACATGTAATAGGTCTACAGGGCAAGTATCTGTGGGGCTCAGGGATGTTGAGATTCAATTTTCAGTGTTTTTCAGCCACTTCGTGAGATGTAGATTTAAAGCTCATTAGTGCTTTAGGTTATCCTCTTAAGCCACAGACGAGAGAGAGAGAGAGACTAACTCATCCCAGTCCTCACGCTTCACAGTGCTTTATCATTAGCTACAAACTGCAGATTAATATTTCATCAGATGTGACATCAGGAGAAGCCTCCAGCTAAAGCGCGGGTGTCTTATTCGAACCAGCCGAAAACTATGATGGATGGACCGAGAGGGAAAATGTCTCGACCGTTGGGTTTATTATTGGAGAACTGATTGTAGTTGCTTCATTTTTCGCGAAGAGATCAGCATTTATTTTTTAACTCATACAGGTGTAGTAATTGAAGCCTTGTGATGCGGTATAAAACGGATGTGAATCCCTCACCTTTAAACTCTGATTTCTGACATCCTCAGAAAAAGAGACCATGTTTTTCTGTCACCGTATTTGAAATGTCAAAGAGTGCATGTCTCCAAGAGTTTGCAGGATTGCAAAAAATGCAAGTTTGAAGGGACTTTTTTGCCATTAAAGACAAAATTAAATCTGTTTGTTTAGCCTTGAGACCTGAGAATGATTTCAAGGCACAGTTTTAAGGCCTCTTGTCTAGACTCGGTGAATTTGTGTAACTTGACTCTGGTGGCACTCAGACGTTGTGTCGCTCTGACAGTACACAACTATAACATCTATAATAAGCGTGCATGTTTACTGGAAACTCTCTGAAGGACATGCTGGTCAGAGACGGATGAGAAATGCTTCTGTCTTATATGACGTTTAGGCTTGGCTGAGGCGAACCAATCATTTTGTATCTTCCTCTCTTCCCCATAGCAAAGTACAAACCCAGTTTAGGGTCCAACTCTCACTATTAACTAGTATCTTATTATCATGCATATTACTAGGATAGTGGCTGTTTATTAGTACTTATAAAGCACATATTAATGCCTTATTCTGCATATTCTACATCCCTTAATCCTGCAATACCTAAACTTAACAACTACCTTACTGACTATTAATAAGCAGTAATTAGGAGTTTATTGAGGCAAAAGTTGTAGTTAATAGTTAGTTAATAGTGGGAATTGGACCCCAAACTAAAGTAGGTACACATTTCATACATTCTTTTGAATCATTTTTAAATCATTGTTCTGCTATTATAGTCTTTATTTTAACTCTAAATCCAATTCAAAGAGGTGATCTGATCTTTTGCAGGTACGTCCTTTGTTTCATTGAGTTAATTGGGTGATAAGGTGAGCTGCTGTTTTCGCATGAATGAGAATTTGATTGTAATCTGTTCCAAAACCTTTTATGCACATTATTTGTTGTCTACGTCATGGAACATCATAATTGACGTACACTAAAGAGACTTCTTTATAACAGTGTGCTTTCTGTTACAGTAGTGCTGCAGCCCTATGGAAAATAAAGGGCATTCTGGGTTACTGCATTGAATATTTGGGTAACACTTTAGAATACTGTTCCTTCATTAATGAATAACTACACAGGAACAAATGAGTAACGCACTATTAACATTGTAGTTACTACTATTAACTAACAAGAAACTCTGATTAACGAATTAGTAAGTCATAGCGTTCAGTCGAATGTGGTAGTTCACTATTAGATAATCAATAACTACTATTTTTCATACCTCACTGAAGACTACTAAGAACTACTATATACAGGTTCATAATTAATATTAATAATGCATAATATATAATAATGTAATGGTAACTCATTAGTAATTAATCAAGTGTTACTACATCTTTCTAAAGGAACTACTAATTATTTGGATCAGTATTCTAAAGTGAAGATCACGGGAACACACTAGTAATGACTAAAGTGTTACCAAATCCATTGGAAGGAATTACTATTCAAAATCTTACAAAAATCTCAAAAGCTTACAATGACTTCAGTCAATATTAGGTAGTTATCATGTTTTTCACTTTAGAATACAGATCCAAATAATTAGTAGTTCCTTTTGAATGATGTAGTAATACTTGAGTCATTACTAGTGGGTTACCATTACCTTTTATTATAAATGATGCATTATTCATGTTAATTATGAACCTGTAGATAGTAGTTCTCTGGGAGGTATGAAAAAAATAGTAGTTATTGATTAGCTAATAATGAACTACTACATTCATCTGAGCGCTATTACTTACTAATTTGTTAATCAGAGTTTCTTGTTAGTTAATAGTAGTTACTAGAATGTTACTAATGCGTTACTCATTTGTTCCTGTGTAATTATTCATTAATGAAGGAACAGTATTCTAAAGTGTTACCAATATTTGTTTTAATTTTGTCAACAAATTATAAAGCACAGTATTACATGATGACTGCATACCTAGTCCTCTCTGGCGGTATACAATAGTTTTGAGTGAGATGCAGAGCAGAGTTTAGATTTTATCCCGATCTACTCTTCGATTCTCTGTGAAAATGCATTTTTGGGTATATTTTATGGCCGTTTTTTGAGTCACAGCATATTGACAAAACTTATTTTGTGTCCCACAGCAAACTAAATAAATATTAAAGATAAGAATGGTTAAACAATTACAGAAATGTTATTCTTTTTAAGCCGTTAAAGTTTGTATGTTTTACTGTCTATGCATAGGTAAGCAAACATTTTATGTAAAATACATATGAATACTTATGCGATCATGTTGACCAGTACAGGGAATTATTTATGGACTATTAATATATTATAACTATGCTGGCATTCTCTCGTCACCAGAACCAGCCAGTCATCTCCAACTGTATTGTGTTCAAACATACAGTAAATAAATTACTATCCTGTTCTGACATATCCTGTAAGCAAAGGCAGCTTACAGCTCAGATTTGTCACACTACATTAAAGAGCATCACAATAGTTATTGTTTGAGTTTGTCATGAAATTGACAAAGTTTGCTTTATGAAAGTAACATAAAACACTGACTATTTTTGTCTATAGTATTGCATTTCTGCATGAATGCCCATCATCAATACCATCTGAAAATGATGGAAAATCACATATATGTAGGAATGATTTATAGCTAATCATCTTCGTAATGCTGCTAAGAAGCAACTGCCCACACACAATCTCCATCCCCCAAGATACTAAATGAAAAGGAGACAGGGAATGAAAAAACACAAAAGGGCGAGATGTGTGTAGATGTATTTTTAGTCCCAGGCCGTTAGTTAAATGAGGCATATTGGGGAGGTTTTGTGAAAAGAGAGCCAGGAGGCAAAATGATGATGATGGTCATCTTCTTCAGAGTCTAGCTTTTGTTTGACAGCAGAACAAGGGTAAGAAAAGGGCCATTTTGTTCGGGTAAGTGCTTGTCATTTGATGTTGTATGACTGCGGTACAATGCTTTGTTACTTTCATCTCTACAATTCTTGATTTTGAGCTCAACCATCACCTTACCAGCAGAACATTGGGTAACACTTTCTATGAAGTCCATGCTGATAATGAATTATAGTCCCATTTATAAGTATTACTATTCTACACTTATTTTTATAAAGACTCATTAAGACCTACACTGCATTATAAGAACAGTTATAATTACATTTGCATAATTACTTCTAAGTCATGCATATGCTCATAATCCATTATACACTGATTTATAAATGATCAAATATAAAATAGTTACAGATACACTTGTTTGCTGCACCAATTAATTATCAATAATGTCTTTAATGGCTAATGTTTGCATTAGAGGTCATGAATGGTAATTATGATTTGTTAAAATCTCCTCAGCCATATGCATGGTATTGCTTATAGCAGTTTAAAATTATACTTTAAAAATATTTTTGCAGTGTTTTGCTTGTATGTTTCTAATTATTGTTCATTAGTTACATACAAGTAAACAACTTAAAATGTATAATGAGCACATCTTCTTGATTTCATAACATTTGCTTTAGAAAAACTGCATCTTATGTTTTCACTTTACTTAAACGTACAGTATGGAATTTTTCACCACTAGGGGTCGCTAACCTCTTTACAATAACAAAGGCGTAGTTTGAAGACGCAAAATTTGCTAAGAATTATGGATCTTGTTGTCAACGTCAAGCCGACTGATCTAATAATGTTTATGGATGACTGAATACATCGATGCTTTTATCATGACTGTGATATGAAGCAGTTCGGGATTGCTAAGAGACAGCTATCAGCAGATATAAAAGGAATAGCTGCTATGGACATTTCATTCTACCAAACTACAGGCAAGTGCAGAATTACAACTCACAGGTCAGTTTATTAGACAAATTAAACTTGTGAGGTAACGCAGCGCTGTTTCACTTGGTCTAACATTACACTAGCACACTAAACTGCATTTAAATGTGTTGAAATGTAACGATGTTATGTGTTAGTTTGTCTATGTGAGACTAGCAGTAAGCTAGATCAACATTAGAATAACATACAGATCATATTCTGACATTTTATCATTGTTGAACTATATAACATTGATTAGTTTGGTAACACTTTACAATAAGGTTCCTTTATTAAACATTAGTAAATGTATTAACTAACATGAACTAACAATGAGCAATACATTTACTACTGTTTTTGTTAATCTTTGTTAATGTTAGTTAATCAAAATAAAGCTGTTCATTGTTTGTTCATGTTAGTTCACAGTGCATTACCTAATGTTAACAAGATTTTAATAAAGTATTAGTAAATGTTGAAATTAACATGAACAAAGATGAACAAATGCTGTATAAGTGCAGTTCATTATTAGTTAATGTTAACTAATGTAGTTAACTAATGAACCTTATTGTAAAGTGTTACCATTAGTTTTATGTAAATGTGCTCACCTGTTTAATAAAGTACATGTAGGAGCGGTCGAAGTCTCGGACGTGGAGCTCTCGTTTATATACTGTCTATGGGAGCTCTAGGCATCTCGAAAACACCGCGCTGATATTGATTCTCGTTTTAGTTCTCCTTTTTTATCCAAAGTCTGCTTGCCATGGTCCATAATGTTTGAACGAAACAACAACAGCGTGCAGATAGACATTGCAAACTACAGTGGTCCACGTCTGTCGCTTTGGTTACTATCAGAGGGCTCTGGTTGCTATGACAGTACGAGCGGAAACCAGGGTGAACGCGGATATGACGCCATTGACGGCGACAAAACGGAAATAAAGAAACTGGACGTGACAAATTTCTCCTGGTTTAAAAGTTGTTGGAAACAGTCAGGATAATGTAAGTACACAACTAAAAAATATATATAACATAGATAGTGATTTTTGCTATTTTTAAAGCAAAAAAGTTACATATTGTGCCTTTAACGCCATCAATGATGCATTTACAGAGGTTAGTAATTGTATTATCACTCACAATAAGTATTTATAAGAACACAACATGGCTATTAAAAACAATATATTCACTTATTTGACAGAAATAAATCTGCATGACTAAAAAGTCATTGTAACTATAATATAATAACATAGCAATGCAGGTTACATAAATAAATACATTCATGGAACCACACGACTGACTAATTACTACTTATAAATCAGTATAATGGAATATGAGCATGCACAATGAAAATGACTTATAAGTTATTGTAAAAAATAATATAAATGTAACTATAACTGTTCTTATAATGCAGTATAGGTCTTTATGAGTCTTTATAAATATATTTATATAATAGTACTCTTAGGCATCCTTCCGTCTACAGGAGACGATGGTGTAGCTTCCATTTTTCCTTTTTTCTTTGTTTGGTGACTGCACTGCACCTTCGCGAGTGGCTGTAGAGCCCATCTCTAGAATGGCAATCTAGACTATGCCTGCTGAGGCTGCAGTTGCTTTTCATTCCTCTTGACTCTTTTTGCAGCACGCAGCGCACAGACCTTGTAGATGCGCAGCTTGGCCCTCTCTGTGAGGTTAGCGTTGTTCCAGACCCTCTGGTTCAGTCTGGCCATGACCGCTGGTGCCTTGGCGGTCCTGCAATTTATCTCTGTCGATGGAGAGAGAGCTGGAGATGGTGGACCCGAGGTAAGTGAAGTTCTCCACAACTTCCAGGTTGTACACATCAATGGCGATGGTCGGAGGGGAGTCTATAAGAGCATCTCACGAATGAGTACCTCTGTGACTTTAGTCTTGGCATGGAGACAAGCGATGTTGAACAGCTTGCCATCAGCCCTGGTGTGGATGTAGACTCCCTCATTGCATCCCTTGAAGGTGTATTGGAGGAGCATGGAGAAGAAGATGTCGAAGAGCGTTGGCGCGAGGACACAACCTTGTTTAACTCCGCTGCTGATGGGGAAGGACTCAGATGTTGCACCATTGAAGCAAACTGTGCTGTGCATGTTATCGTGAAACTAGGTGATGACAGCCAACAGTTGTGGGGGGCAGCCAGTCTAGTCCCAGTGTACTAGGGCAAGGCAACGCCTTGTAAGCCAGGAGGGCCTTCCTCTTCGCCTCAGTCACGGGCTCCATTTCCTCCCAGTGGGCCTCGTACCAGTCAGACTTCTTGCGCTCCTTCTTCCCGTAGGCTGTAATGGCTGCGTTGTACACTGTGCCTCGGAGGTGGGACCACTTGTAGTCAATGGTGTCATCGATAGGTGGCTCCTTGGTGAGAGCCTCCTGTAGGTTTCTGACAAGTTGCTGTGTCTTCTCTGGGTTGCTTGCACTGCAGGTGTTGATACGTGGGCGGCCGTTCATGGAGTGATGCAGCTTAATCAGAGTAACTCGCACCTTGCTGGGCACAAGGGAGTGGTCCGTGTCGCAGTCGGCACTGTGGTAACTGCGGGTGAGGAGGATACTGGCAAGTTCCGCACGTCTGGTGATGACGAGGTCTGAACTGGTGCCAGTGGCGGGACCGTGGGTGTCTCCATGACATCTGATGGATCTCCTTGCTTTTGAAGAAGGTGTTTGTCACGCAGAGGCCATGTAAGCAGCACATCTCCAGCAGACGCTGACCGTTCTCGTTGATCTTACCCTTACCGTGAAAACCTAGGCAGGTAGGCCAGGATTCCTTGTCGGCTCCCACTCTAGCATTGAAGTCACTGAGCATGTAAAGTCCTTCAGTGCTGGGGATTCTAGATATTGTTTCATCCAGTACCTCATAGAACTGGTCTTTCTCCTCTGAGGTGGAGCAGAGAGTTGGGGCATAGATGCCGATGATGTTAGCTGGGTCAGAGGATGTTGACAAGCGGAGTGCAAGGATCCTCTCCAAGCCTGACAATGGAGGTTCAATGAAGGCGACGAGCGTGTTCTTGACAGTGAAGCCGATACCTAGCTTCATTGGTTCGCCTGAGGACTTCCCTTGCCAAAAGAAAGTGTAGCTTGCTTCCCTGATGTTACCGCTGTCAGCCAGTCAGGTCTCCTGTAGGCAGGCCACGTCGAAGTTCAGTCGAGAGAGTTCCCTGTCGATGACGGCAGTCTTGCGTGCATCGTCAATCTGCTGCAGGTCAGTAGTGAGACCTGGACACAAGGTCCTGACATTCCAACTTGTGAATCGAAGAGCTGGAGTCTTTTTTCTTTTCTGAGTATTTTAGCCTGGTGTGGAAAATGTGACCCACTTGATGAGATGGCTCTCTAAGCTCCACGCACCCAGTGAAGCAGGCAGGCCATGACGGGACAGCACCTTACTGGCTGTCCAATGAGATGCGATGATCTCTCCCACAGTCAGAAGTGGCTCCTGGCACTCGTTTGTTTTTGGGTGAATCGGATGAGTTTATTACTGGTAACTGCCACTTCCCGTGTTGTGTCGTCACCTTGCGGCATCGCTGGAGTGTCCTCTCCAGTGGAGCTACAAAGCCTGGACAGGGTGATATGGAGAATCAGCAAACTCCCCCTCTCCACACAGTTGGTGTATCCCAGGGAAAGACATAAGTCAATGCAGCTAGGCACCAGAAGTGTTGCAGGAGTTGCCAGGGTGACGTTGAACACAATGTCAGACTGCCTTAGGGACTCCGTCTCCGGATTTGATTTCGGGGTTGACTCCCCTAGCCTTCCCATGAATGGGTACAGCCACAAGGCAGCAGAGGTTTGAAATCGTTTTAAGGCGCCAGTGACCCGCCTTCACCCCTTCTCCTGTTAGTTGAAAACGTGGTCCCCCGGGCTTAGAAACTAAGCCACACGTGAAGGCCAGAAGCTGGATTTTGGTCGACAGAGGCGATCAGAGACACACACTGTATGGGGAATTTCTTTAGAAGTGGGCGCTTATCCCCACTTCCACCCAGCTATATCAACCTTGGACCTAGGTCTTAATGAGTCTTTATAAATATATTTATAGAATAGTAATACTTACTTATAAATAAATAAATAGAGCTATAATTCATTATAAGCATGGTCTTCATAGAAAGTGTTCCCAAACTCTCTTTTATGCTGCCTTCCACTGGATATGGTACTAAAAGTGTGTAATTTTTTTTTGTTGGTAAGTTTTTGTAATGTTCTTAATTCTCTACTGCTCACAAAAGCAGCATTTATTTAATGAAAAATAATCTAAAAACAGTAATATTTTGAAATATTATTGCATTTTAACATAACTGTTTTCTATGTGAATATATAGTAAATTGTAATTTATTCCTGTGATCAAAGCTGAATTTTCAGCATCATTACTCCAGTCTTCAGTGTCACATGATCTGTCAGGAATCATTCTAATATGATGATTTGATGCTCAAGAAACATTTATGATTATTATCAATGTTGAAGACAGTTGTGCTGCTTCATAATTTGGGGGAAACAGCAAAACATTTTTTTAAGGATTCTTTAATGAAAAATAATTTATTGATTTGAAATAGAAATATTGTTAGTGTTTTTACTGTGACTTTTGACCAATTTAATTTGTCTTTGCTAAATAAATATATATGCTAACAGACAGTTTTATCCAGGTATTGTAAGTGTCTCAGTTGTTAAACATGAGAATGACTGCATGTCTGCAGGTTCAGCAAATGCTTAAGCTTGTTCTGGTTACAGCAAATTCATTTACATAGTAAAAGAATCTCGTACTACAGCAAATGTTCATTATTAATTAGGCTATGACCAACATGATTAAATATTTTAAAAGATGAAACGAAGATCTGCCCCGTACTGTACCAGTGCTTAAAAGAATGAATTTATTTGAAATAGAAACATTGTTAGTGTCTTTACTGTGACTTTTGATCAATTTAATAAGTCCTTTCTAAATAAATATATATGCTAACAGACAGTTCTCTCCAGGTATTTTAAGTGTCTCAGTTGTTAAACATGAGAATGACTGCAATGCTTAAGCTTGTTCTGGTTACAGAAAATTAATTTACATAGTAAAAAGCATGGTGTTACAGCAAATGTTTATTATTAATTATGACCAACATGATTAAATACTTCAAAATATGAAACAAAGACCTGCCTCATACTGTACCAGCTGCATCAGTGCTTATATTGCGAGGAATGACGCATGAACGGGAGAAAGATCCTCCTATCATCACCTGATTCTAATGCAGTGTGGTGTAGTTCAACGCCCTTGGCTTCAGGACGAGTGTAAAGAGGAACCAATCCTGAGCGTCTGGGCTGATAAGAGCATCTCACTCGCTCAAGGATTCACAGTCTGTCCCTCGGCCAAGAGCTTCTCGTTCAGAGGACTCAAATGAAGCACATCATTAAGGAAGGTGAAAGCCAAGGGCATGCTTTGTGTTGATTATTTTAAACCCCTCTCTGACCACCGACTGTAACCTGCCGCCACACTGTTATCCCAGTGCAGAAGCCATTTAAACAGCTAATGCAATCCAAGACAGTCGTGCCATGTTTAAAACCTGACTGAGGTGTGGAAAAACATCTTTGCTTTGCAAAAAGTCAAAGTTTTCCGGGTGTCAGGAGGCTGTGGGTTCTTCAGTGTGACATTCTGCTCTGTTTCCATCAGCTCTGTGACCCGACTGACCCCACCGGAGGCTGTTTCTCAGTCAGTGCTGGTGGAGACAGGGAACCTCAAGGACCCATCATCCAAAAACACTGCTTTCATGAGTTTACACAGGTGTTGGCAGTGGATGTGCTGTGTTTGTACATGCTGGTTAGCAGCTATAGGGCTGGGAGAGAGATGACTTGAAAGAGTAAACCAATAGAAATATGTCAACATTTTCTAGTATCTTTCCCTTTGCATCAACTAACATCTAATACATTTTTATTTTATCTAATTTTACTAAACTGAATGACATCATATATTAATCTGAAGGCATGTTCAACTGGTAGACATTTTGCTGTGTGCACTATGCCACCAACTGACAGAAATAATGATTAAATATTTTTTTATTATTTTTTCATTTTATTTAATTTTATTAAACTGAAGTACATCATATATTAATCTCAATGCATGTTCAGAATAATAGCAGAACTCGTTTATGTTACGGGATGCAGACACAGGAGAGGAAGATGGAGACGGGGAGACAAGGGAATAGTCCACGTGGCATGAATAAATAAATTCACGGGAAAATGTCCTCTGAAAAATGTTGTTAACATTAACAATTTGAGAACAAAGTATAATTTGCACGGTTTGACGTGATATGATAAGCGACCGTTAGATTTAATCAGCGTGATTTACTGCAATGCTTTTCTCCCCTTAGTTGGTCAGAACAAAAGTGGATGTTACTTGTTCAGACGACATTTTCCGGGGAAAATTCTTATGTTGGTGATATTTACAAAAAGTAGAATCTGTGATTGTGGATGCCAGGCGCACGTAAAAGCTGGACCGGTTGTATTTTCAGATCCATTTTGCAGAAAATGTAGCCATTTATCAATGGCTTTTTTTTTTTTTTTTTTAACCAATAGGGTAATCAAATCACAAAGTGGTGCACCTTAAAAATGAACCCAGTGCCTCTGCTAAGTGTGTGTGTGTTCACTTTATCCATCACCCTCTAGAGTGCAAAGGGAGACCCAAAGTGTTAAAGAACTGTATGGAGCCGTTTCAGACTTTCGACTTCTCCTCAGCAAGCCTGTCACTCATAACCTTATTATCCCCCAAACAGGCGATTCCCCGAGTGGCTCCAGCACAGTTCCCTGACTCTGCATGCCTGATGTTATTGCTTCAACAGGCGCCTGTGAAGAACTCTCGCCTTGAAGCCAAAGAGGCTGCAAAGGCACAACAAGCGTCGATAGATCACTGTTTCCCATTCGGTGCGCTGGTTCTAAAACAGCACACTCCTCCGAAGGCACCAAGCGTTTCTCTGAGCTATTTATTTTGATGCCAAATGCATAGCGCCAAACCAGCCACCCATAAAACATCTTTAAGCAAGCTGTCGCTTCTTTAGAGGGAGAACGCACTCTGTATTTCCTGGAAATGAAAATAAAGCCTGTCTGTGCAACTGAATGTGCAACTCATGATGTAATTCTCTAGCAAACAGAGTAAGAGAAAGAATAGCGTATGACAGGACGTCCCTGTTGCCACTTTGAAAATGGTAGAAATCTTGGAATTATTTCCATCTGCATTTATGCATTTGGCAGATGCTTTTATCCAAAGCATTCGAGGTATACATTAATCAATGTGTGTGCGCTAGGAATAAAACCCACCACCTCTGTGTTGCTGGCGCAGTGCTTTATACCAGTTGAGCTGCAGGAACATTAAAGTGTTTGTTATTCCACAAAATGTATAAAAAAACACTGATGGTGTTTTGCAGTGAATTTGAACTGATGCTGAGATGTTCTTACATCTGTGTTAATTTCCACCCATTGACTAGTATATGCCAAAAAGGTTGTATCTGTAGGGAACATCTTGTTCATCCATTGATTACCCACTGGTTTGGGATAATAATCATTACCAAGACAAGGTTGACTGGTGCGTGAGCCGGAGGCCATTAGTGTCTCATTTCGGCCTGGAGGCCTGAGCAATGGAAATCTATATGAATCCAGTGGACCTCAACTGACTGAAGCCGGCCGCACACTGGGAGAATCATTTTGTCCTTTACGATTTATGCATCTTAAAAGAAATGTGTGTCAGAGTACGGTATGCATCTTAGTGGGGTTGAAATTAACGGGGGATTGGAGCTAAAATGCCTGAAATTTGCTGTGCAGACGCTTCAGTGATTATAACGGGAGTTTGTATGAGAGTGCAGAACTCACTGTAAAATCGAATTAGTTAGACTTGCATAAAAAATAATGCAAACTGATTGCTTTAAAAAAAAGTAAAGTGAATTAATATTAATAGTATGTTGAACTGGCAAATGCTTATTTACTATACAGTAGTTCACTTAGTTCTGGTTGCTAAAAAAAAAGAACTGTACACAGAGGACCCGATCATTTACTTCAGATTTACTCTGACTTGGCTACTCAGAATTACTGACTCTCAGAGTGCATTGCGGCATTAATAAATTATGGAATTGCTTTTTAAAAAGAAACTTTTTTTGTTTTATTTGCCCATTTATTTTGCTGTCTTGTGTTAGTAGTGGCACAACAAAATCAAGCAAATAAAATTGTTATTGTTACAATTGATCAAAATTGTTTTTGTCAATTACAAAAATGTAATTGTTACCATTGTTGTGTTTTGCATGCTGAATGTTGAAGACTGTGTGTAACACAAACATGGTCAATTGCAAGATATTGTCACAAATATAGAGGGATTATATCAACCAAATTTTCACAAGGTGTTTATGACATAAGAGTTACCATTTTTTTTTTAAAGATCATTATTCAACAAACAAACTAGTGAATGATTTAGTTATTACCTATTTATTACTTCCCTTTCTTTGAAACCAAATAACTGTGGTTTCTTGTTGCATCGCTGCATCAGTAGGAAGATAATTATAATGTAAATGAAGTTCCAAGTGCCCAACCAAAGGGAACACTGATCACCATAATTCAGTTCAAACAAAAACATTTTAGGAAAATCAACATCAATTTATGACGTCAGCTTATGTGATGTTCTCTCAGATTTGTCAGTTGTATTGCAAATTCAACATTCAAGATGACTTTGGGAAATGAGTGAATGCATCTAGAGATAGATCTAGTTCTCTCAAAAACTTTTTCTTGGCACATTGGCACTTTTTGTTTTCCGAGTAAACAAGGCATAGTATGTGAATAGTACAGAATACCAGACTTATAATTAAATTAAGTCTAAGTAAAGTTAACTGAAAAGTGAACAACTGAACAACTGTTTTATTTTACACTGTAGGCTGAAGTCAGTGATGATTCACTTCTTTGCTTGCTTTCTGTATATACTTTTTTTCCCCCAGTTTGAATAACCAGTTTTGTTTTTCGTGCTACTAAGATAACCAATGTGAAATCTTGATATTATAATGAATAAAACATATATAACATAGCATAGCATAAATGCCATGTCAGATGCAGCTTCTGTTTAATTTTTTGCACTGTAAAGATGGCTTATGTTGATGTTCATACATTTTTATTTGTATTTACAACACAGATTTCATGATTCCGTGTCTCTGTTTCAAGGACTTTTATTTTAATATTAATCTTGTCTTGTTGTGCCTGTGTTTAGTTCCTGTTTATTTAGGGGCCGTTTACACAACACCGTTTTCAACTGAAAGTGTAAAACTTTTTATGCATTTTGGCCGTTCATTTACATGACAACAGTGTAAAAAGTTTTTGAAAACGGTCTCTGTGTAAACAACAAAAACACGAGTCATGCACACGCGTATTACATGTTCAGATTATAGTGTTTCATCGCCATCTAATGGCCTGGCAGCAGAATACAGCGTTTTTAGTTGTTTCCGTGGATCCGTGTGAATGGAGATCGTTTTGTCTGTATGTGGAAAACTCAAAGAAAAAACTTCTCAGTTTTAAGCATATCGTCATGTAAACGTACCCTAGTTCCTGTTACCTTGTCGCCATTGTAATCTTGTAAGTTTCCATAGAAACCCTTGTTTGTTACCATGTCAGCTGATCACCTACACCTGTCCTTCACTTAGTCTCTTGTTAGCTTTATGGATTTAAACCCTCAGTCATGGTCTGATTATTATCTGGTGTTTTAATGTATGGTTCCTGGTGTTAGTTATGTTATTTCTGCATCAAGCATTTGTCTGGATTATCAAGTCAAGCCAGTGTGTGACAACAGGTATATTTAATAAGGCCATCATAAAATCAAACAAATTGCCCTTACAAAGGTAAAAATATGTCCCTAAAATAAGTTCAAATTTTTGACGGCTTTGCTCATGATTTGCAGCATTGAAAGGAAGATTAACTTATCAATCCATGTCATGTTCTGACATCCTCACTGATACAGAAAATTAAAATGGTATCACACAAATTCAAGCAAGCTTTTGCACCAATATTGGCAGTGTGATAGTGAAGGGAACAAAAAAAAAAATGGTTGTCATATCGACAACTTTAACTCTCTCTCTCTTTCTTTCTTTCTTTCTCTCTCTCTCTCTCTCTCTCTCTCTCTCTCTCTCTCTCTCTCTCTCTCTCTCTTTGGTTTTTCATTAGCAGTCACGCTGCAGGATTGCAACCCAAAATTTCGGACACTGCCAGAAATCCGTCTGAGGCAAAGATTCATTACAGAGCCAATTAATTAGCCGTCAGTGAGCATGTCAGAGTAAGCGATCCAAGACTGCTGATTTTGCCCTCTGACAAAATAAATATTTTACCATCCCCAACGTTTGTCTCGGATGGCAATATTGTTGCAAAAAAAACCCAGTGTGTGCTCCAGCATTCAGAGGATTCAGAGGATTCAGCAGCAGCGAGGCAAACACACCAGAAGAGGGCTCTGTGTGTCAGCTAACAGATCCTCTCGCTGGATCTTATCTTTCCTCAAGGACACCTTCATCATCACCCTCCTTCATCATCATCCCTCCTCCTTTCTTCATCCTCCTCCATCATCATCATCATCCTCCTCCTCCTCCTCCATCATCATCCTCCTCCTCCATCATCATCCTCCTCCTGCTCCTCCTCCATCATCATCATCATCATCATCATCATCTTCCTTTCTTCATCATCCTCCTCCTCCTGCTTCATCATCTTCATCCTCCTCCTCCATCATCATCAACCTCCTCCTCCTCCATCATCATCATCCTCCTCCTCCTCCATCATCATCATCCTCCTCCTCCTCCTCCATCATCATCATCCTCCTTTCTTCATCCTTCTCCTCCTTCATCATCGTCATCCTCCTCTTCCTCCTCCTCCTTCCTCCTCCTCCATCATCCTCCTCCTCCTCCATCATCATCATCCTCCTTTCTTCATCCTTCTCCTCCTTCATCATCGTCATCCTCCTCTTCCTCCTCCTCCTTCCTCCTCCTTCCTCCTCCTTCCTCCTCCTTCCTCCTCCTCCTCCTTCCTCCTCCCTCCTTCCTCCTCCTCCTTCCTCCTCCCTCCTTCCTCCTCCCTCCTTCCTCCTCCTCCTTCCTCCTCCTCCTTCCTCCTCCTCCTTCCTCCTCCTCCATCATCCTCCTCCTCCTCCATCATCATCATCCTCCTTTCTTCATCCTTCTCCTCCTTCATCATCGTCATCCTCCTCTTCCTCCTCCTCCTCCTTCCTCCTCCTCCTCCTTCCTCCTCCTCCTTCCTCCTCCTCCTCCTCCTCCTTCCTCCTCCTCCTCCTTCCTCCTCCTTCCTCCTCCTTCCTCCTCCTTCCTCCTCCCTCCTTCCTCCTCCTCCTTCCTCCTTCCTCCTCCTTCCTCCTCCTCCATCATCCTCCTTCCTCCATCATCCTCCTCCTCCTCCTCCTCCTCCTCCTCCTCCTCCTTCCTCCTCCTCCTTCCTCCTCCTCCTCCTCCTTCCTCCCTCCTCCTCCTTCCTCCCTCCTCCTCCTCCTCCTCCTCCTCCTCCTCCTCCATCCTCCTCCTCCTCCTCCTCCTCCTCCATCCTCCTCCTCCTCCTCCTCCTCCTCCTTCTCCTTCCTCCTCCATCATCCTCCTCCTTCCTCCTCCATCATCCTCCTCCTCCTCCATCATCCTCCTCCATCCTCCTCCTCCCTCCTCCTCCCTCCTCCTCCCTCCCTCCGCGTTTACCAGGTGGGAAGTTCGTGTTTACGAGGTGGGAAGCTTGTGTGTTTACGAGGTGGGAAGTCGCGTTTACGAGGTGGGAAGTCGCGTTTACAAGGTGGGAAGTTCCATTTTACGAGGTGGGAAGTTTGTGTGTTTACGAGGTGGGAAGTCGCGTTTACGAGGTGGGAAGTTTGTGTGTTTACGAGGTGGGAAGTCGCGTTTACGAGGTGGAAAGTTCATGTGTTTACGAGGTGGGAAGTTTGTGTTTTTACGAGGTGGGAAGCTTGTGTGTTTACGAGGTGGGAAGCTTGTGTGTTTACGAGGTGGGAAGTCGCGTTTACAAGGTGGGAAGTTCCATTTACGAGGTGGAAAGTTTGTGTTTACGAGGTGGGAAGTCGCGTTTACGAGGTGGGAAGTTTGTGTGTTTACGAGGTGGGAAGTTGCGTTTACAGGGTGGGAAGTTTGTGTGTTTACGAGGTGGAAAGTTCGTGTTTACGAGGTGGGAAGTCGCGTTTACAGGGTGGGAAGTTTGTGTGTTTACGAGGTGGGAAGTTGCGTTTATGAGGTGGGAAGTCGCGTTTACGAGGTGGAAAGTTCATGTGTTTACGAGGTGGGAAGTTCGTGCATTTACGAGGTGGGAAGCTTGTGTGTTTACGAGGTGGGAAGCTTGTGTGTTTACGAGGTGGGAAGCTTGTGTGTTTACGAGGTGGGAAGTCGCGTTTACGAGGTGGGAAGTTTGTGTGTTTACGAGGTGGGAAGTCGCGTTTACGAGGTGGAAAGTTCATGTGTTTACGAGGTGGGAAGTTTGTGTTTTTACGAGGTGGGAAGCTTGTGTGTTTACGAGGTGGGAAGCTTGTGTGTTTACGAGGTGGGAAGTCGCGTTTACGAGGTGGGAAGTTTGTGTGTTTACGAGGTGGGAAGTCGCGTTTACGAGGTGGAAAGTTCATGTGTTTACGAGGTGGGAAGTTTGTGTTTTTACGAGGTGGGAAGCTTGTGTGTTTACGAGGTGGGAAGCTTGTGTGTTTACGAGGTGGGAAGTCGCGTTTACGAGGTGGGAAGTTCCATTTACGAGGTGGAAAGTTTGTGTTTACGAGGTGGGAAGTCGCGTTTACGAGGTGGGAAGTTTGTGTGTTTACGAGGTGGGAAGTTGCGTTTACAGGGTGGGAAGTTTGTGTGTTTACGAGGTGGAAAGTTCGTGTTTACGAGGTGGGAAGTCGCGTTTACAAGGTGGGAAGTTTGTGTGTTTACGAGGTGGAAAGTTCGTGTTTACGAGGTGGGAAGTCGCGTTTACAAGGTGGGAAGTTTGTGTGTTTACGAGGTGGGAAGTTGCGTTTATGAGGTGGGAAGTCGCGTTTACGAGGTGGGAAGTCGCGTTTACGAGGTGGGAAGTAATGTCGGAATAAGATGGCGGTGTACTTTCTCTTAATTAATTAAAGGTTTTTAAACTTCACTTCTAGAAAATGAAGAACAAGGAATGTGCATCAGGTGTGTTTTGCTTTTTTTATGTTTTTAATTTATGAAGCCACTGTGTACTTTATTGTTACATATTATATTGTTATATTATAATCCTATAATAGGCCTATATTGTGTAAGCAATTAGCTTACTTCGCTGTAAATAGAAAAGTCTAGCACTATCCCTGCTAAATTCCTTTAAGTATTGTGGTATTCCACCATGTTTCTCACTGACACGCACACAACTCGTAAAGATCGGGGCTTACAGAAAATCCCAAGGTGGAATTCACAACATTGTGGTGGCGTTCATGTGCGTTCAGCTCGTAAAAACGATCTTTACGACCTGACTTGAACGCACCATTATTGGAGTGGAGTTTACTTTCATCGCAGGAAAAAGCTTGAGGAAAGATGTGCCATTGACCCAAGCACATCAGCGAGTGTTTAACAGATCTAGAGTTTTGAGACGAGGGTCTCGGGTGTTAATTGCATCCACCGCTGGGTGGCTCGCGCTCCAAACCCGAGGCAAATCTCAAAGCTCTCGGACTTTAAAGGGAATATTTATCCTAAGAGCAGAGAGGGAGGGGGGCGTATGATGGGCACGGATGCTGGGAATCAATAATTCATAAGACCTCTTCTTATTAGGGGTCTCTTGACAGTCTCGCGGTGCTTATACGGAGGTCTCGAGCTGGATGAGAGGCTTCTCGCAGAATCCCTCTGTCATGATCACACAAAATACAAACCCCAGATTCATGTATCCTAGCAGAACAACGAGCCCCAGTCCGGAGCCCATCGTTTGAGAAGTTTGCTTCTATTAAGTAGTAAGTACAGCTTCTGAATCACCACAAGATCTAGGAAGAACCGTGTGCTTTGAAACATGTAGTGTCACGTGCTCCTGGTCCAAAGCAAGAGGATGAGATGCTTTCTTCTAATAGTATGTAATTATGCCTCAGCGCTTTGAATGGTGTGTAATTTTCCCTAGGTGATTATTCCACTCTCTCTTTAAATAGCCCAAATGTTAGTGAGATGTGTTTGAGGGTTTTGTGTCTGTATCCTCACAGCGCTCTAGAATCACGGAGATCACTGCTGTTCCCTGAAAGGAACATTTCATTTGTATTCATAAGAGATTGCATGTAAAGTGTACATTTAGATTTCTCTGAAAATGCACTGAATCATAGTGACTGCATGTAGAACATAAGACTTGTTATGCAATATACAGGTGTATAAGAGCCTTTAAATTTGCATTCTCGGGCAAAATAGTATAAACTTGGACTTTTTTAAAATATATATCAAATGTATTTATGAATGAAATTAGCCCCATATGGGAAATAATTAAAATTCATCTGTGCTATTTGTACAAAGGTTATCAACATTAACTATTTTTCATTATTTTAAATAAAATAAACACTTACTGAAAAAATAAATAAAAATGCATCTATAAAATGCATTTATTCCAGCTAGGCAGGGCAACATTTCTCATTAGCATTTATTTTAATCTGATGTACTAAAATAACTTTAAAAAAAAAGACATAACAAATTAACTAAATTTAACTAAAATTAACTAAAATTAACTAAAAACAAACTGTTGATTAAAATGCTATATTTGATATTACATTGTGTATGTAAATGAATAGTCTTGGTGCTGGAAAACCAATGCTCAGGACGATAGAGACACCAGAATAAACATATTCATGATTGTGAAGCTGAAAATACTGGTAAATGCACTGTTTATGTGTCATGTACTGGCAATAAACACTCAATTAATCTCATTTATAATGAGTACAATAAAACCAAAGGGTTTAAATCGTTAAAGTTATTAATGCGTAAAAGGCTTTATGTTTTAGATATGCAGTGATTCAGTGTCTATCCAAACGCGCACACATGTATGAGAGCTAGAAGCACGCTTAGCATATAAGCGCTGAATGCTAATGAGATCTCACTGTGCCTAATGCTCTGTTAGAGGAGCGATAGTTCAGATACGCAGGTGTGGATGCTGTGAACTCGCTGTGTTCAGACGGCTGTGTGTGTGCAGGGTTACACGACTGATTATTTTATCCAGGAAGAACATGTGTCCATCATGGAGGAGGAGGAGAAATGAAAGGAGGAGCTGCATGTAGCTAAAAAAATCATCTGGTGAAAGGATGAATGAGAAGATTGTATGTAATTATAAAACACGGTATGTCTCCTTCACAGGTGCACAATTAACTGCCCCAATCCAATGACATGTTCAATAAATAAAGCACTAATGATACATCAGTACCTAAACTGACATTAAACTCATAATCTACATAATGCTGGATGAGATAAAGGCATGAGGCAAAAAACTAAGATTATTCAAAATGCAATAAAACACAATAGATGCCAAGCGGTCGAAAAGCATCTTTGTCCATTGACACAATTGCCATTCAAATGTATTCTGATGGAATAAAATATTATGCGAGTGACATTTAAACTGCAAATATTGCATTATATTATCGTAGATGTTGAATTTTTGGAGAGCTCTTAAAATCATGATATTGACTTTTATTTGAATTGACCGTTTATTTATGGCTTATATTGCAGAACTACATTTTCCATCATTCTCAGATGGAGCGAAGACAGTAAAATACAAACATTTTACTGCATTAGAACAAACATGAATCTGCACCCATTTTGGTCTCATGAGCGCACATCACCTCATGATTCTGCCTTTGAAAAGCAGGAGCCGGCCGGTGTCGGGAGCGCTGGGCAGTGCGAGTCCTGTCTGAGAGTCAGGCTTGGGTTTCTCTGATGAATGCAGAACACGTCACAGCGCTGAAGTCTCTCTCCTGGCCTCAGCTCATTAGAGCACAGCTGCAGCGCATTAACTCCAGATGAACTGCTCATCGGCCATGAGATGCGGTCTCCTGCGAGATGTCACGACCCGTCAGAGCGGCTCCTCAGGTCCTGCTCTTCTGCTCTATACGTGACAGACGGGAATGTGCTGGAAACGCCTGTCTAGCTGAAGAGTAGTCCTGCTTTATCTCCTAGAATACAAGAAACTAATATTATACAATACAATTATTATAATAATTGTGAATCTCTCAAAAAAGTGTCTAGGTTACATTTCTACCTAAAATCAAAAGAAAGAAAAAAACTATTTGCATTAAGAAATAAATATATATATATATTTTTTTTTTTTAAACTTTGTTATAGTACAAATAGGCCTATTGTAATGCAATGATATTATTTTATTAAAATCAGCATAAATTAAATACAAGTTCTACCATGATTATAGTAATGAGAATGGAATTTCATTAACATTACAATGAATGAGTAATTAAGTATTTATTCATTATTAGGTATTCATTTTAAAGTATTTAATTAAGTTTAGTATATAACTTGGTTCAAATGAATTCTATCATGTGTTGGTTTTGCTATTGCATATTTCATGGTTTTATTTCACATATTATACACTATAAAAACAGTGCATTTACACATCTGTAAACATCTCTGAAGCGCCAGGCATTCTGCTCAGCTGAGGTTCATCAATCTGTGAATTTGATCCTGTGTTTTCTGTACCGTTTGTCAGGCAGCATTCAGAATGAGACGGGACTCGGTCCAAAACAGGCCTGATAGCTCAGTATCTCTCACCTGCTGCTTGCATTCATAATCTGCTCTTGTTTTCCTCCTTCCGGCCTCAAATGGCTGCATTTGTCACCGTGGTTACACAGTCTCTTATCTCATTAGTTGAGATCATCATGGCTTCTTCAAAGGGATTTGCAGCGAATGTGTGTGTGTGTGTGTGTGTGTGGCTGTGTACATGTCAGCATGTCAAATAACTGGATTTTGGCGTATTTCCGTATGTGCGTGTGTAATTTATGTGTGTGTCTGTTTATATCTGTACATCAACATACAGATGTGGTTGTTTGAGATGATTTGCTGAAATTATGGCATATAGTTGTGTGACCCACAGTGAATTATATTATTTTGTTTGGCTGAATATCATGAAAATGTCTCAGGTTACTTGACTGTAACCATGTTCCCTGAAAAAGCAGGAACGAGATGCTGGGCTGAGCGCTATGGGAAATACATCTTTGTATGACCTGATGTGATTAATGTGTGTAAATTGACCTTGATCTTGACAGCCTCAGACGGTGACGTCATTGGAATGAGTGCTCGTCAGAGGTTATAATTAGATGTGCCACAGGTGGACAGCCACTTAAGACCGCTCTTTGAGCCACAATTGAAATGGTCTCATGTGCAAAAGGCCCATAGTGATCACAGTGGGCGCAGATGCCATGAGACCTAACATTCGTTGGTACTGACGAACAGTAAGAGCTTGACCTAGCCTGACTTTGCTCAGGGTGTTTTGGATGCATCTTGAACTTGTGTGTTCTGATGGAACGGTTCAATCCTCGAAGATTTAAAATCAGACACAGTCCCCCATCTTTTTTGGGAACCAGGAAGTATCGCCTGTAGTAGCCCAACTCTCTCTCTGGGAGGGGAACATGTTCTATGGCCCCTTTGACCAGAAGAGAAGGAAGCTCTTGTGACAGTAAGTGTGCCTGCTCTGGTTTTACGGTAGTGGGGACCATGCCGTTGAAACGCAGAGGATGATGAGGAAACTGGATTCTATAACCTTTTTCTACTGTCGTTAGGACCCAATTAGATATACCAATTAGAGTATCTTCTACGCTGTCAAGTTCTCTGAAATGGGTACCAATTACTTCCCGTTGAGGGGGAGCTGGGTGTACCCAACACTTCGCTGGAAACCGCTGCCCCCAGAGACACCAGAGGTGGCAGAGATGGTGCAGTGGTTTCATGAGGGTGCCGGGAAGCTGCTGTTTTTTTATGCACTCCGTCCCAAGGAGGGGCAACCACCACAAAGATGGGCGGAAGACCATCAGGACTTCATTTTGGAGATGATAGTGTTGAGGTCAGGCCCTTTTTGGAGGCTGCTGAGGGTGGTGAGCTGGTCCCCAGTCTTCACGAGGGGGACAAGACTTGCCACTCTGGGATGAGCGTTGGTGGCCGACAGCCCCTCCACCCGAGTACAGCGAGGAAGGAATTGCACTGTCCTCTGCACTAACCAAAGAGGCGCCAGGGCGTGTTTCGGGCTCGGGCAAAAGGAGATCCGGATCTGGAGATGAGCGCGTAGAACTTTCACTGGGAAACTCTCACAGTGCTCGCATTTACCCTGCTCCAACGCGAGGGCAGCATGTTCTTCCCCCAAACAAACGAAGCAAAACTAGTGTAAATCGCATTCAGGCATGGGTTGTGAACACAGAGACACACCGATTACCTCGCACATCGCTCATTTTCTTATGTTTTTCTTTTTCCTTTTCGCTTTCTTTGAAGAGAGAAAGAAAGAATATTCGGTGTACTGTCTAGTGAAAACTAACTCCTAGCAGAGACAGAAAGAGAGAGCTTGTCACACACACACACACACACACACACACACAAACAGTATGGTTCTGAAGACAAAGAAACCTGAGGCACATATTTGAATTCAATACTTAGATTCAGATTTTTTTTGGTTTTATTGCTGAAGTAAGAGTGTTGTACTTTCTTCTCCTGTGTTCACATTTGGTGAGAAAGGGCCTTTACATTTGCCAAAAATAGAACTTTTGTTAAAAAACAATCTCACATGACCAGCCTAGCCCAGGTGAGAGAAAGTAATGCAAAAGTAATGCATTACTTTCCATAAAAAGTAACTAAGTAACCCAATTAGTTACTTTTTAGGGAGTAACGCAATATTGTAATGCATTACTTTTAAAAGTAACTTTCCCCAACACTGCTCAATTAGCCAAAAAGCCCCCAATGAGGTCCTACAAATGCTGACGCATAAACTGGGCCGGCCGACGGCTGACCGTTGGCTTGGTGTGTCAAGGCCTTTACTTATAGTCAGTAAAATATCTAAAGTTGACTAAAGTTACCAAAAACAACACTGATATATTTGTTAAAATATCTTCATTTGTGTTCCACAGAAGAAAGAAAGTCATAGGTTTGGGATGAAATGAGGGTGATGATGACAATGATGAATGATTTTTGGATGAACTTTCCTTTTAATGCACAAGCGCAAAACACAAGCGGAGTGATGCGGTGAAACATCCAAGTGTACCTTTGTTTAAGTGTTTAAACTGTGTTTTTCAAAGACAATGGCAGAGATTAACGCCTCATCTTTTATTTGCAGAGTTGATAGAATGCTCAAAAAGTCTCGACCTGTGTTTGAAGTGTTTGTCATCTAGAATAACACTGGTGCAATCTTGGCTGTGTGAAAGGTACGCTCACATATAATGATGTAGCTTTTTGCAGGTACAAGGTGATTGAATTTAAGGAAAATATTTCTGTAGCACCTATAATGGTCTCAAAGCAAATGAGGCAGGAAAACTAATCAGTCCAAACAATATGATTTTGCTACTACAAAGTAATTTCAAAATCCATTTTATTCTCTCTGGCTGTGGAAGGAAGGTGTATAGAGTGACATGTTTTCCAAAATAGATTTACATAAACATGGGGTCAAAGTCTATTTTGAGCTTGTGAAAGGAAGGACATGACATTATTTTGAAAAGAACACCGTGATAAATAAGAAAAAAATATGCTTGCTAGTGTTTACAGACTGCAGATGTAGGATTTAAACACTCATATTCACCTGACAATGCATTTTAAAATAAGAAATGAGGTCACTGTAAATTTTATTAAAAGAAAAAAGAAATCACTCATTGTCCGAAAACTTGCGGACATTTAAAAAAGTTGACAAATCAATGTCTACTAATGTATACGTATACATACAGACGAGAATGGACAACCAAGGATACAAACAGAGGACTATTAATACACTGGTGAACAGAGGAAGGAAACAAGATAACAAGCAACTCAACTACAAACAGGTGTGTAACTTGAATCAGTAACCATGACAACTAACAAGGAAATCAAACAGGCAGGCAAACAGGAAAACCTGAAACTAAAAACAGTCAACCTAAACATAACCCTGATATTCTGCTATTCTGTGATGTCAAAAATAATTATATATTATTGAACTATTGTCAAACAGCAAAACATAAGTATTTTTGCTTATTTTATATGCAAAGTGTGTGTTTAGGGTGGAAAATAATTATACTAAACTAAAATATGAATTACAATAACGTTGATTAACATTATACCTTCGACTCACAGACCTGTGACACATCAATACAAACATCACACTTGTTTGTGATGTTTGTATTGATGTGTCACAGGTCTGTGAGTCGAAGTATGCATGGAGATTGGCATTGTATATATACAGTATATATATATATATATATATATATATATCATGGAATGAAGAAAAGAGCACCTGTCATGTTATTGTGATTTTGTGGAACTATGGGCAAAGAGGCCATGTATTCCTGAAATAAATGTGAATTTGAAATTTGAATTGAATTTGATTAACATTATAAGAAGACCTCAGAAAAAAAGAAGGAAAAAAATATGATGAATGAGCTTGCCATTAATACTATGAAAAAAAAAAAATCAAGTTATTGCGTAGTGTCCTGATAATGTCGTCACATTTATTTCACTGTAAAAAACGATTGTATATTTTAACTGTAGAAGACCACAGTAAAAACCTGTTCATTTGTTAACACTGAGTTATCTCACAATATTATAATAGCCTACTATATACAGGGAAAAACTGGAATAGATGTAATTTTACATTTAATTTCATTTAACAGTAAATGTATATGTACTATAAATTTCACTGTAAGAACAAATCTTACAGTGAAATTTACAGTGAAAAAAAAAGGACATTCCCATCATTTTACATTTGATGGTTTTTAATATGAATCATTTTTTAATGTTTTTTTGATGTTGTTGTTGTTGTATTATTTTGGTGTCATGAGTGTTAACACAATGTTGTTTTTATTTATTGGTAAAATGACACTGTGCACCTTATGTATATTAATATTTAGGCAACAGCTATTTGGACGTGAAAAATAGCAGTATTTTCTTTACACTAAGAATTAATAGTAGTTAGATGCTTTTTATACTTAGTGCAAATACTGCCAGATACTGTTTACACCTCAGTGTATTGTAGTATATTATAAAACAGCACACAATAAAAATTAAATGTATATTATTGTAAATGGATACTGTGTTATTGGGACATTGTGCCTCTCCTACACCAACCGTTAACCATACCAGATAAACACCTTATTCACACTATTAAATACCTGTTAGACACTTTATTTCCACTTATAAAATATTTTCTTAATTTTATTTAAAATTAACACGTCGCTGATATGCCATGGGAAAAGGGAGAAGAATGAGTTCAGAAAAAGGTCTCATCAAAAGCTAACTCTCTCCACACACTGATGCTGTTATCTGACAGGTTTCTTGTCTAGTTTTGTCTGTCAATCAGACACTGGTGGGCGGAGCTACTGTAAATACTGTAATCGGCCTCTGCTAAACAAGGCGGTCTATTTCCAGTCGGTGTGAATATAATAGGCACAGCTTGTGGAAAAGCTACATAAGATGAACTTTGATTCATCATGCGGCCTTCTCTTTACGCCGTGTGTTATTATGGTGCATTTCAGCATTAAGGTAAAAAACAGACTGGAAGCCTTGCTGTTTCAGCAGAATTATATTACAGAATTATTCTGGCAACCACAGCTGTCAGTTTTTACTGTAAAAAAAACAAACAAAAAAAACTGATTTATTACAGAATGTTTCAAAGGAGCTTCACTTTATTAAACAGGATGATAACAGTGTTGTAAAATTCATCAATTAATTTTAGCTGTAAAACCACTCAGAAAACAAGTGTCATTATTCAGCTCAATTTAGTTCAATGTTCTTTAAACTCAGTTTTTTGGTCAATGTTGCAATGCTCATGTTAAGATTAGCCAATTAGATTTTATTTTTTTATTCTTCACAATACTCCACACATCCTTTTAACAATCTTTAGAAAAAGAGTTGTGATGAACAGGTTTGAGCTTTCCTAAACACGAGAGCTCCTCAGAAGATGAGATGCTAATATATGCCATTAAATCAGTTTGGCAGGAGGATGTTTGAGCTGCCCTCAGTCAGCGAACACATGTACCGGGATCATTCTTATTAATTTATTAAGAAGTGAGTCTGACTCATCTGCACCTTACCTGTCTGATCCTTTAATAGTTCTGTGAACATGAAGAGTCCTGTGTGCCGATTAGATTTTAATATATTCTCTCTCTAGACCACACAGACACAGGTGGAGAACATGTCATGCTCCTGTAGAAACTGAAAGACTCCAACACTGTTTAGTGCCAGGTTTGCATACACCAAAGACATTCATGAGATGAGACTAGTCAAAGAACACGTGAATGGCATACCGTCTTAATGTCAAAGGTCACATCTAATACTCTCAACGTGTTTTCAATGCTACTTGAGATGAACCCAAAGGAAAGAAATATTGCAAATGACATTTCTGTTTAATATCTCAATTGTTTAAAACTACACAACAAAATCATTAAATGGAGAGTAAAAGGAGACTCAAAGTCTCTTGCTTCCCCAATGTTTCTCATAAGAAAAGACCTCATATGTGAAATCTCAGTCCTTGGGATGCAATTGCAGTGTACTTCAAATCTTAAAAACTGTATTCTTTACTCTTTAAAAGTATGCGTAAGTGTACTTCTTTTCACAAGGTTAGGTCTGCTGAAAAAGAAACATCCTAGCAATAATATCGTCATCTGAGAACACACTGAATCCATCGCTCATAGCCTTTTTGTTGTTCACGTCATATTACATATGGCTCTACTCTGACTAAGGTCTATAGGAATAGCATGTAACTACAATTGTGTGCTTTTGTGACTCGTGTGTGTTTAAGACAATGCATTAAATGTTTAATTTTTCAGTTTGAAACACTGTTAATTACCCATGAATGGCAGAGCGAGTGCGCACTCATAGTCTTCTTACCGCTCATCTTCTGATTCATGGCGTTTCCTCTTTTCTCCTTCGCTTCAAGTTGCTTTGTAGTTTAATGATTATTTTTCTTTAAAGTCGAGAAACAAATCACTCGCTGCTTTGTTCAATTGTACAGACATTCTAAAATAATCTCACTGCCAACAGAGCTGTAAGGCTTTGTTTACCAAGGAAATTAATCAGAATTTGTTTATTGGGAAAAACTGTCCTAATGCCTTATTCTCTTTGAAATAATGAACTGTGAGGAGATGCAAACAAGTCATTTTCCTAATCCATTGCCTCTTTGCATTGCTCTATTACCCACGAGTGCATAAAGTTCTTATTTTTTGTTTGTTTTTGTGTTTCATCAGAAAAGACCTTGTGTCAATCCTCACCTCAAGGTTTCTCAGCAGATCTCGTGTTTTACGGTCAGATATGAGTGTTCAGTTTATATGTAGGCTACCACAGCAGTATTTGCATCCGATCCCTGCTTTTTTGCATAGAAATGGTGCAAATGCATAAGCAGTGTCAATTCAATAATCTGCTTGAACTCTCTCAAAACTAGACTTTAGATCCAAATGATGACACAACTAACTATTATACTACATAATTTGTTTTACAATCAAACAGAGCCATCGTAGTCTTAGTCTTACACTTCTGATAGTATTTTAACATTCAGGACAATTGAATCCAGCAACTTTATGCCATCACAAGCATGATCAGATGAAACGTTCAAAAGTTAAATATATAACCAATATAAGTCATTGTCAAGACGCACATATATAATGGTTTTCAATATAATTTTATTTCAAACAGGTTGGAGCAGTTTTGCAGTGTCAAAAAAGGGTGTCCCTGTAGATATGTGTACATATTTGTTGATAAAAATTTGAGTGATGTAGTTTTGTACATAACATAACTGCAGCACACATTTATAATAGAAAACTCTTGGTGTGAACGCTAATATAGTCATCGTTATCTTTATATTTATTGTTCTTGGTGTGAACGGACCTGCAAGGAACAAACCTGTTAGGGGTAAATAAGGTACAAAGTAGGCACTAATACTTCACATTTTTTTCTGAACAAGTAGGCCTAGTCTTTGTATTTGACATTGAAATGATTTGACAGTGAACGTGTTGTTTCAGAAGACTTGCAATAAACCAAATGAATCCCATTGATTAATTTCACACTTCCACTTTTACAGTATGTCCTTTTTGGAGTTTGACAGTTTTGGGTCCTATTGACTTTCATAATATAGACGAATGAAGCATGCGTCAAAATATCTTCTTTTATGTAACGCAGGTGAAAGTCAGTCGAACAGGCTTGAAAACATGATGGTGAGTAAATCATGGCAGGATTCTCATTTTGGGGTGAACTATTTTATTCAAGGGTGCAAGGGTCCCAACATGGAAAAAAAAAATGTAAATGTGTCATAAGCCGCATTTCCATTACCCTTCAAATTGCGCAAATTGAAATTACGAACTGAAAGTACAGTATGCCCAATGGAAACATGTCAATTTCGCAAAAACTCCCATATATCACAAAAAAAGGTTTTACGCTCGCATGAGGGGATTTTTCAGGCAATTCGAAAAAGGAAAATTTCGCAAAACTACAATGGAAACAGTTTTTTTGCATTGCAGGTCACATGACGTACGTAAAAGTCGATCATTCTTTAAAGATGGCGCAGTATGTTTGGACAGAAGATGAGACGGAGATCTTCATTAAACTCATAAAAGACAAAAGAATTACAGGAATACTGGTTTCTAAACAACAAAGAAATGCCACAATTTATCCAGACCTTAAAGCAGAAATGAGGGAGAAACCCCCAGAAACTCCTCATATGTAAGGGGCTTTCCTTGACATTAATGCTTGGATAAGACGCCTAAGACTCCTTCCATTAAAAATAATGGCTAGTGAGATGACTGGGATATACGTAAACCTACCAACATACGTCGCCATGACGAGAGGAAAAATGACGTTTTAGTCACATAACATCAGTTAATGGAAACGCCGTCATTTCGACATTTAGAAAATATCGCAAAAGTTTTGCGCAAATCTATAATGGAAACCCGGCTACTGTAGATGTTTCACCACGCTTTCTCACAAAGGTTTGTCCCCGTTTGCATGCGCCAGACCAGAAACTGCCTTTGAGATGACAGGAAACTCTTTCCAAATATACTAAAACTTCGGTAACACTTTATTTTGATGGTCCCTTTTGAACATTGAACTGTTGACTATAAGTAACTTTGCAACTACATGTCAACTAACTCTCATTAGAGTATTAGTAGACTGTCTGCTTAATATCTTATAACTCTTGATTGTGATGCTCCCCAACAGACATTCTACTGACTATAAGTAACTTTGCAACTACATGTCAACTTATTCTAACCCTACCAGTCTACTAATACTCTACTAACACTTTAATGAGAGTTAATTGACATATAAGTGCAAAGTTAGTTATAGTCAACAGAATGTGTTAAAGGGACCATCAAAATAAAGTGAAACCATAACTTCTTAGTGGAAATGTGCGGCATGGAGCCAGATTGAGCAGCGACTGTGGCACCAGCATATTGTTGCATACGAGATGCAGAGTTAAGTTAAAGTCAGGAGTGATTTCCCAGTTGTATTATAGAGCTGCTTTAATTTGCTTGCAGTCTTGCCTCTCCAGTGTATGTCAGCTGGCCATGTTTACCATTGTCAAAAATAGCCATGCTCGTGGTTTTACATGAAGACGTGTTCTGTTAGTCAGCAGCGCTGTCGGGCTTGTTCATGCACAAACAGGCACTCGTACAGGCTCAGGTCCTTATTCTGTCACACTGGATTGGTGGGTAAGGGCTGGGATGGTAAGTGTGGTCAGGAGGCCTGTTGGGACGGGTCACGGGGGGTTTGGGGCCTGACTGTGGGCTAAAACACCCAGCCGAGGTGGACTGATAGGTGACCTGAACGGACAGCAGGAGCGAGGTGAATGAGAGGGACTGTGGAGTGGCACAGCACATACATGTGACCTGTGGGCCTGCTGAGGAACGCATGTGTCATATCGCATTACCTCTGCTTTAAGAGTAAGACTCCTGTGCTGTGATTCACTCTTCTGTCTGGTGGCGGTGCATGTTTGTGCATGAACCAGGACACAGGCTGTTGTCATTGGAAAGAAAGACCCCGTGTGAGTCTAGTTTTGTTTTGACCTGTAAAGCTGCCTGAATCATAATCATAATCATACACTGTTGGTTCGTTGGCCAGAGGAGAACTGGCCCCTGACTGAGCCTGGGATCTCCCAAGGTTTTTTCCTCCATTCTGTCACTGATGGAGTTTTGGTTTCTTGTCACTGTCGCCTTTTTCACCTTTGGCTTTTGGCTTGCTTTGTTGGGGACATTTAATATTCAACAATAATATTGATCTGCCTGCATTGACACCATTATATGAGAACTGAACTGAGCTGGACGATGACATCACGGTTTTCTCCAGAGCGGCTATATATATAAATGAACTAAATTAATAACTTTTTTACAACAAAAATTAAACATCACTGAACTCACTTAAGCTGGACAATGACGCCATTTTCTTCTAGAAACAAACGTTGTTGCATTATTTTCCAGTTATCTCTGTAAAGTTGCTTTGAAACACTCTGTATTGTAAAAAGCGCTATATGACTTGGGTTGACTTTTGAATTCATGCTGCAATCGAGACAGATAAGGATACATAAATTAAACATATGCAAGGTACAGTAAGTGATGTTTGCAGTTGAGTTATGTGCTCAGTGTTGACAATCAGACAGCAAAATGAATAATTACTTGGGAATCATCAAGATGTTTCAATTCAACCAAAAAAATAATAATAATTACATTTACTCGACCTGTAACAACAACAAACAAAAAGGCCAATTAGGTGCACTTAAAGGTATATGTACGATTTTTGTAATAAAATATTCAAAAACCACTTTCACAGTGTGATATATTTCATGCAGTTGTGTATTTACATAATCCCAAAAGTTCCCAAGGATTTGTAAATCCAGAGAAATTCCAGTTTTAAATAATGGCTCATCCCTTGTCATTGTCGCCCATCAATGACGTAATATCCACACTATCCTCGGTTTCCGCTTATAGAAACCATAGATATAATACATATATAATGCCTCATTATTGGCCATTTCAATGGGCCGCTATATGTAAGCCATTAATGAGGTATATGTATATACATCTATGATATAGTAGCTCGCACACCGCTGCTGTGTCGTAAAATAAAAATGCGTAAACGTAGATCAACAGAGGCAAGCAGGCTTTGGGAAAAACAGAGAAAAAACAAGGATCAATATCGGCGTGGTGTTTTCAGGGTGGAAAGCTTCGCGACAAACTTGGACTTGACAGAGACTCTGCTCTTGCATGTGTTTTAATAGACAGGTAAGCAAATATATGTTGTTCACATACAGTTATATTGCACTTTGTTTGTACTTAAGTAATGCTTTTTATCAAGTCTGGTGACCAAGTATATGCAGTGAAATTAAATACAGTATGTTTTGCTAAAAAATATTTAGCCATTACTTGCAAATACTGTGGTTTCTTTCAAATGTACTTTTTGTACGATTGTTTTAAACGTGTAAAACTGTGTAGCATTACCTCACCAAATCATCTGACAAATAATCACATATCAGTAACAGGATAATATAGCATTAGATTTCACGTTTCTTTGCAGCTAATTCATTACGAAGACAAAAAATAGTGTGATCAAACGTGCAGGTATACAAAAACTAATGTATTACCTCATCTGTGAACATGATTTGTGAATTATACAAATTATACCATACATCTCTGGATGGTGAAAACGACATCTCCCTTCGTTCCACTCTCCTTCATAGCGTCATCAAGCTTCGTCTTTGTAATTGTTTTGAAAATGCGACCTCTGGCGGCGAAAAATGACATATTGTAGCTTTAGAGAGAATACAATTTCATTACTGTTTCTTAAGTAGACTTAAGTTTTTAAAAGTTTTAATATGTTTATTTTAAATCATTGTGTTGTAATAATATTTTCTCATGTTTTAAAGAACTACATGCACTATGATTAACATGAAATTATTCACTGATTACATGATTGTAATTGGTCAGTCGTGGTATTCATCGGTCAAATATTTCGGAATAATGAGTGTAGCCAAAGGCACCGCTGCATCAGTGACTCTATTTGTGCAACATCTGTGATCATGTTCAGTCTCTCTTTCAGGTGATTGCAAAAGATTATTTTGCTAAATTTACCAGCTAACTGCATTATCCCTACTGTCACAAGAAGATGAAGACGAAGGCGAAGGTAGACGGGATCCAATACGATGTGACTTTAAATAATATAACAAACACAGGAACAGACAGAAGGTTTAACAGTGAGTGTGTAAAACATGGGAAACATACAAACATCGACCGACAGAAACAGAGTGAACAGAGAGGAACTAAAGACATGGTGGTGAGTGACGAACTAAATGATGAACAGATGTGATGAATGAATATCCGGTTACTGATGAGTGACGGGAAAATCAAACAAAGCAACACGTGATGAATGAAAACAAACTGAAAGTCCATGAAAACAAAACTAAAGGTGATTGAGTCCAGATGATTGTGGCACCTACATTATCCCATAGGAATTGATTAATTGTCTAATCTAAACTTACATATCAGTGACTTTGATTTTAGCAAACCGTTCCCATTAGAACTGCATCTCTGCCCACAGAGGTTATAATAGAGGATATGGCGTCCACTCCACATATAATTGGCCCCAACACACATTGCCAGAACATCGGGCATCATCTCGCCCGCGCTGCAGATAAACAGATGGAGTGATGAATGATCAATCACACACGCTATGGATTTCTCTGGCAGCACAATTTGTGAAGGTAATGAATGTGTCAGTGCAGTCAGGTCAGTGTATGGTGTTCTCAATCTCTGCCGCCAGGGTCACCACAGGGTGGTCTGACCAGCTGCTAGCCGGAGGGGGAAGTGATGCGTCGCTGCTTCCTGTGACAGTGGCAACTGCTCTTCTGGTGAGTGAGACGCCACACTGAAGCTCCAGGCTGGTCTCGTCTCTCTCACACACGCGTGTCCCTCCTGCGGTGCCCCTCCCGGCCCCTGAGTCCTCAGATGATGAAGGTCTGACACCAACTCCCTCTTCCTTTCCCAGGGGGATGTAGGAAGATAAAAGGTGCTGTTTTTCTTGCTGCTTTTATGCATTTATCTTGAAGGAAGTGTACACCTGTGTGGTCATAACACAAAACTGAATGCTAAGGAATGCTGAACTATCACTAAGGAAATAATAGCATAAGTAATGAGAACAAGGCATCAAGCTAAACCTGTGCATGCTGTTTTTTTTTGTTTTGTTTTTTTATACAGCAGAATTCCAGAATTATATTTCCCATTCTAAAATACCATTTCTTAAGATTTCCAACAACTACAACTTTGAAATGAATCACAATATTATGTAATTTCATGAAATCTACAATTCCCATTTCCATTTTGAAAATCACTTCATTTACTTTTATACATTACATAGTTTATGGGTTCATTATTTAAAGAGGACCTATTATGCCTTTTTTCAAAGTCTTGCTATTATTTTTGTGCTCTACTAGAACAGGTTTTCCTGCTTGAATGTTGATCATTTTCCCCATATTCTCCATTGTTGCGGCTCCTCTCTTCCCAGTCTGTCAGTAACGCTCTGTTTAGTTCCTGTCTCTATGAAGCCCCTCCTTCTGAAAAGCACACTGTGCTCTGATTGGTTGGCTGGAGCAGTGTGTTGTGATTGGTCGAGCGCTTCGAGTGTGTTTGGGAAATGTCCCGCCCCTTACCATAACCACCAGTTTCAACTCAACCAGGCCCCGCCCCTTTATTCTGCATATGAATTATTTAAATGAGGAATATTGTGACGTGTTCCCGGAAGAAACTCAAAACTACAATGGAGGCGTTTCAGGAGTTCAGAAACACTGACACTGATATAGAGAAGAACTCCCGCTGGAGGGACTTTGGAACTTTGCAGAGCTTTTTCATGCTCAAATAGCAACATTACAAACATGTAAAAAAGCATAATAGGTCCTCTTTAAAAAACAGATCTGCACATTGCTTCTACGCAACTTTATTAGAATTTATTTTTATTTTTTTTACGATAATAACAGTTTCACTGTGAGACGAAAATACCATCACTTTGGAGCTCATGGTAAGTCTTGAAATGCATATTACATTTGCATTAACAATAATTTTGTTCTTAGGATTAACTTTTATGTTTGGAACCTCATCGGTAAACTGCATCTGATGAGAAAGGAACTGCATATTTCTTATTTTTTGACTAACCATTTTGTTTCTACAGGTCCTGAAAAGTAAAGATGTTCATATAGCATTCATAGCATTTGGGGTTGGTAAGATGTTTTTGAAACACGTCTCTTCTGCTCACCAAGGCTGCATTTATTTGATCAGTAAAAATTGTGAAATATTATTCCCATTTAAAATAGCTGTTTTCTATGTGAATGTGTGTTAGAACTTAATTTATTTCTGTGTTCAAAGCTGAAATTTCAGCATCATAACTCAGTGTCACATGATCCTTCAGAAATCATTCTAATATGCTGATATGCTGCTCAATTATTAATAACTGTTCTGATAATTATTTATTCTGGAAAATGTTCTTGCAGAATTTTGAAAAATAGAAATAGAAATCTTAATGCAGCTTTGGTGAGCAAAAAAAAAAAAAAAACACATTTAAAAACATTTAATCCCAAGCTTTTGCCTGATAGTGGAACACACAGAACAATCAATGCAATTAGACAACTTATCTTCAGTAGGAATGATCTGGTCTAATTGTCCTGTCTTTACAGATTTTATGCCTTTTGTATAGTATCCACTCAGTTTCACCATGTTAGAGTGGCTGAAGACTATAAAGTGGACATTATAAGTACCATTACTACTTTTTTACGCAGGAGGCCGTGTTTCACTGATGCACTAATAGGTCACTGGAGTGTCATTCGATGAATAGAAGTTTGATCAAGAGAGGATGGTTGCTATGGAAATGGGCCAGATAACAAAGGTAACGGTCGCTGTTGATTGCCTGAACTCAAGAGGGCCTCATGACAGGAAAGACCACTATACAATCACCAATAGCACACACCTCACTTAGAGAGTGACAGGGTGAGAGAGGAACAATCCTTTTCAAAGCAAGCAAGCCTAGCGCAGAGAGTTTTAAGCTTAAAATTCTCAAACTTGCAGCCAGACGTCCCATAAATAGCCTCATGTATCGCTTGCAATGAAGCAAGAGCACGGTGGCTGACAACGACGCAGATCTATTGCTCTTCACCGAGAGGAGAATGAAGCAAGTTCCAATATATGCCGTCGCTGAAGCACAAAAAAGATAATTTCCAATGAAAAATACTTAACTAGCATGGGCCAGATAAACCGCTTCTTCTGGGGAAGAAAATCTGAGGAGCAGATGGCATATTCGCTGTATTAAGTGTGAGTGACGTAGCGTTGAGGAGGCGCCCGCGGCATCAGCCAATGAAGTGCCGTGATTCTATACGGGTTCAGACAATCAGCACCGTTTCCCATTGCGTCATCGCAACAAAGCATTGAGTGAACCTATGAAAGAGAACACATAGATGTTGTACATGGATATTAATACTTTTATTCAGCAAGGATGCATGAAATGAATCAAAAGTGACAGTAAATACATGTATAATGTTACAAAAGATTTGTTTCCAATAAATGTTGTTCATTGAACTTTCCATTCATCAAAAAAATCATGAAAAAAGCACAAAAATATTAAGAAGCAAAAACAGTTTTCAACATTGATAGTAATAACCACCATTATTAATAATTTAGCACCAAATCAACATTTTTAGAAAGAATTCTGAAGACTTTCTGAAGACTGGAGTAATAATGCTGAAAATCCAGCTTTGCCATCAAAGAAATTAATTCGATTTTAAATATATTACAAATATTAACATAGAAAACTATTTGTTCTTTTCACAATTTTTTTTTTCTTATTTAACATTCATGTTATATTATATTATACTTGCTTTTCAATCCGGAAGAACGGAATTGCTCTGAAAAACGCAAAAATAACCAGTTTCCACTTATAGGTGACATTTAAGTGCTTTTAGTGTTTTCAGTGATCTGCAGCCTGTACATATGTTTTTTGGGGTTGCATGACCCTTTAAGGTGATGTAATTACACGTTACTACAAGTACTTACTATAGTAACAGTAAATTATGCATAATTACAAGTAACTAACCCTGAACGGTAACTCTATTGTAAATACATTTATTTAATTAATATTACTCCGTACTTATTTGAGTTAATACAATGGGTAACTCTTTACAATAACAGGGCATGAATAATCATGTACTTATACCTGGATTAATAGTTACTTCAACATGAACTCATGATTAGTGAAGGTATGAACTAATCATGATCCAATGAAGAGCGATCCTTAACTATGGAGAGGAGTCATAATGGTTCATGCATGAATAACAGCAGCCTTAAACATGTTAGTACATGTTTGATAGTTACTGCATTATTTATGTTTAGGGGTAAACTAAATCAGCCAGGCTCCGTAAAAATAAATAATAAGTAATCTAAATTTGAATTAAACATATGATTTAATACTGCCATAATTTAAACTGTAATATCATAATCTGCCATCTGCAGATTTGTGACAAATAACTGGAATGGCACATGATTATTTAGCCATTAATTACACAGATCCGTCTAACCAAACGTGGAAAATAGACTAATAACTACCACTAATAAATTGAATTTGATCTAAACCGTTTTCTGATTTTTATAGTTTATTTAGGCCTATATTTTGTAATAGCTACTTTTCATCCTGGAACTACAGTATGCAGGGTTTGTTTCTGGTGGGATACTCATAGTGGCGCACTCGGTGCTCGCTCAGCACGTTAGTTGTGTTCCTATGGTAATGCTGGCATTTTAATCTCATAAATCAAGCGTAGTGTCAGTTCTGGCAGGTCACGTAGGTCAAGCTCGCATCAGCTGACTCTCAACTGATCCACGTCTACCTATAGGAATATGACGTATTCTGTACATATTCCTATTCCATACACTGTATACATATATAAGCTCCTTCAGTATTATCAGCAGCTATCGTGTTTCTCAGGAGCGAATTAAATAGAGAAATTCGGCAGGCAAACCACATCATCTCACAAGGAATTCTGCAATCGGGAATTTAGCGAGAGGAATTCGTTCCCCACAAGGATTTCACCTCAGATTCATTCAAGTTCGTGAACTTGAACACAAGATTCGCCGCATCGATCATAAGTTGCTTGATTTGGAAGTGACCTCAGTCTGCATTGCTGCTCGCATCGCTGCATTATTGACACAGACACGATGTGATTCACTCTCCATTTATCTCTGAAAGTCTTAACGAAGCTAAGCTAAGTTTCTTTTTAATGCTCATTGCTAAAAGCTATCAGGGTATGGGCAACATGCTTGTTGCTAATGCTATACGTGTGGCTTGGGCTTATGTAACTTAGTCGTTTTCATAAAAATGCTCTTGCTAGGCTTATGCGATCATATTGGCTATGTGCGTTACTATCTGTTGTCATTGGCAGCTGATTGTGTTGCACATTCTGTGCATTTAGCACTATGCAGCACAGATTCAAGCAGCTTGCAGTGATAGGAATTAACAATTCATGGTGTAATCACTAGCACTAGTAGAGTGTGGAATCATGGGAGTCATCATCTCCAGAGACTTTTTCACCGCTGGTCCTGTCCAGCCCGGAGCCCGTCTTGACACCAGAGGCAGAATTCCCACCCAGCCTCCTCCCATCTGCCTCCTCTCTACCTTTCCTCCACCACTGCCTGGCAGCCCCTCTGCTCCTGTATCCACCTTTGAGGAGGTGGAGTCGCCGAGGATCTGCCTGCCACCAACTCATTCAGGATCGGTGGATCCCCGGTCTCCGCCTCAAACCTCCTCAAGCAGGACTCTGCTGCAGCCTGTCGGTCCATTACCTCCGCCGTGGCCCATCACCCCAGCTCCTTCCTCGCCCTGCCCTCGCCTCGGAACTTCTCTCCTCTGACTTCACCTCATCACTCCGTCCCTCAGGCTCAGTTGGGCTCTTCACTTCCTCCGGCTCCGCCTTGGTCCCTCGTTGACCCGCCCTTGGCCCGGGATTACCCTCCTCCGGCTTCGCCTCGTCACTCTGTCCCTCAGGCTCAGTAGGGCTCCTCACTCCATCCGGCTCCGCCTTGGTCCCTCGTCGACCCGCCCTCGCCCCGGGACTACCCTCCTCCGGTTTCGCATAGTCACTCCGTCCCTCGGGCTCAGTTGGGCTCCTCACTCCCTCCGGCTCCCTCGTGGCCCTCTAGATCCCCGCCTACGCCTCGGTCGCAGACGCCGCTGTATACTGCCTATTTGTATCGCTTAAGTTATATTTGTAAGTAAACACTTTGTATTGGAGCCTTCTGCCTTCCTCATCTTCTTCTGCCTACACACACCCTAACAGTAGGGTGTATGCTTCCCCTGCCAAACTACACTAGTTTTAGCAATAGTTCTGCGATTATACAACATGCTTGTTGTATCAGTTTGTTGCCACTAGTCTGAGCTATTGCTGTAGGGTATATGCTTCCCCTGCCAAGCTACACTAGTTTTAGCAATAGTTCCGTGATTATACAACATGCTTGTTGTATCAGATTTTGCTGCCGCTAGGGGTGTAAGCTTCCCCCAATAGATCCCATACAATTGTTAAATTGGCTACAGCAACATGCTCATTACCATGTGTCCTTGCTTGCTCCAGCTTGGGGTGATGCTTCCCCCATGAGATTGGATCTATAGTGCTCAACATATGCTGCTAACATCAGAATGTAACCATTCTATCAGCCTCAGTCGTGGTGGGGGTTAGTGTGAAAAAAAAAAAATCATATTTTCTTGGTTTTTACAGAAGTAACTACAACCAAGTATAACAAGGTATGACGTAATTGACAGGTGACAGTGTATGCAGTGCATGTCGACAAATAACTTGTGTAGTGATTGGAATTTTTGCAAACCTATATATTTGTGCCTAAATATATCCAAGTATCAGCATCACGCTTGTTGTATTAAACCATCCAGCTGTATTAATGACGTGTTGCTAATTCTGTGTGAACCGGAAGTTTCCACCAACATTACTTAAGTATTGTGACGTATTTCCAATGAAAAAGATTATTGAAAAGGAATCTCCATTAGGGATGCACCGATACGGTATCGGGCCCGATACTGAGCTCATGTACTCGTAAAAATGCTCCGATACCAACAACCGATACCAGGCAGCGTAATGTAGGTAATCCCTACATTATTACCTACAGAATGTTTGCAGGCCAAGAAGTGTCACATACAAGAAGTTTCAAGAAGTGTCACATACAAGAAGTTCCAACACAAACATCCATGCGCGCCCCGAAAACCAACGTATAAGACAGCGCGCAAATACTGAATTGAATTAATGAAACCAATTACAAATGCAGTGAAAATACAGGTATTGGTTATGATATCGGTATAGGCGAGTACCAAAAATTACAGTATCGGTATCGGACTCGTTCTGGAAAAAGTGGTATCGGTGCATCCCTAATCTCCAATCTCTCAGTCGTCACTGAAATAAACTGAATTCAAAATACAACAAAACTATTTCTAAGGAAGAGTAGATTTAAAAGTGCCAGTAAATACACTCTTCCTTGGATTAATGGTGATGTTCGGAGACTAATGAAGGAGACAGACCATGCCCTGCGGACATTTCTTAAAGGTCCCGTTCTTCGTGATCCCATGTTTCAAACTTTAGTTAGTGTGTAATGTTGTTGTTAGAGTATAAATGATATCTGTAAAATTATAAAGCTCAAAGTTCAATGCCAAGCGAGATATTTTATTTAACAGAAGTCGCCTACATCGAACGCCCAGTTTGGACTACACCCCTCTACTTCCTTCTTTAATGACGTCATTAAAACCGTTTTTTGACTAACCCCCGCCCACAGGAATACAGGCGTGTTGATGGCGAAATGTCAACAGACGTGGTTGATGTTTATCTATAATCGGATACCGCAAAAGTTGCAAGAAACACTTAAACTCAATGAAACAATGATAAATGTTAACAAATGGCTTAATGATTCACACTTGTTTCTTAAAGGGCACCTATTATGACTCTTTTCACAAGATGTAAAATAAGTTTTAGTATACACTTACTAAAACTTACAAGTATACAAGTATACACCCTAGGTAGTTTCCGCTTTCCGCTTTCAGGTGTATATGTGTGGTGAGCTACGGTTTCAGCCATTCATTGAAGCTCGCCGTTCTCACCAGGTTTTTTCAAAATGTCTGAGGGTCGCAAGAGAAAAAGTGTCTACGAATTGTATGACAAGAAGAGAAAGGCCTCTGAAGAAAGAAACAAGACCAGAGTGTTTTTGGGAGAATATTTCACGCGCTGGCGTGCGCTAAAAGCACAGGTTGGGCTTCCCACTGATGCCTCAGTCGCTAAGTTTCTACTCAACAGGTAAAGTTTGGCATGCTATTTGGAGAAATCCATTTAAAATCATTGCTAGTAAAAGTTAAGCTATGATTAGCGATGTCTGACATAGTGGAAAAAGTGCAAATCTTCTTTTGGAAAGTAGGCTTGTATGAGCCATGCCGACAGCAACTTGTAAACAGTGCACACTCGTGCACACGTTTAATAGGCGTTCCCTCTCGGGAGCAGGTAGAGTGTTGCGCATGTGCATTTTTTCAAAAAGTGGAGAGGGCGGTTCTTTTCTAAAATTCGGGAAAATCCTCCACTATACCTTTAATAAACTGGTAAACCTTATATCCGTAAAACGACTCCATGAGCTGTCATAAAGTGCGCACTCTCACTTTCATTTCTGCCGTGGTCAGTAACGTTAGTCCTGTCGCTCTGAAGGCCGTAAGCTGGATCACAAACAGTACAGATCCATCCTCGAGTAACAACGAGAGTAAATGAAGACTGCTATGTTCATTCTTACATCCAACAACAAAACACCTCAATCGCTTAGGAGACATTCTTGTCTACAGCTGCTCAAGCGTCGAAACAATGGCGGACTCTGTGTCCAGCTCACTCAGGGCGGGTCTATGCTCAAACTGTAGTGTCAATCAACAGTCGTGGGAGGGGCCTGTGCAAAGTAACGTCACATTGCCCCGAATCTGAGAACAGCTCGTTCTGAGACAGTGCTTATGATTTATGGGGATTATAAAAAAAGCACTGGGTGGATTTTTATCATTATAGGGTTGTTGTGTACACACACTGCCAACACACATTTATGTTCAAACACCATGTAAAAGTGAATTTTGCATAATAGGTGCCCTTTAATGTCAAGAAGACTGTTTGTATGTTCTTCACGAAGACACACTCTGCAACTGACTGTGATCCCAAAGTCTATGTGTCTGGAAAGATCATCCAAGTAGTCTCTTATGTTAAATATCTGGGTATTATCCTTGACTCCACATTATCCTTTAAAAAACAAGTGAAGAATGTATTTCAAATAACTAAATACAATTTGGCTAATTTTAGGTACATACAAATCTACAACTACAGCAGATAAAAGCAAAATTATTTTTAATGTCAATGATTATCCCTCATTTAACACACTGTGTGACAAGTTTGTGTCTAGCTAAAGGTACAACTTTGAAGCCCACTCTCTCCTTGTATAAGCAGGCCTTCAAAGTGTTAGACAGAAAATCCAAGACGTACCACCACTGTGATATTTTGGGCAAATATGATATCCTTAGCTGGAAAAATCTGACAAAATACACTGATGCTTATTTGATGTTTAAAAGCTCCTCCACCACCTAGTATTTTTATTAAAAAAGTTAAATTCTAACAACCGATCTACAAGATCAGCACAGAGAGGGGACTGTATAATCCCTGTCAGGTCCACCTCCTTTAGCCAATCATGCTTCTCCGTAAGAGGTTCTCAGTTGTGGAACACACTTCCAACTGAAATAAGAAACTGTGCCACATATCACTCCTTTACACAAAATCTTAAAATCTGGCTTCTAGAAAATCAGACGTGATCATTTTTAATCTCTGTAGTTCAATGCTTGTTTTTGTTTCTATTACTGTGTTTGTTATTTACAAACAGTCGTCCAGCAGTGTGGCTTGGGTATGTATGGAACATTGTATTTTATTTTATGTGTTTAACAGTTTGGTATGTGCTATTTTATAATTCAGATGTATGTTACCATTATTTAATCCGTAACTGTGTGTTATATTTTATTGAGATTAATATACTGTTGGTTGTGTTTTATGTAATGTCCTCGTAATGTACTTTTATTATTTGAAGGTTTTAAAAACATCTTGCCAAATGACTGCAGTTGAAAATTACCCAGCTGGCTAACACTGGCACATTTACAGAAATGTTGATTAATGTGTGTTGTCCTTATGAAGGAAGGAAGGAAGGAAGGAAGTGGACTGTGGATATACAACCGCAAGCAGCTGATTCGTTTTGATATCTCAATTTTCACTTCTTCATTTCAGGTGGTATGTCATTCATTGCAACCTGCATGTTTACTGCTAAGCATTTGGGGTATTGACAACATGCTTGTTGCTATGGCTTATGTGGGTATTGGCAACATACTCGTTTAGGTCATCAAGGTAAGGGCAACATACTTGTTGCTTATAAATCCAGAATTGCGCTGTCAGTTTGGGTTTGGGGTTATTGCTGCTCTCCCTACTCTTATCCATGCTAGGCTGCATGGATGCGCAGGGAGTTCTTGCCCAGAACAGAACCATACCGCCAGTCCAAACTGTATGCTAATTGTCAATCGTATTTGACGATAGTGGTCCTGACTGAAATGTTAACTGCTTTGGTAAACCAAATTAATAATTCAAGACATGTTTGCATGTATGTTGTATTTGGGAGTTTTCAGGAGGTTATGTACAGTAATCAACTGAATTTTTTGTTGTTTAAATGTATATGATTCGATTAGCTTATGCCCTATTTTATATGTAAAAGTGCCTTATGTGTGTCTTTACATGTATGTTTGGGCTTTCTTTTAAGTCCATATATGTTTAATTGTATAAATAAAAATAAAATAACTACACATAATTGTTATATTTGTTTGTTTGTTTGTTTTTTTGTACCATGGGTGTAAAGGAATAAGGATGGCACTCTTATTGTATATGTTTATTCATATATAAGTAAATGATTTGTAAGTACATCATTGTGTCATGACTTTACTTGAGGAGGCACATCATAATTCATTATTAACTCACCATAAACTAACATCAACTAATGGCTTGTTAATGCATCATTATGTCATGACTTTACTTGAGGGGGCACATCATTACTAACTCATGATTAACAAACAATACACTAACATAAAGTAATGGCTTGTTAATACCTGACTGTGTCATGACTTTACTTGAGGGGGCACATCATAATTAATTTACTGTTAACTACTTACCAATTTCAGCTCATGGTTTATCATAAACTTACTATCAGATACACATGTACTCAGCCCAGTGATGTTGTGTGGCTTTTCAAAAAGTCAGAGAAGGAAGGTCGGCCTGTATCATCACGGCCTGTGTCTGGATGGAGAGTGAACTACTGATCCCAGCAAACGTTCCCCTGACCTTAGTTCATGTTTCCTGTTTGGCTATTTTTTGGGGAACTGATTCCTTGGGAACTGTTGTAAGTCACAGTAGGTTTAGTTTGATGGGAAAGAGAATATCACAAAACAGATTAGGACCTTTTAAGATAAATTATTAGTGTATTTAGTATTTTCTATGTTTTAAGGAGGATCAGTGAAATTAATGACAAACTAATCCTGTGCCTTTCAGTAATGTTTATGATGAAGCTGCTGATGTCAATAGTTTAAATGATGACTAATAAATTGTTAAAATGTATTTCAAAACATTTCTCATTTATTCTTACGGTGTCAGGATTCCATCACCATCTCCTTCCACTCATTCCCTCACTCCGCCCACTCAGTCATTCACACGCTCATTGTCACCTGATTACTAATCACCGTCACCTGGACCTCATCATCAGTTCATCCATATATACCTGCTACAAACATTCAGTCATTGTCTGATCTCATCTACACATGACAGACTCTCTGCCATACTTACCTGTGTACCTACCTTCGATCCCGATCTTCTCAGCCAGTCACCATTCCGTCTTCTATGGAACTCCATCATCATCTGCAAGAGAAAGAGAGAGAGAGACTTGATTACACTTCAGTTAAGCTATCATCTGAAATTCAACTTACTGTTTACTCACCTGTTTCGCTGTACCGATCCATTCTGCAAATTAAAGCATTTAACTTACCATTCTGTCTGCTTCGTCTATGCCAAACCTGACAGAAGATCAGACCACCATGCAGAATCCTTCGGAATCCACAGCGAATTCACCTGTCAATCCGATCACCATTCATCAACACACCTCTTCAGCTTCACTTCCTCAAGCGCCCGTTGCTTCGTTCACTGCCTCAGCGTGTCCCATGGCCCGACCAGCGACATTCTCCGGTGAGGCAGAGGACTGCAGTGGGTTTCTACTTCAGGTATCTTTGTATTTCTCCATGCAAGAACATCAATTCATCAACGATTCAGCTCGTGTTGCTTTCATCATTTCACTTCTGTCTGGGCAAGCACTTCAGTGGGCACAGTCTCTGTGGAATTCGGATTCGGAAGTCGTCAAATCCCTCTCCGGTTTCATACAACACTTCAAAGAAGTTTTCGGTCAAACAGCTGCCGATGTATCAGTACATGATCAACTCTACAATCTTCATCAAGGCCAATCTTCTGTGAGTACTTTCTCTTTACGATTCCGCACTTTAGCGGCATCCAGTGGTTGGAATGAGGCAGCATTGATCACAGCTTTTCGTCCATACCTCCATGCCCAGCGGTAAGCACAATTCAAGTCTCACCTAAAATTGAAGCTTTAAATCACACCACTGTGCATGTATTAACTTCTCGTATTTGTGTCTCAGCGCAAGCCCTTATTGACTCTGGTTCGGCGGGGAATTTCATCTCCACACAGCTTCTCCAAAAATTGAACATCCGCAAACATCGCAATTCTCAAGACCTCCATGTACAAACCATCCAGGGAAAACCGCTGGGTCGAGGTCGAATTCGTCACTGTTCACCTACTCTGACGCTGCGTGTTGGTTGTCTTCATTCAGAGGAGATTTATTTTATGGTGCTGGAGGAGTCCACCGCTGAGCTCATCCTGGGACGCCCCTGGTTAGTTCAACATCAGCCGACGCTCCACTGGAAATCTGGTGAAGTATTACGTTGGGGTGAGTCCTGCCATTTGTCCTGTCTGTCATCCATCAAGAAAATCCCTTCTTCATCATCGACGCCTCAGAAGAGGTCCAAAGTTCCTGTTTGTTCCACCTCGGTTGAGAGCCCTGAAGTAGAGCATCAAGTAGAGATTCCAGTGGAGTACCAGGCGTACCAGGATGTGTTCAGCAAGAAACTGGCTACTAAACTACCACCTCATCGGCCATGGGACTGCGCAATCGACTTGCTACCTGGAGCCACTCTACCTAAAGGTCGTATCTATCCACTTTCCATCCCGGAGCAGAAGGCCATGGAGGAGTATGTGGAGGAGGCTTTACAACAACAGTTCATCCGCACATCGACCTCCCCTGCCGCTTCAAGTTTCTTCTTTGTGGGTAAGAAGGACGGAGGCTTGAGGCCCTGCATCGATTATTGTCATCTCAACTCTCAAACCGTCAAATACAGTTATCCCCTTCCTCTGGTCCCAGCTGCCTTGGAGCAGGTGCGTGGGGCTCGCATATTTTCGAAACTGGACCTTCGGAGTGCATACAACTTGATCCGTATACGGCATGGAGATGAGTGGAAGACAGCGTTCGTCACCCCATCTGGCCATTATGAATATCAGGTTATGCCCTTCAGGCTGTCCAACGCTCCAGCGGTCTTCCAAGGGTACATGAACGAAGTGTTCCGTGAGTACCTCAACCGCTTTGTGATTGTCTACATTGACGATATCCTCATCTATTCATCTTCAATTGCTGAACACCATCGTCATGTCATTCAAGTACTAGAGAAACTGAGAGAACACAAGCTTTACCTGAAATTGGAGAAGTGTGAGTTCCATATCACCTCTGTTCAGTTCCTGGGTTACATCATAGATCAGCATGGTATCCAGATGGACCAGAGGAAGGTGGAAACAATCCAAGACTGGCCATTACCCACATCTGTCAAAGAACTTCAAAGATTCCTCGGTTTTGCATCAAGATTCATCAAGAACTACAGTCTCATCAGTGCTCCTCTCACATCTTAATTAAAGAATCGACCCAAGTCTCTGTCCTTGAATCCCACAGCTATCCAAGCCTTCCATCGCCTCAAAGAAGTCTTCACGACAGCACCAATCCTCATCCATCCCAATCCAGAACTTCCTTTCATCGTTGAGGTCGATGCATCTTCCACTGGGGTTGGAGCGGTGCTGTCACAGCGGCAGGGTGAGCCTCCCAGACTCCATCCATGTGCCTTCTTTTCCAAAAAGCTGTCCCCGGCGGAGCAAAACTACGACATCGGCAACCGGGAACTGCTAGCCATAAAACTGGCTTTAGAAGAATGGAGACATTGGCTGGAGGGAGCAAATCACCAGTTCGAAGTAATTACAGATCATCGCAACTTGGAATATCTTCGTGAGGCAAGAAGATTGAATCCTCGCCAGGCCCGCTGGGGACTCTTCTTCACTCGATTCAACTTCGTTGTTACTTACCGTCCAGGAAGTAAGAATTGCAAGGCAGACGCTCTTTCCAGACTCCATCATTCATCTTCAGAGGACCTCAGTACTGAAACCATCCTCCCTCCAGCCTTAATCCTCAGTCCCATTCTCTGGGACATCGACCAGCAAATCTCTCAGGAAAATACTCGCCATCCTGCTCCGCCGGGAGGTCCAGAAGGGCGTACTTTCGTACCTCAACATCTTCGTACTCCCCTTCTGGACTCTGCTCACACAGTTCCGGGCTCTGGACATCCAGGTAGCAAGCGTACCCTCTCGCTCCTCAGTCAGCGGTACTGGTGGCCGTCCATCTCCGAAGATGTCTCCAGGTTCGTCCGTGGCTGCTCAGTCTGCGCCATCACCAACACTCCCAGGAAACTACCTGAGGGTAAACTTGTGCCACTACCTATACCCAGACGCCCTTGGTCACACATCGGAGTGGACTTCATGACTGACCTTCCTAGATCCGGTGGATTTACCTGTGTGCTCGTCGTTGTGGATAGATTTTCCAAAGGCTGCAAGCTGATACCTTTACCTGGTTTACCCACGGCTTTAGAAACAGCTGAAGCATTGTTTCATCATGTATTCAGAAATTTCGGCATTCCAGAAGACAATTCCAATTCATCTCCCGGGTGTGGCACGCCTTCTTCAAGCTCCTCGGGGTCACTGTCAGCCTCTCTTCAGGATATCATCCACAGACCAACGGCCAGACTGAGCGGAAGATTCAGGAGATAGGACGTTATCTGCGAACTTATTGCCACCAGTACCAAGAAAGCTGGAACCGATACCTCCCCTGGGCGGAATACGCTCAGAATTCCCTCACTCAGCGTACCACCGGGCTCACCCCCTTTCAGTGCTTCCTCGGATATCAGCCACCTCTCTTCCCTTGGTCGGGTGAGCCCTCGAAGGTTCCAGCTGTCGACTTTTGGTTCCATCAGAGCGAGGGGGTATGGGACTCAGCTCATGTGCATCTACAACAGGCAGTGCGGAGGCACAAGGATCAAGCGGATCGTCTACGAGCCGATACACCCCAATACCAACCTGGTCAGAAGGTGTGGTTATCGACGAGGGACATTCGCCTCCGCCTGCCTTGCCGTAAGCTGAGTCCTCGATTCATTGGACCTTTCACCATCCAGAGGCAGTTGAACGAAGTAACCTACAGACTCAACCTTCCACCTCAGTACAAGATCTCTCCTTCCTTCCATGTCTCTCTCCTCAAACCCTTCACTGACCCAGTCTCTTCTGTTCCCTCAGATTCCACCTCAGATGACGTGCCTCCTCCTCCCGTTCCTGTGGAAGAAGAGACCATCTACAGAGTTCGATCCATCATGGACTCCAGGCGGCGAGGTCCCCGTCTGGAGTATCTGGTGGACTGGGAGGACTACGGTCCAGAGGAGCGTTCCTGGGTGCTCCGTGATGATATCCTAGATCCAGCCTTACTCTCCCAGTTCCATTCTGACCATCCTGACCGCCCAGCTCCCAGGGGTCGTGGTCGACCTCGCCGCCGGCAACATCTCTCTTCTTCCCAGCCGTCAAGAGCCGCCTCGGGAGGGGGGGGGTACTGTCAGGATTCCATCACCATCTCCTTCCACTCATTCCCTCACTCCGTCCACTCAGTCATTCACACGCTCATTGTCACCTGATTACTAATCACCGTCACCTGGACCTCATCAGTTCATCCATATATACCTGCTACAAACATTCAGTCATTGTCTGATCTCGTCTACACGACACAGACTCTCTGCCATACTTACCTGTATACCTACCTTCGATCCCGATCTTCTCAGCCAGTCACCATTCCGTCTTCTAAGGAACTCCATCATCATCATCATCATCATCTGCAACAGAAAGAGAGAGAGAGACTTGATTACACTTCAGTTAAGCTATCATCTGAAATTCAACTTACTGTTTACTCACCTGTTTCGCTGTACCGATCCATTCTGCAAATTAAAGCATTTAACCTACCATTCTGTCTGCTTCGTCTATGCCAAACCTGACATACGGAGCCTGACTGATTTAGTTTATTCCTAAACGTTAATTAATGCATTAACTATCAAACATGTACTAACATGTTTAAGGCTGCTGTTATTCATGCATGAACCATTATGACTCCTGTCATAGTTAAGAATCGCTCTTCATTGGTTCATGATTAGTTCATACCTTCACTAATCATGAATTCATGTTGAAGTTACTATTAATTCAGGTATTAGTACATGATTATCCGTTATGTCACCTTAAAATAAAGTGTTATATAATTTTTTTTATTATTATATTATACTATTTTAAAATATTCAATATAACAATAAGTTATATTGTTTAAGTTATCTGTAAAAAAAACAAATAAAACAATTCTGAGTTTGGCCCATTTGTAAGTTCTCAATTAGCATCTCAGTGAGTCAAAAACGACTTTAAACTAAATAAACAAATAATAATAATAATAATTATAAATGAATAAAATCCCAGATCCCAAACTGACTTATGACATTCTGTACGTAACTGGCAAAGCCTTTAAAGCAGCAAAGGTTACGACCCTTACATGCCTCCTCTTGTCTCACTATTGATTTAATTACAGAGCCGATATCAGGCTTACTTTAATGAACCATTGCAGCAGAACTGAACCAAACTCTCTCTTAAAACCCTAAGAAACGGAGAGCTAAAATAATTCTGAGACCTCTCTGCTCTGACAGATTCCTGATCAGCAAGGAAAGCGATCCCATCGTCTCCACATGAGATGTCTCCAAATGCTCCAATCAAAGAAGAAGCAAACCCTTGTGCTCTCTAAAAATAGTCTGTCTTTATCCTGCTCTGATTTGTGATACGGATGTGTGAGCGTTCCCGCAGCCACGCGGCGTGCGCTGGCTGAATGTCTGCCAGAGACTTCAGAGAGGTCTGTGTCAGGGAGAGAAATCATTGACGGAGGCGGCATCCGAGAAGTTGTGGTTCGTGAAGGGGTGTTTACCACGCTGAAAAAGATACAGCTTTGGAAATGGAAATTGCCTGCCTAACCACCTGTGCAACGTTAGCTTGATGAATGTAGTGAATAATGTTTCAGCTCGCACGACAGGGAAGCCTCCGGCACGCGGGGTGTCAAGCAGTCTGCCAGAGCGTCTTCGGCTCATTTAAAGTCAGGAGGCGGAGCTTGACGCCCACTGACCTGTCACTCTCAGCTCTGCCATTACAGTGCAACCATCATTATCTGCAGGGTTTAATATGGCAATCATGCATCAAACTGACAGACAAATTATTTTATCAACACAAATGAAAACATGCACGTGCATACACACTTATACCGGCAAAAAGATTCCCTGGATTGTACAAGATTTTCTTACAATTAAATACTGTATTCATAATTTTACTGTGAAATCTATGCACACCAGGTCATTTTATGTTAGAACAGGCGATCCAGGCGACACAGCTATTTGTAAATTGCTGTTAAAGTCAGCTGGTAAAAATACCAACATATGAACACACATACAGCTAGCGCATTAGCCCAGTACACACCATTGTTTTGGATGTTCAATAAATTCCGTCGCAAAATATACACCATAAAAGCCTTTTGCATATTTAGGTTGAGTTAAAATTTAGTCTTGCACATTGAGAAAATGGCTGGCTTCCACGTTTAAAAATAAGTTGGATATACTAGTGATCTTAACATTGATCATTTTGTCCCAGTCAGTAGTAACTGATCACATATAATCTGGATTACGTAACCCAGATTCCAAAAGTTAAGTACTTTTTACAATCAATACTCATAATCATACTACAGTTAGTTTTTTATTGATTACATAACTACACATTGTTCACAGAACTGCAGTAAATTATTAATGATTTATTGATTATCCTTTCCTAATTATTTTTTGTCTTTTAAATTTTGCCTTTTAAAAATGCCTTTCTGAAAAAAAATTACACACAAATGACAAAAAATTGTGAGGCCACACAACATATGATAAATAGAAAACGTTTCACTTTTAAGGAGTGATTTCTCAACACTGCATATCTAATCAACTCCTGACAGACACATTTTAATTACTATTTGAATTATCTTTTAGTCATTTATCCTGTCTTTGGAAGGCTTTTGGCATTCAAACACATCAAAAAGCACAAATTTCATAATTTATAGTAACATCCGCATGTTCACGGTTCTCTGGTGTCACATGACATGCAGGTAAAAAAAAATATATATTTTTAAGAAATTGTATTTATTTTGATTGTTTTTAATTTAAAATTAAACTAATTTATTTTATTTTATTTTTAATTTATTTTTTTCTAATGATTTAATTATCAGCTTTTCATGAACTTACGGCCCCTCTTCAGTTCCTTCACAAATCCCAGTTTGGAAAACCCAGACGTAATGAAATGTAATAAAACTTTATTTTAGAGTGTCCTTGTTACAAATGTTACATGTACTTACCATACTAATAACAGTAAATTATGCATAATTACATGCAACTAACCCTAAACCAAACCCTAATCCTACCCTAACCCTATAGTAAGTACATGTAGTTGCTTAATATTACTCAGTACTTAAATATATAATTACACTCTAACAATGACACCTTAAAAGTGTAACCTAAAAATGGTACAAGATAATCCTATTCAAATAAATGTGATACATATGTTCAAGGTTAAATTGAATCTAAAATAATCAAAAAGTAGTTTGAATATATTACCTACAATGTGTAATAGATTACGTTTACTAACCAATGGACTACAATTTATAAGTAATACCTAGAACTGTGTACATAACTAAATTGATTACATTTAGAAAATTACATAATGCTGCTATCTACATTATCAATAGGGTTACCCATGAAGGGAAAACTGTAAATGCATAATGTATAGGGAATGTATTTTGGTAATGGCATATTTGTTTGTTTTTATATTGGCCTTGAAAAAGCTCTGCTAAATTTCAAAGCACAAAGTCTCTCCAGCGGGAGTTCTTCTCTATATCAGTGTCAGTGTTTCTGAACTCCCTGAAACGCCTCCATTGTAGTCTTGAGTTTCTTCCGGAAACACGTCACAATATTCCTAATTTAAATAATTAATACGCAGAATAAAGGGGCGGGGCCTGGTTGAGTTAGTTAGTAGTGTGTTAAACTGGCGGTTATAGTAAGGGAAACATTCAAGCAGGAAAACCTGTTCTAGTAGAGCCTATAAACAACATCAAGACTAAATAAAAGGGCGTTATATGGTCTTTTTAAGTTCAAGAATTACTACAACCAATGCCTAGTGATCATAATGATGGTAAACAGATATAAAAAACCTGAACATAGCAGTATAGTAAAATAATTGTGTACATTTATTTGTCCACTCAAGACTATAAAGGATTTTGTTTTCTCTGAAAGCAACCAGATAAATGTGGTGCATGTGTCACATTTAGGAAATTAGATTTGCTTCTGAAAGCCATACGTCGCTCTAAACGGCCCTAATGCTGCTGTGTTTCTACACTGAGGCCAACTGATTCAATTAGGGGGCAGCAGAGATACATGCCAAGTTACACATTCAGTGATGAATATGTGCTTTCAGTGCATATGAATATTCATTTCAGCCTGCTGGGTATGCATTCACTCAGATATAAGCACTAAGGCAATAAATGCCATTAAGAGGAGCCTCTGTTGTTTGGCTGTATGTACAAGAGTGAAAGTAGCTGCAGGATACAGACTCCAGTCATTTATCATACTTTGTCAATGTATTTTGTAAATCAAGCTTTTGGGGCAGTGTCCAGTGGTGTTCCCACAGGAGGATGAATGCCAGTGAGTGGAAACCTGAATTCAGCAAACGTAACACACTCACAGACAACATGAAACAACACTCCAACCCAGGCTCATGAAAAAAATACGTGCCTGTAAGGCCATTTTTTTGGGTGAAACGGCTAGTGAGTGGCATTAACTCTGTAAGGCCCACTGTTGTAATATTACAACATCAAGTTTACCTCTACTAAAATAAACCTGTAGATGTTTTGGTTTTTTTCTGAGGTCTACATTTTTTTAATTAGTTTTATATTATCAGTTTATTTTGATAAACATGACACAATATAACATCGCGACTACGTGAAAAGAGATTATGCGGTTAGCATTAGTAGAACTGAAGGAGTGAGAATAAACACGAACGTGATCGTTGTCATGCGGTGGATTCGGCCAATCGTGGAACAGTTGTGTCGTCATCAGAGCTCGTGCCGCCGCTCTGGAGAAGATGCGCTGGCTGAGTCCTCCGGTTGTTCTTGATGGCATACGTCATAGTCACGTGGCGTCGGCACTGTCTCAAGTCGGACACAATTTCTAACCTGCATGCACTGCTTCAAGTCAGCCGCCGATCGGTATGAAGTCGAACAAGCCTAATACGTTCCCGCGGCTATTCTAAACCCTCCCCTAACTGTGTATTCACACCGCCGGCGACGAGAGCGTCAAAATTCGCTCTAGCTGCCCTGCCAACAAAGTTGTAGAAAGACTCGTGGACCCTCTGGCGTAGATCGAATGCTTGGTCTCGTAAACTTTATTTAAAGAGCCGCAAAGCAAACAAGCATGTTGATCGTATTTGTGCTGACTGACCACAAGTAGGGTATAAGTTAACCTCATGAAATCTTTTAAATGTGAAAGTAACAAATTGATCGATGGAAAGAACGTAACAATTATAGTTAAATGTTTGATAACGAAATAAACCATGACACCTTTCAATGATTAATACCTTAATTTTCTATTTGACCCATATAAATTAAACTTGCTCTCATCACTAAAGTAAACTTTGTACCAGTTTTCCTCTGTCCACACAACATGCTCCTCAGCAAAGGTTAGCCTAGCCTTTTGATTCTTTCCGCTTATGAGAGGCTTGGTGGGCTTTTCAGTCTGAATTGTCTTAAACGGCGAGACACTGTATGCCGAGACGGACCCCTAACCTGTTCAGCGCTGAACTGGCGAGCAATTCCAGCAGCTGAAGCAATTTCCCATCGAGAGGACCTTCTTGTGGACGACCTGCTGTCGCAGGGTTTCGGTCAGTTTGTATATAACTGCTAGGAAGCTCCAATGAGTTGTTTTTCTTTGTGGTTGCCAACTTGCCCAAGTCACACATACACACACACACAAAAAAACAAGTCTCAACTTTTAAAATCAAGTTCTACCACACTAGTTGTCAAAAAGTAAAGACTTCGGTACCAAGTTAATGTATAAACTAATATATCCGCTTATAGACGCCACTTTTAAACGATCGTTCCAACGAACATTCGCAAACAGCATCAAAAGTTGTGTGTTTGGAGCGAGAGATCTCAACCTGTGGTTAGAAGCAGAGTTTCTAGTTTGCTTGTGGGCTTAATAAATCCTTATCTTGAGCAAATAAGCAAGCTGATGTGACGGAGCGGTACAATTGTGAAACCAACCTTTTACCAGTAAAGAAATCCGACTACGCCACCCTAGAAATTAACTCTAGGGAACAATGCTCAAAACCCAAAAATGGAGTACATTAAGCACACAGGTTCGGTTCCCTCATAGAAGTAAGCAGGAGACGTGGGTGCATACAAATGTTTATTAATGCAAGAATGTTTTTAAAATAGACACTAAAATGTCAGAAGAACAGCATGGGACCCCACTTTAAATGGAGGAAAACGAAATTACAAAAAGAATAAATGTGGGCAATGACACAAAATCAATTTTAAATATGAAAACAAAATAAAGTAAATATCAACAGGGCTGGGGCTCCCATCGGCAGGAACAAAATGGAGTCTGGTTTTACAAGAGCACACTACCACACACTTGAAGTGGTACACAGCACGCAATAAAGAAGAACCACCACCACAAGAAGGAAGATCCGTTCACCCGTGGGACCCCCAGCTCAATCGGAACCAGACGAACAGTCCCCTTTCAACAACGATGGTGGTGGCGTCTGCACGACAGTATACACAGCAGGACTGCAGGAATGTGAGCAAACGTCCGCAGCGCAAAGCGGAAGATAGCAGCAACGCAGCAAATCCGATATAATATAAGATAGAGGATGGAAAGAGAGTGAACGAGAGGGAGAACCCTATAACGAACACAAAGAGAGACGTTACTAATAATGATACTTGCCCTTCACGAATTATAATTACATTTAAAACACTTACCATCAAGGTATCACCCCAAATAGAAAATGTACAGGCACAAGTCAGCCCACCGATAACAATGGGGTACAGGAAACCATACCTAGACACAGTAGACAGCATGCGGCAGTGTCAACAGCACAACGGTAGTACAATATGCGTTTATACAGATGCACATGCACACACACATACCTGAGAGGCAACCGTCACTAGATCCACTAAAGCAGCGCCGAAAACACACCGACACCCGGACAAAATGACACTATAAATTTACAAAAAATGCTTTAAAAGACCAACCAGTTTTAAAATTACCCCCCCTGTTACAGCACAGCACACTTACCTGTAACCACCGTAAACACGGGCACAAACGGGAAAGTCGGACGTGACGCACCACGGCCAACAACAAATCAGCCCTTATATTACGGATACTGATCGCTGATAGGCAAATCCGGCTGTCAATCACCTAATTTCATTACACTGACATTCAGCACAATCTATACATTTTATTTAGAATACATACAAATGTCATTTACGTCTTTTTGTTTGTCAAGAGAATTAAAGCGTCGTTTTTGAAGAGTGCGCATGTGTGAAGGAGCTCTACTGTGTAAGAACGAGCCTATGATTCAATCTGGAAATAAAATGAGAAAAATGAGAAATAGTCCTCAGATGCCATGTCTGTAATTTATAGCAAAACATCTAGTATCAATTCGATCGAAAACAGTTTGTAACATCACAACCTTGTGTCTGCAGTAACTTTCAGCATGTTTTCTATAACAACGTCTGACATGTTTACGTTTTACGCACCATGAGGAAGTCTCATAAATCATTTGAAATCTAATTAGAGAGGTCAGACTGAAATGGATTTCCAAAAATTTGATATGAATAGGATTTCAAACCACATATAAATGTAGCTCAAAACAGATTAATAAAAATGGCATTTTATGGGATTTTTTTGCCGTTCACACTTGCTAAATCTGATCAGATTCCAGTCGGTTATGCACAAAAATCATATTTGAACTAACCGTCTGAGCTTGGCTGTAGTGACTGTGAGGTGTGTGCTCTTATCCTGGTGATGAGGAACAGGTGCGGGTGATGGCTGAATGAGTGCAGGTGAGGGACAGAGGGGATGCTGGGAAATATAGTTTCTGAAGAGATGACTGAACTGGTGAAGATGGGTAGATGGAGAGCAAAGATATTGATTAATGAAAAAAAGAATAAATACATAAATACTTAAATTTGAGTAATTTAACATATTTAATTATTGCAGGTTTGCACAATATTCTGATTTTGCGTTTCACTGTTTTTATTCATGCACAACACTGAATCTGTTTTTGTGCAAGTGAGATGAGTAAATGCTCAGATTTATTCTAGAACTACAATAACCATCATGTTCAAACACAACTTCAGTTACTTGTTTGAAAAAGTTACTTTACAAGATACTTTAAAAAGTAATCTGATTACATAACTCACATTACTTGTAATGTTTTAAACAAAATAATAAATGAAAGTGAAAGTTATCTAAACCTCTCATCGTCGGTCGCACATATCCGCCATGTTTTGTAGTTTTTTAACACTTTTTTACTTGTGTTTGTAGTTCTGAATGGAATCCTGGGTTGAATGGAGCAATGGGTTAAGGGCAATATTAGCCTTTATAGTGTGCAGGGATCCACACTAAATAGTAGATCATCTGGGGACTTTTGACAAATGCTTTTCAACATACTATGCTTTGGTTATGTGATCGGAAAGGATATGGCAATGTAGAATAAGTATCCAGTAGATTTGATTGTTAGCCTCTGAAGGATTAATTAGCTTGTGATGGACATTAATTTTCAGGCTGGCAGCATTTTAACTACAAATAAAGGAAGGTAAGCACCAGGGGCCTTTTGAGTAATACACTTTCCCAGCGGTGTGCTTTAGGAGTCAGTCGGCAGGGACGGGTCAACCTGCAAATCAACCTGTTTGACCCGCAATTTATACCAGAGGAGATCGGCAGCAATAAAAGCTAGCGAAGTCACATTTCTCAGACGCTCGCTCTTTATTAGTCAGCCTTTATTGCTGGGGAGAGCCGGCTTGGTTAAGGAGGTTTTCTGTTTCTCAACGTGAAGCAGTCTCCTGTGGGGATCAGTAAATGTGCCACCCTCCTCTGTCTGTTAAAAGAGACGGATGTAAAGAGCGTGGAGCTCACATCTCCAGGCACAGGGACTACAATGAGAGAGAGACCAACTTAAAAGTGCTGATATACTTCAGTAACCTCTAACTAGCTCTGGTCTGTCAGTCAAACACACATACAGTAATTACAGACAGATGCTGAGGAGCCAGACAGGCCTGCTTTATAATTAATCAATAGCTGACGTGCATCTGAATTCGGTCTGTCTTTATTGGGTTTAAATTAGTATATGTTCATTGTATGAAATGCGAGAGAATGGGTAAACCCTTGTGGGAATGAAGTGTTTGAATGTGCACTTGCAGTGTATATATATAAACTGTTCTTGCAGATGGCATAATATTAATCGAACAAAAAGGCCACTTCAGTGTAACTGAAGAGAGTGATTTTATAAAAAAAAAAAAAAAAGTGCACTTTGTAATATAAAAAAGTATCATAATTGTAAAATTAAATTAAGATACTTCAATGCACATTTTAAACTGTAATATTTTAATCTTTTAGCATGCTTTAAAGAAGTACACTTATTTTGCTGTTGACTAACAAACTAAAGCACTAGATTATGATTTTAAACTGCAGTGTTATTTTATATTACGTTTAATTTATTAAATGTATTAAATTGCAACTTCATCAGTACATTTGTATAATTACAACTACATTTGACATACAAGGTTCAGTAGAAATGCATTACGGTCTATTTTAGTTTGCCATAAATACTCGTCAGTACATTCAGCAGTAACTTTAAAGGCAGGGTAGGTAGGATTTTTCTAAAAAAAAAACATTCCAAATGTGTTTAAACTGTCTTTATATACCAATACATAATTAAAATGTAAGTACTCTGAAAAAGAGAGTATAAAAATCGAGTGTCTATAGACCTCTCACGACTGTTGTAAACACAGCTAATTATTTCCGTTCACTCCACCCCCTCCCTTCTTAGCTCCTTCCAAAGCCACGCCCCCAAAACACATGAACGCGCGACGCCAAACGCTCAGGCTCAGGAAGACGCATTTATTTACCTGAGACGAGTGGAGAGGAAGGAGCGCAGTGCATGCAGTGACATCATGTCAGAATCACATGTAATAAAATACCTAACTTTATCACTATAAATATAAACAAATAAGATGGCTTTTAGTACTCACTATCAAGCTAGGATATCGATACTGGTAAAGTTTAAAATATATTTTGTTTGATTCGGTAACGAGCTATATTTATAGGTAACGAGCTATATTTATAAGGCAAAGCTAAAAACAGGTTGCATTGATGCACGTTTTTCCATTACCATCAGTTAAACTGTGATGAAGATGAATTTCGTGTAATATTCATAACATATACGGTGTTTTGCATGTAAGAGTTTACATGATGAAAACATTGTTGACTGACCCTGATGAGGACTAACGTTACAGTCCGGAGAAAAGTACCGCATCGTCGGTTCGAGGACAGGTCCAGGGTCGAGGGTGAAGCAGAGGAGGTCGTTCAAGAGTGCGAGCAACCAGGGTCCGAGGAAGTAGTTTTTGCCTTGTTTGCCTTCGCTGACTGCATATGCAGGTGCTTTGAATTTTGAATGCTCTTTCTCTGCCATAATTTTACTCTTCGTAGGTTCCGCGCCTCTCTTGCACTCCCCTCAAATCAAACGTGTGCGCGCGCATATGGGCAGATCTTGTAGCAACAGTGGTGGTAGCCATGGTTGCGAGAGTGAGTGACAGTCGCCCAAACCAATCAATTGTTTCGTCCCGAATGGAAATAATGAGCGGTGTTTATTGCAGATTAAAAGGTCTACAGTCACTCGATTTTTATACTCTCTTTTTCAGAGCACTTACATTTTAATTATGTATTGGTATATAAAGACAGTTTAAACAAATTTGAAAAAGGTTTTTTATAAAAATCCTACCTACCCTACCTTTAACAAGACAATATAAGTTATTATGATTTTACTGCATTCATAATATAAATTTAAACTATAACACATTTAACTGTAAATAACATGATATTAAGCGTCTGAAAACCTTACATTCAGTTCATTCTTACGTTCAGTTCTTGTTCAGGTTATTCGTAAGCAAACAGAAGCAATTTTTTTTCACAAGGGAGAAACTCTTTTATTGCATCACATTTGTCACTCCCAAAACTTTCATGGAGTATGTGGCCATTGTGTTGCATCATGATTTTGTAATTGGGCCACAATTAAAAGCTAGAGAGACAGAGCACTTTATACATGCATATGCTGATAAAATGTTAGAATAGAATATAGATAAAATATACACAGATAAAAATAGCTTGAATACTGTAAGCGCTGGATAAGACTCTTCAAATTAAATAATTGATAAGGCTGATGAAAAGCCATCATTGGTTTTGCTCTGTATGCTGGATTTAATTGCTGATCCAGCTGGGAATGCATCGGATCACGGCTGTTCAATATCAATGATTGCCCATGTTGAAATCATGCAGAAATCCATGCGTCCATTATCCACCTGTCCTGAGCTCTGACGAGTCTGCAATACACACTCTCAGCTCCTCGTTCTATTGCGTCATATCTCTAGAATTGTGTTGCATTAAAGCTAAACATTCACGAAATCATAACAATGCAACATTGAAAAACAAGCAATCCATATAAAACATTTAATAAAAAAAAATAAAAAAAGATGTTTGCATGCATGTCACGTGACCATCAACCAACATCAAAGAACTGTGTACATGAAGATATGTATTAAATATTAACTTAAACTCTCAGGGGGGTGCAACAATCTTTAGAGAATCCCTGGACTAGACCATTGGCCCTATATGTTTTTTCAAAGAGAAATAAAACCACGGGATCGATAGGGTTGAATCTATTCAAAGGGCTCGTCCTGCAGGTCAAACGACTGCTCTTTATTTGTTCCGAAGGTCTTGATGGGATCCCACAAATCAAACAATCCACTTGATTGTATCCTTACAGGGAATTGATTTCCAACTCGGACGTCACAGACCTCGGCTGATTAAACCTTAACGTCCTCCCTCCTCTCAGAAAGGATGGAAACTACAGTCAAATCAGTCTCAGGAATGAAGCACATCTTGCATTCGACTGGTTTCTACTCATCTAAACAGATGGAACAGAATTCTGAACCTGAAATATAACCTTTTGCTTGTTGCTGAAGTGATGTAGCATGACATGACAGAATGTCAAATATCTCTCTCCAACCTCTAGGAATATTTGAGCATGACTGTAAAATGTTTGCTGAGCAATTGGAAATGCTCTCAGATTTTTTTATTATTATTAGATTTTTTTTAAATAATAATCAGTTGTGCAGTCTGAACATGAAGTGTTATGATTTGAGCTAACAGGGCGTTCTCAGATCTTTGGCACATTCTGGAAAGGTTCTCTCAGGGTTATGAACAAACGCTCCTCCAACATTAACAGAACGGTCGTTCTAAGTTATCCGGTCTTAAAGGGATACTTCAGGATTTAGCATTAAGCTTTGTATTAGTAGAAAACCTGTAGTATTTTCGAATTGCCATGCTTTCCACCCTCATATCCCCCTGATACGAGAGATTTATGTGTTTTTTGTCTGAAAAAAATCCTCCGATGACGCAAAAATCGTTATTTTGCGTCATCGGTGGACTTTTTGGCCAGAGGCGAGAGACTACAGCCAGTAGGGGGAGCTGTCCCGCATGTTTTCAACCCACCCATAGAGGGTGGGATCTCACTCACAGAATGTACAAACAGTGTCAGCCATCTTTTATTTTGGAAGCTAAACTAGCAGGCTCTTGTTCTGTGGAGAAAGCTGAGTAGTAGGGGTTACCATCCTCTTTTTCCCGGACATGTCCGGCCGTCGAGATCGTCCAAAATGTCCAGGATTCGGCTTTTGCTTTCTGCAGTCGCCATTCATTGTTTACATGCACACCTTTTGTTTCAATCTAACTGAATTCATTCCGATTGGTGAATCTGAATGTAGTGTTTACATGAACGCTAAACAAGTGATCGGTTGATGTGCGTTTTACCATTGCTAAGAAAATTCCCGCTCCTCCGTGAGAGATGCGAGACCGGTGCGTCTTGCTCATCAGTAATCACGCCACCGGCCTCACGCCGTTCTCCCGCGGCCCTCAGCCTCGTCCTGCTCGCCACAGTAAACATGATGAATGGCGACTGTGGAACGCAAAAGCAGAATCCCAGACATTTTGGCCAATCTCGAAATCTTGGGAAGACTCGTCACGGAGACTCACTAGTAGCCTAGCCTTGTTGTTTTAAACAGCGCTCTCTTACCAGTAGACGTGGAGTGTCCTACTAGGGCAGCGAAGCAAGTGCATTCTGGGAGTTGTTGTCTTTCATCCACGTAAGCCAAAAATAAATTGTCTGGCTTTTCTCAGTCTAGAAAGCTCAAAATTCAAAAGTAATTTCACATTTCTTCTACATAAATGACCCATTTTAAATAGACATTCATCTTTCCAGAGGTGAAGTATCCCTTTAAACTCTTTTACCACCAGCATTTCTGATGATTTTCACAAGATTCATGGCTATTTTTCAGAATATTTTGTTTTATGAATATCTGAACATGCAAGGCAAGGCAAGGCAAGTTTATTTATATAGCACATTTCATACACAATGGTAATTCAAAGTGCTTTACATACTATTAAAAATAATCAGAAGAAATAAGAATATACAAAACAGTTTAAAATAAAGAAACAAGAAAGAACTAAAAATAATTAAAACAGTTTAGAATAAAGAACAGTTTAAAATAAAGAAACGAGAAAGAACTAAAAATAATTAAAACAGTTTAGAATAAAGACTAAAATAAGACACAGTATAAACAGTCGGACAAACAGTGACACAGTGCTCATTCATTAAATGCAAAGTTAAACAGATGTGTTTTGAGTCTGGATTTGAATGTGACTAATGTAGGAGCACATCTGATCTCCTCTGGAAGCTGGTTCCAGCTGCGGCTGGCATAATAGCTAAAAGCGGACTCTCCTTGCTTAGAGTAAACTCTTGGAACTTCTAGCTGATGTGATCCTAATGATCTGAGTAATCTGTTGGGTTTGTATTCCGTGAGCATATCTGCAATGTATTGAGGTCCTAGGCCATTGAATGATTTATATACTAGTAATAATACTTTAAAATCAATCCTATAAGTAACTGGCAGCCAGTGTAATGACCTGAGGACTGGTGTGATATGATCATATTTTCTGGTTCTGCTAAGAATCCTGGCTGCAGCGTTCTGTATGAGCTGCAAATGTCTTATGGTCTTTTTGGGAAGGCCAGTGAGGAGTCCATTACAATAATCCACCCTGCTGGTGATGAAAGCATGCACTAGTTTTTCTAAGTCTTGATTGGAAACAAAGCATCTAATTCGTGCAATATTTTTCAGATGATAGTATGCTGATTTAGTTATTGCTTTGACATGACTATTGAAACTAAGGTCTGACTCTAAAGACACACCAAGATTCTTGACCTGATTTTTAGTTGTTTGACCTTTAGAGTGAAGGTATGCGTTCACCTTGAGAACTTCATCTTTGTTTCCAAACACAATGATTTCAGTTTTGTCTTTGTTTAACTGTAGAAAGTTTTGGCACATCCAGCTGTTGACTTCATCAATGCATTGAAGCAGAGAGTCAATGGGGCTGTAATCATTAGGCGATAGGGCTAAGTAGATCTGTGTGTCGTCTGCATAGCTGTGGTAAGAGATTTGGTTCTTTCTCATTATTTGGCTCATTGGGAGCATGTACAGGTTGAACAGGAGTGGCGCAAGAATTGAGCCTTGAGGGACTCCGCATGTCATGGGCGTCCACTCAGACTTATGGTCACCTATACTCACATAATAACCTCTCCCATCTAAGTATGACCTGAACCATTTTAGAACTGTCCCAGAAAACCCCACCCAGTTTTCCAGCCTGTCCAGAAGTATTTTGTGATCGACAGTGTCAAATGCAGCACTGAGGTCGAGTAGAACCAGCACTGATAATTTGCCTGAATCTGTATTTAAGCGAATATCGTTTATTATCTTAATGAGCGCCGTCTCTGTGCTGTGATGCGATCGGAAGCCAGATTGAAAATTATCAAAGTATCCATTTGAGTTTAAGAATTTGTTCAGCTGGTTGAAGACAACTTTTTCAATGATTTTGCCTGTGAAAGGAAGATTTGAGATCGGTCTATAGTTGCTTAATATAGTCTTATCCAGATTGCTCTTTTTCAGGAGGGGTTTGACAACAGCAGTTTTAAGGGAGTTTGGAAAACTTCCATAGAAAAGTGAGGCATTTACCACTTCTATGAGATCTGCTTCTAAACAGTCTAACACACTTTTAAAAAAAGATGTGGGAAGTGTGTCAAGGGCGCAGGTTGATGTTTTAAGGTGCTGAACGGTTTCTTTCAGAATTTTGCCATCAATTTCTTCAAAATCAGACATAGTAACTACTTTCTCAGGTTGAAGTCTGATCTGACTGACCCCAGCGCAACTCAAGGATGTGCTGATCACCTTTCTAATATTATTGATTTTCTCAGAGAAAAAGGTAGCAAACTCACTACACTTGCTGTCGGAGAGCATTTCACTGGGAATCTCGCTTGGGGGATTTGTTAGTCTGTCGACAGTAGCGAAGAGATTTCGAGTATTATTTAGGTTTCTGTTTATGATATTGGAGAAGAAAGTCTGTCTAGCTTTGCCTAGTTCCATATTGAAAGCACGAATGGTGTCTCTATAGATGTTATAGTGGATTATAAGTTTTGTCTTTCGCCACATGCGCTCTGATTTTCTGCATTGTCTTTTCATAATTTGCACTGCTGTTGAGTTTCTCCAAGGTGCTTTTTGTTTACCATTCTTCCTGACTTTCACAGGAGCAATATCATCAATTACATTTTTAACCTTTGAGTTAAAAGAATCAAGGAGAGAATCAACCGAGTCAGCAGATATGCTCGGTCTTAGGGATATGGCCTTCATAAATAGTACACTAGTGTTCTCATTTAGGCATCTCTTCTTGACAGACACAGATCTAACTTCAATGGCAGGAGAGATCAATAAATCAAAGAAAATACAGTAATGATCAGAGAGTGCGACATCCTTAATATCATTCAATGAAATGTTTAGACCCTTACTGATAAGTAAATCTAGAGTGTGTCCACGATTGTGTGTGGGCCCATGTACATGTTGAATTAGATCAAAAGTTTTTAAAACAGTATTGATTTCTTTTGTCATATTATTTTCTGCATTATCTATGTGAATGTTAAAATCTCCAGCAATAGTGAAACTGTCAAACTCTGAGGAAATTATTGATAACAGTTCTGTAAAGTCTTCAGCAAAGGCTGAAGAGTATTTTGGAGGCCTGTAAATAGTGATAAGTAAAATCCGTGGAGCACCTTTTAACACAATACCCAGATGTTCGAAAGACGGGTAATTACCAAATGATATTTGCTTACATTGATAGACATCTTTAAAAAGAGCAGCTACACCCCCACCTCTCCTTCCAGCTCTGGAGACACTCATAAAGGTAAAGTTCGGAGGAGATGTTTCATTGAGGATTGTTGCACTGCAGCTGTCTTCTAGCCAAGTTTCATTTAGAAATATAAAGTCCAGGTTGTATGTGCTTATAAAGTCATTGACTAGAAGTGATTTATTTTTAAGTGAGCGGATGTTTAAAAGTGCTAACTTAACAGTCTTGCTTTTTGTGTCCACAATCTTAGTTTGTCGTGTGATAGGCACCAGATTAGATGGGTTTGCTGTACGGCTTTTAAAGGCCTTAGACTTTCTAACATGTGAATGAACAGATGATACAGGAACACTGGGTTCCCGCTTGTTCTGTAAACATTTGAGAAAGTTACTGTTATCACAGCGGGGACCCGGCACAAATCACTTGGAGCTGGTATTGGTTGATTTTGTAACACCTCGAGCAGACGGTGGAAGTTGTGGGCCCTGGCGTTGTGGAAGGGGCCTTAATGCTCGAGGAGGAGGAAGAGGGGGAGGGGGGAGAGGGCGAGCTGCGCCCATAGACTTTGGTGGTAGTGATGTTTTTCTGGTTGATATCTGGGGGCTTCCAGCGAATTGGGTTCCAGCATACACTAGTTTTTCCATTTTCTCTGAGAAACACATCAATGGGGATGTAGGAGATAGTGATAGCGGTGAGAGTGGCTGTGGTGTTAATGGAGGCTGTAATATGCTGTCTTGGCTTTCCTGGTCGTGTTTGGGTGCTGAATCTGTTGTTACTGGTGGCTGTAATGTACTGTCCTGGCTTCCCTGGTCATTCTTGGGTGCTGAATCTGTTGTTTTTGGAGGCTGTAATATGCTGTCCTGGCTTCCCTGGTCATTCTTGGGTGCTGAATCTGTTGTTATTCGAGGCTGTAATATGCTGTCCTTGGGAGCTGAATCTTGTGACATTTCTAATATGTCACAGTCTGACTCTGGTGAGCTCAGTGGGCAGGGCTCAGCTGAAGTTGTGTCCGTGAGCAGAAGATGTTTTGGCTGCATGGTGTTATCATTGTCTTTGTGAGATGTGTCAGCCGCATGTCCATTCAAGTCCTGAAGTGAAGTCCTGTGGTCATTCAAACTGTGTCCAGGTGAGTGTGTGCCATTCTGGTTGATTGGATTGGCAGAAGGATGATGAAGGGAGAAAAGGATATTGTCCTTTAGCACTCTTGAACCCAGTTTGTTTGGAAGATGGCCATTTTGTTGAAACAGTGGCCTCTGATTCCAGAAAAGATTAAAGTTGTCTATGAAGTTCACTCCTTTTATATTACAGGTTTTTTGCAGCCATGAATTAAGCCCAAGCAACCGTGAGAACCTGTTACTTCCTCTAGCTGGAAGTGGTCCACTGATGAACGTTTGTACTTTCAGTCTTTTGAGTGTTTCAAAAAGTTCATTGAAATCCTTCTTAAGCTGTTCTGACTGCTCTTTATGGATATCATTCTTCCCCACATGAACGATGAGTCGATTTGCAGTCTTATGTTTCATCAAAATGTTTTGAATTTCTCTGTTTACGTCAGAGGTTGTTGCTTGTGGAAGGCAGCATGTAGTTGTATCTTTCGAGCTGATATCTCTGATCGTAGAGTCCCCAACTATCAATGTTTTGACCTCGGCTGCGCTCTGAGCTGAGTGCCGCTGTCTGCTTGACCTTGAGCGCCTGTTAGTATCAGAGTGAGCTCCTGGCTGTCTGTGTTCATCCACATTTAACAAATTTGAGCATTCCTCATTCAATAATACTTCAAATCTGTTCTTAAGATGAATAGGTTGTGGAAGACGACCAGTGTTTGTAATCCTTGTAGCTGTGTATGGTGTAGATGAAACTATTTTTGCCTGAGAGAGTCTAATGCCTCTATTTTTGGGTTTTGCACCCTCTTTGTACCAACGGTTTGTAGGTCGATCGGCTTGTTTCTCTGCACTAGGTATGTTCTGTTGAGGAGCATTAAATTCATGACACTCACCGGCTGTGCGCTGTATTTGTCCATGATGAAACTCTGTTGTGGGTTCCGTCTGGTTTGATCCTACCATTAGCTTTGTTTCAAGAACTGTAATCCTTTGTAAAAGTTTTTGGCAGTTAGTACAGCAAGTAGAATCAAAAGGACGCATTTTCTCTTATCCTTGTGAATGTTTTCTCTTCCGCCGGAATGTAAGCAGTTCAGTTTTCTCTTCCTCGGAATGTAAGCTTCAGTGAATTCTGAAGGAATGAAACTAATTCTGCTTTTTTATAGTAATCCAAGCGTTCTGAGCACTGTGCTGATTCACTGAAGTTAAAATTAGGTGATAAAATGTAATAATAACGAAAGCGATAGAGCAAAGTGCGGAGCAGTAGGCAAAAGCGTCCGACCAGTAGCAAAGCAGGAAGCAGACATCAAAAGAAAGAACGGAGCCTCTACTTTTAAACAAACAAACAAACAAACAAAAACTGTTTAATTCTAGCTCCATGCATTATTTTTTATCAACACTTGAATGTGGGTAAGTTTCATAAAAAAAGGAACATTTTGAACAAAAAGCTGAGAAAATTGCTCAAAAACTACAAAATGCATAAGCAATGCTTTTATCGCTTATTTCTGCTTCTTCTTCACCTGTGTTTTGATGCAGAGATTCTGTACTCTTTCAGAAGATGTGTAATAGCGCCCCCTACCGTATAACAGTGAAAACACAGAAATCAGGAAAAATCCGTCAATGGCAGGGAAAGAGTTAACAATGTTCTCAAAACTTTAACACAAAAATGTTATTTATACATTGTTCATGAAACTTTTTTTTTTTTTCGGAACGTTTTAGTTGGAAGTTCGTCTAATGTTTTTTAAAATGTTACTACTAGTTTAAAGAATGATACAATTGAATGTTCCCTTAATTATTATTATTATTATTTTTTTATTTTTTTTGAACATTCAAAGAACATTCTGAAATGAAGATTTAATTTAATGGGAGTAATGATGCTGAAAGTTCAGCTTTTATCACAAGAATAAATTACATTTGAACATATATAGAAAAAAAGCTATAAAAATATTTCACAATGTTGCTGTTTTTATGTATTTGATGATTTCATGTTGGCTTAATGAGCAGATGAAACTACTTTCAAAAGCATTAAAACAATCTTAATTACTCCAAACTTTTGACCTGTAGTGTATGAGAAAATATGCATGCAATATGAATATAAAGCTCAGAGAAATGTTTGAATTAACATTGACATATCTGACTTTTAATTGCATGCTTTGTGACCTTGGCAATATTGAACTTCATTTGAGATGTTATTTAGATCTCCATCTCCAGAGACCTTTTTCGTAGGCGAGAATTCAGAAGTCACAATTTGCTCTCAATTTAATCACACTGTTGTCTAGAAGGAACAATTGATTCGCTAATGAGATCTCTTTTGTGATTTTTCTTGCCAACTATTCTGTCTAGTAATTAATCTACATTCCAATTACAAAAAATGAACATCAACAAAAATGTTCACACACTATGTGTCCAGTTCCATTGGCAAAGACTCAAAATTATCTGTTTTCCATTCGTGCATCAAAAACTATAGATCAAACCACAGTAGATGTGAGAGAAAACAAGGCTTTTGATCCGCTCTCCAGGATTGCTGGTGGGTTTCTCCTGCTGAGGTTCAGGCGGATTTGGGAAGTCAGTAGAGTCTAACTAATCAGGGGCTGCTTGGGGGAGCACTGAGACAGACATGTGGAGGGGAAATGTGACACCTGGAAATTACACAATGTAATGGAATCAGCCAAGTGGTAAATGTAGCTTTTAAACGGGTTTTGTGTTCTCCATTAACTGCACAGACAATGATTGGTTCTGACAGTGCAGAAAGTGCTGGTCAGCATGTTCGCTAACTCCTATCGCTCGCCACAACTTCTCCAAGTTAGTGGGCGGCTGAGGCCCGGAGACAGTTCACCTGGAGTAATGTGAGGAGAACAAGGCATCGGGGCATCTAACCCAAAATTTGCCCCATTACAGTCAAATCTTCATTTTTTTATTTACTTTACAGAATGTAGTTCCTTTTAATGTATAGTTTTTAGTTAGGTTTATAGGAACAGTGAATTATGAACATTTTGAAAGCATACAATTAACCTCATATTACTTTACAATTATATGCTGTTATTTAAGGCTGGGTAAAAAAAAATAGATTTCTCGATTTTAATCGATTCTCATTTTTACGAACCGATATCGATTCTTAAATCCCAAGAATCGATTAGGCTAGTCATCCTGTTTTCAGATGATGAATGAATGTAACATTGTAGCGCATTGTATCCAATAAATCGCAATAATGGTTGTGCTTTGTTACTATTGATATGAAACAAAGTCTCATTTTCTTACGAAATTCAAAACCATAATTACCGTTTTGTCGCTGTGGCGTGAGATCGCTCTGGCTCAGCTCTAGAGAAGCAGAAGCACATGATCTTCTCTTCTGCATTAATAACACCAGTTACAGCGAGGAATAAACATAAATGAGCATCTGAAAGTGTGTTAAAAGATAGAGTACAACTTATCGAAATCCGTATCATGTCACATGGAATCGCTCAATCATTTACCTCAGAAAAACCATATCCAGTGACCATAAACTCATTATATTACTTTACAATTATATGCTGTTATTATTGTTTTTTTCCTCTGTGGGACACAAAATAGCAATGTTTGCGCAGCTCTTTCCCAGGCAACAATTCAAAATGGCCATCGCTTTCAAGCTCCGAATTTGGTATCTTGGCGTTTGGTGTAACTTGATGTCAGGACTGAACCTGAATGCAAGCGAGACAGATTTTAGCTAACGAGATTTAAGCGTTTCGGTAGAGAAGTGGATTATCAGTTCCTTTAATTTATAGTTTTTAGTTGTTAAGTTTATAGGAATAGAGAAATATGAACATTTTGAAATTATATTACTAACATCATATCATTTTACAATTATATTGTCATGATTCCTGTCTTGTGTTCCCCTTGTCTTGTGTGCACTTTTGTTATTTCCTGTTCTGTGCCATGTTTTGTAGTCCTTTGTAGTTTTTCTTGTTAATTAGTCACTGAGTTCATTTGTCCCAGCTGTGTCTTGTTTCCCTGATCTGTTCTCTGTGTATTTAAGCCTTGTGTTTTAGTCCGTTCCTGGTCTGTTGTTGTCGTGTTATGTTTGGTTGTTCTGTTCCTGAGTCCTGTTCCCTAGCCTGAGTCTTTATTTGTCTAGTTTTGAGTTTGTTTAAATAAAAGCTGCTGGAAGTAGATCATGCATCCTTCCCTGCTTCAACCTGCATTTGTGACATATATGCTGTTATTAGCATGCACAAATGCTACAATTTTCTATACGTCATAATCGTTTGTTAACAAACATGTATTCATTACTTCAATTTTTAGCTACCTGTGATTTTGTATATGTAGATTTCTGAAATACATAACTAAGACAGTTATCTCTCATAACAGATCTCTCTAAATTGTAATATGGACTCATGCATTTTCTGAAAAGTGCTATAAAAATAAATATGAATTGAATTATTGTTATTTTATGTGGGTCACAAAATAAAAATGTTCCTGCAGCTCTTTCCGATGCAACAGTTCAAAATGGCCATCGCTTTCAAGCTCCGAATTTGGTATGTTGGCGTCTGGTATGTAACTGGATGTCATATTGCCATTTCTGAATCTGAATGCAAGCAAGATAATGAGAAGTGGATTATCAGTCAATAACTTTAATTTTAGACTGGGTCTCACAGAAACTACTGTACTACTGCTGCCACTATCTGTGAATTGGTATTTAATGGTAAAGAGCCTTTAAAATAAGAACAAGCCAGGCTCATTGTGAAAATGTGCCTGTGGTGACATTTCTACAAAATGATTTTCTAGTATGTTTCGCGGCACTTTCACAGAGAAATGCCCAGTGAGTGGTGCTAAAAGCATGGCTAGTTTCCTCTTTAACAATTGAATATGGTAATATTTTATTATGCTGGCTGTTGTACGCTGGTCATGCTGGTTTAGAATTTAAATGTTCGGTGTGGCACTAAAAGGTTAATTGCGTTCAAACATAACGTAGCTCCTACACTAAACCTAACAGACAGAGAGAACAAAAGCAAGATACAAACTCATTTGCTGAAGCAACCATGTATTTGAGCTTCTTCTAGAAGTCTTTGAGCTCTTTTATTGGGATTGGTGTTTCATTGGACTCGTACTCGAGCGCTTCACATCACGAGTGCACTGCTGTATCAGGTGAGCGACTGAGCAAGTTTACTACATCAGAAACATGGAGCTGGTCATGTGATGCAAACATCACAATGTATTAGTTTACAAATCATGCACTGTGGTAAAAGTGTTTTGAGGTCATATTAGGCCTATTGCAAAGGAACAATACTATGTCAAAAAAGTAATAAATTGATAATATGCCCCGTCATCATAATTTGTGTAACAATGAATACCTTGCTCGTACCTTGGCACTTTGCTGCCACTAGTGTTCTTTTCAGCTGGAAATTGCAGTGAATTGTATTGATAGGAAGGTTTTTGGAGTTTTCAAAAATATGGGTAGTCACGTTTTTCCAATGTTTGTGATTTCTAAAATGTTTGTGGGTTTTAGAATGAATTATGGCATAATTTTGGGGTGAATTACAATATTAAAGTTTAAATGGGCACAGAATATGCATGTAAAGTTGATTGAACTTCTAAAATGGCAGTGGCCTCTGGTTAACTGTGGCACTGCATAAGAGACCCAATGCACGTCCCGTCGAACAGCAGCCTTTATACCTGACACCTCTGATATGCTATGAATATACACTGCATGTTGATTTCATTTTCTTGGCATTGTGAAAACATGTGCTGCAGGAGGGAACCCTGGTTACTGGAGCCAAATCTGTGACAAGGGTGAAGTGAGCTAAGGCCTTTCTAAGAGGCATGCACCATCTCCATTGCAAATGAGCGAGGAAGCTAGTTGCAGCGGTTTATGCATTTCAAATGAATAAATGACAAAAGCTTCCATTCTGCCAGTCGCTAAATGCACGCGTCCAACTTTTCTGCTTCTACTAAATTAGTTTCCCACATCAATAATCAGAGATGTTTCTTTTTAAAAAAACTCATAATTTAAAGCATTGTGTGTGTGTGTGATCCTCAACTGCATTAGCTCAATAATCCAAAGCATGAGAAGTTAAATTAGCCCAAGGGATGCTAATGTTAAAATTGTCATGATGGCAATTAACTGCATTGCCTGAGGTACATTTGTAACTCGCTATTAACATAATGGACTAAAACTTTCATGGCATTGCAAAGCCCTACAAATCAGCATCAAGTCTCAAAGCACTATCTAACTGAGCATGAAATCCAGACTGACAGTCGACGAGCACCTTTGCTTTTTTTAGCATCTAGGTCATCTCTTTAGCATTGGCTCTCTACTTCGCTCTGTGTGGCTGCCTAGTCATCTGAAGGGCAAGATCAAATACGTTCTTTGAGCGCTATTGAACCCTAAATGCATTGTCACATGGACATTTAATGAAGCTTCAGTACATAGTTACACTCTCTTGAGAGGAAACATTACTCTTGCAACTTCTATCTTGATACCACTGGATTCTTCAGCCTGGAACTCGATTATGTGGCAAAATTTTTGCAAAACGCAAAATGTGTTGCGTCGCGCACGTTTCGCGACAGTTTCAAAGTGAAATGTGAGTGGCGCTTTAGTTTTTTTCTGGAAAAGATGAACGTGAATATGGCAACGTTTTATTACATTGGAGTTTGTATGTTTCACTGCAGTTCTGAATTGAAATGTACGGTGAGTGTCGCTAAAAGCTCAATGCTCCATTTTAAAATAGTGTACACCTACACTAAACCCTAAACCTACCCGATAGTCAGGGCTTGAAATGAACTTTTTCACTCGCCGGTTCAGAACTTGTACTAGCCAAAGAAAAAAACAAATAAACCAGATTAACTAGCTTATGTATATATGTATTTCATAAATTAATTTCTTAATCAAACAAAATCCTGTCATCCAGCATCTCCTCTCTTCCTCTTTCATCCTCATCCTTTTCACCAAAAATGTATTTTAGGTGGACAGATCAATAGAGCACAATAACATCAGAAAACATTTAGGATGCTGGAAAATATCAATGTCTTTTCTGTTCACCGAATGTTTTTTTAATCTTCGCTATTGCTTGCCTGCAAATGAACAAGCGCTCGCAGTTATTTATTGTGTTGTGACGTGTGTGTTCAAGTAAGCCAGATATGAGTATACTGTACATCAAGTTACCCTTAAGCAACTTTTCCACTATCTCCGACGTTTGCATGTTACTTGCAATGTTTCAGGGATTAAATGTCGTATCTCTGTTTCCCACACAATATTTAAAATAAGTCTGCAATGGAAAAATGGTCCTGGTGCAAAGTTGACCTGAAGTGATAATGTTTCTTTTAAAAACTATTTACTAACGCGTTTACACTTGTCTTTTCAATGTGTATGTGGACAATATCCGGAAACAGGTCGCATGTTAATGAAAGGAAACCATAGTGGTTTTTGAGGGATAATCAATGTACATTTTTATTTAACAATTATAAAATAACTATTTCAGACATAATTACTCATGTCTTTATTGGTAAAATATATGAAATTTTCACTTTTCACTCAAAGTTTTGATAAAAATAAGTCACATCTGATTTGGCAGTAGCATTTGGTCACAATTGTGAGTTAATATAACGCATTTCTGAGAAAAGAAGTGAGAATTGCAATATATATACACGCAATTCTGAGGAAAGGTGTCAAAATTGTGAGATAAAAAGTGACAATTATCTTTTATCTTTTTTATTCTGTGGCAGAAACAAGCTTCCATAAACTCGTATCAGTGTCATTTGTTTGTTTGCTTACCATCTGCTAACGTGACCATTACTGCTTATGTTCCAGGGTGGGGTTTAGGGCTGGACCTTCATTTTTTAATTCAAGAGTTTTGATATGAAATCTCTACCTCATAAACTAGTTGGGTTTTAAACGGCTCCATTTAAAGATGTGGTTGTGCAGTATTTAGTTGTCATGGCACAGCGCCGGCTTAAATCTGAAGGTTTGATTCTCACCCATCCATCAAACTTAAAAGGGTGATTTCATTTAAATCATTACATTTTGACTTTCAGGCCTATTGTGCACATTATTAAGGACTGCTAAATAGGAAGTGCTTGGCAGGTTATCAAAATACACCAAGAACGGATTCTCCAAATGTGCAACAGATGGAATCAGGGCGGTGATGAACAAGAACAGTCTGTCCATCAATGAATGTGTGTTCAACGGTGAAATGCTTTTGTTAAATTACTGTGTGAAATATGTGGAAGTTACAGTATATACAAATGTATTTATTCTTAACTCCTCCGATATGGTCAATCTTGTGTTTTTAAAAGCAACAAAATCTGGGACACCTGCATTAATTATTAATCAGGCCTTTATTTTCTCCTTCATGTGATTTGATTATATTCTTTTTGAAGTGTCTAAGCCGGATGAGGTTGAATTATTAATAGCTGACAGCATAATGCCTAATCACAGACAACGATATTTGGACATTTCTGTAGATTGCTTGACTTCCAAAATCATCCGTGAACCACTAAAATGCTGTTATGATATTTAAGAGTGTGTGTGGATCAGGGAGGGCCAGAGAAATTCAACCAAAAAAAAGAAAAGAATCAGAAAGACAGAAATATCAGATTAACCTTTTGTTCTGTTTGCACTTTCTTTGAATGGCTGTGTAACTACCACTGGCTGCCAGCTGAGACTGTTTACCTCAGCAAGAAGCCTTTAACCTGAGAAATGACAGTTTCCATACTCTATTGTCATTCATCTGTAAGCTGAAGCGAGTCCAGTGGCCGCAGTCGTGCCCGCCGTGCCCGTGAGAAGGGCATCAGAGTCCCAGCTGTTAGAGGGGCACTGACCCCGATGCCATCCGACGCACTGTCGATGTCCGCCTGCCATTTCAGAGGACAACAGCACAAGAAAAAGAGCTCATTAACATACAGCTCCCACTGCAAACAAACACGAACGATGAAAACATTGTAGATTTTGAGGTGATATAATCCATGAAACTAATAATAATAAAACAAAGCTAAATATTATAATCCATTGGCAAATTGACTTCCCCAAATGTAATTTAATTAATTAATAGTAATTTAGTTTCTGAAAACCAATCATAGAATTTGCCCTATGTATAAATTTGCCATGTTACGAACATCAAATCTTTGAAAGATATTCAGTATTTGTTGCAATTTATAGCAAGTAACTTTGTTGGTTTAACTTTAAACGTGTAAAGTTACCTTTAAATTTTAAGTTCATTGAAATGAATAATTTTAGTTAATGCAATGTAGGAGATTGGTTTAATCAACTGAAACTCAAAATATCTGAACCACATTTTTCATTTTTTCTACAGTGAGATATGCAGGAGAAAACATGTATATATAATGTCTGAAATATTTATTTCATTCTGCACCATTTTGTTCCCACACTGATCTGTTGTTGTAATATAATCGTTGATCTGATCAACCCTGCTCTAACAGGGACATAAACACAAGCAGTGACTGATCGCTTTACATGTCCGTCACACAAATCTTCCTGTGTAAGTGGGCGGTTCTTGGCCAGATGAATTACAATGTGGACCAGAGCTTATTTCATTTAGTCTGTGGTCTAAGGCGCACAGTTCTACAACCAATCACCTCTCTTGCTCTGTAATTCAGACTATTAATACAATCTTTATTAGTACTGTAGCCAACCAACAGGAATACAATGCTTGACTCACCAATAAATTTACTTAAAAATAATGCAACCTCAATATAATCTGTATAATTTACATAACAAAAAACAAGTTATTTTGTCATAGGGTCATAACCACCATAGACACTGAGCAACACAAGTCACCTCCAATAATTAGAAATGGCGAAATGAAAATATAGACCCCTTTTCAGTTAGTAAACATGGTGAGGTTTCTATGTGGGCGGAGCTTAGGTGGAGGCAGAACAATCCCTCTGGCCGCTTCACTAACGCTAGTTAGCAAGTTTGGTTTGCCTGTTTTTTAACAATGACTGGAGAAAATCCAAATGTATCTTAATGTGTAACGTCACTCACTGTCCAGCACCGTGATTGTTATTTGCAAAAGTTAACTCTAATGGATGGAACCAGACAGGCTGACCCGTACACGCTCACTCAGTGGAGGATCTGACAGGATTAACGTTACCTCGGTTGAGTGGCCTGACATCTACACCTGATAGAGAACCCGAGCAGAAAGAGAAACTGAGGGCATATAAATCTATGACTATATGTTGAATGGTCACGTACAAGACTTGTGTGGTACGACCCAAAGTTCTGCCTAGCCAGTGCCAAGGCCAGAAGGCGACCATGTAAAGAGTGACATTACAGTGTAATTTTAATGATGTGAATATTTTCTAGAAAATAAAAATTCCAGATACAGCAAATTATTTGTTTAACTTTATGCATTTGATTTCTGTCTTATCAAGATTCTTCAAAAAGTCTAGTCACAATCAGTCCACAACAATGTATACAATCATAGATGATTCACAAATAATCACAATAGTTTTGAAAACATTATGCGATAAAATTTCAAATTGGAGCCTGTACTCTGTTGATTCTGGCACCCAACTACACAACAAGATGACATTTTAAGCTCCTAACATTTTTAGGCTGCCTCCAGTTTTCCCTTTGTTTTGCCTCCAGCTAATGCCGTGACGTAACTGTGACGTCGAAGCAAAAAGAGTCTGTTCACTCATTTACATGCATTTCATTCAGTAAGTGCAGATAGCAATAGATTCCATTTACACTAAGTGCAAGTAGCAAGAGATTGAATTTAGCCAACACTCAATGAAAATATTAGTATTTTCGTTAAAATAGTAGTTAGATGCCATTACATATACAGTGGCAGATATTTTGCACCTCAGTGCACATTAAACGGTATGCAATAATAATAGAGTTTACATGGTTATGTTTATTGAAATTATTAAATTGATGCTGCCTTTTGGGACAATAAATCCCCCCCAACCCTAACCCTAACCCGAACCCATAAACACTTTATTATTAAACACACACTTTATTTCCACTTTTCGAATATTTTCTTCATTTTTATTGAAAATAAATGCCTTTTCCGATCTGATATGTGATGGGAAAAGAGAGTAGGTTCTGTCACATGCCAACCCCTACACTATTGCTACTGTTGACAATCCAGCGTCTTCCGTAATTTTGTCTGGCCCAATCAGACGTCAGTGGGCGGAGTTAGTGTAAATCGCCTCTGCCCATAAAATATATTTTATGATTTCAAAAGCTTTCCAAAAAGATATTTCTTTGAGCCTCCTGATCAGTCAACAGAGCAACATCTGCTCATCCAATGGCACGAGTTATGGGTGGGGCGATCTGGTTCTCCAACCAATAAAAAATGGGGTGAGTGAAAGCAGTTATTGTTGTAATTCCATTTAGTGTCACTAGAGGCACAGAAATGACACATTTCACATTTAAAGAAACTTGCAAATGAACTATAAATATGATCCGCCACATGCCTGTATCTCATTCGCCTTTGAGAAACATAATTATCCTTTCTTCAAAAGGATTCCACTCTGCGGTTTTGAGAACGGCCTTTTTTCTCTTCCATATAGCCCAGTTTATTTCAATGTCTGCATTCCTCTTTCATTTCAGAGGACGGCTGAGAAAAGAACAGGTGTGCGAGTGTCTCTCCTCAGAACTGGTGACGGTCTATGTATCATCCTCTCAGATGACTATGTGACTGGAAATTCTATTAAAGCAAACATTTAACCAGATTCAATCTTTAATGAGACCGTCTCTAATTTTATCACATTTCCTTTCTAAAGCATCGCTCCGACTCTCGCCCACGCTTGCCGAAGAGCGTCTCAGCGCCGGCCTCCCTTATCAGCAGAGACAGATGGGATTGTTGATAGTTGACAGACATGCTGATAGTTGATCTCATTTTATTTTTATTTTTTTTATCCAAAATCACTGAGAATGCACTGAGAATCTAAATCTTCAAAGTGACTCAAAGGCCAGTTACACAAGCAGGCATTTTAAACATGTTTACACCGTTGAGTTTTTGGCTGCACTAAAGGCACGAGCCAATTACAAATGTAGCTTAATGTCTTCAATTAGTAGTAATATTTGTGCATTTGCACATAGTCATTTTTTATTTCAGCTACATTGAGAAGACAGACCTTTAAAGCCAGGTAGGTGTGTTATATAATGCATAAAGTGGTGTGGGAGGATTTCATCTATTGTTTTAAGAGAGCTCAAATAGTGCTCATTATTTCTCACAGATTATGAGTGCTTGTGGTGTTAACACTGAATTGCACTGCTTTTGCTTAGAGTTTGACTGTTAAAATGGTAAAATCACTGTTCATAATATTGATATGATATACAATAATTACCTTTTCTGAAGAGTTTAAGTGATGTAAACAGTTCCTAAGGAGTTCCTATGCAGTTACTAGGGTGTTCTGGACAACTACTGCATGGTTGCAAATGGGTTCGGAGTGGTTTCAAGTGCATTGCTGTGACTGTTTTGGGAGGTTTCTAGCAGGCCCAAGCCAAAAGGGTCCACTCCAAAGTCTCAACGATATTCTGGCCTCTAAATATAATCAAGATCCCTTCTTCAATGTAAGTTTGTATTCCATGTTTTATCATCCATAAAGCAAAGACCGTTCCTCTGATTGTTTAAAAGAAGTGCACCAATCCTCAACAAGCTACCATTCAAATCTGTAGCACAAATGCTGCGGGGCGAATTACACACCAAAGATTAATACTCAGGTTAGAGGTTTAAATCCCAGAATCTGAGTATGAGCAATCGCAATGGTGATGCATACTTTAGCCAACATCAGTAAATAAGCTGTTATGTTGATGACTTGAGGCAATGTGTTCTCACTGGGTCAGATGTCATTCAGTAAATGTTTTTTATTCAGACCAACAGCAGTACACTAATTACAGGAACAGAAGTTTCTTTGGAGAGATTTGTGGTTAAATACCCTCTTCAAGGTCAAAATCGTTATAAGTCAGGAGGAGTGTTTCAGTAACTCTCATGGGCTCCAGCCTCGATCCTTTGACCCACACATTAACATATCAGATTCTTAATCATCAGGCTGCCCTTATCTCACTCGCCTCATCAAATGCTGAAACCTGCCTTCAATGGCAGTCTATGAAAAGGCAATGCAAGCCTTGCAAATGTGGCAATGTGGTGTAGTGGTTAAGGCTCAGGTTTTGTAAATGACAAATGCTGAGACAATTCTCTAATCCAACAGTTGTGATGACAGAAAGGCACTTATAATGGATGTACACGGATCAGGCAATCAACTCAAAAATTCACACCGTTTCAAAAGTAGCCACAATGGTCACTTGTGTCAATTACAAAGGAATTTTCTTTCTTAGAAATATAGTTTAAAGTTGCGACCAATCTTTTCTTTGTGTAACAGTTTATTGAAAAGGAAATCAAATGAAGGACACGGACTTGATTCAGTCCATCTGTTGACAGATCGGCTGAATGTGACCTTACATTCGACTGAAAAAAAGGGCCAGGATTAAAGTGAAATAAATGATTGGAGATTTCAGACATGCATAACCTGAGAGAAGTCTGTCATTTCACCGGTAGATCGAGTTATGACATTTTGATGATTAATCATTAGATACAAAGCCTAAAAAAATTATACCTGCACAGATGAATTGTTCACAAAAACATGCTGTCACAGTGTCTGGTTTGTGTTCCCTGGTTACCACTAGATGTCCTCCTTCCCCACGGTGTCTGTCACACTCTGAACTACATTCCCCACGATCCTTGTTTCCTCATTGCACTCAGCTGTCCCTTGTCACTAATCATTGCACTCAGCCTATTACCCATTAGCATTGTCATTTCCCTGTGTATATAAGCCTGTCTGTTTTAGTCGTTATTATATGTCACAACACTTCTGTTCTGCGTTTCTGGTCTGTTCTTGTTTGTTTCTTTTGTATTTGGACTGCTATCATGGATTTTGACCCTTGCATGGACGACTATGAGTTGGATTGCCCTGATATTAAAAATACTGTTCATGGATCTCTCTGTTTCCCGAGTGTGTTCCGTGACACATGCATTTAGAAAATCGATATGATTTCCATTTCATGCCAACTTTAAAACACATGTCCCGAGTTTCTTGAAATGTGTGCTTTGTATTCACATTGGTTCCATATGATTATGATTAAAAATGTCATTAATCAAGTTTTTCCTTGCATCTTAAATGTATGTGAGTGCATTAATCGGTAACACATTATAATAACTGCAAGCTATTAATCATTAGTTAAGCATTGGTAAACAGTTAATTCATCATTTATAATGCATTAATATACATTAATTAGCAGTTTATAAATGCAGTTAAAAATATTTTATTCTTGATTTATAAGAATTTTACACATCTATAATGTGTTTAATTATTGTATTTTCATACTTTATTAATTACACTTCATACAACTACAATCTTATGAACCACTGACAATTCCTAAATAACTGAATTGTAAATAATGCAATACTTCATTTAGAAATAATAAATTGATCATTAATAAAGTATGAAAATACAACTATTAAACACATTATAGATATGCTTATAAGTTAAGAATAAAAAATGAATAGCTGTATTTATATACTGCTTATTAATGTATATTAATGCTTTATAACTGATGAATTAACTGTTTACTAATGCTTAACTAATGATTAATAGCGTGCAGTTATTATAAAGTGTTACCCATTAAGGTAAATCATTACTCACATATTTCTTTTTTATATCTATTTTTTCCCTCCAAATATCACACATTGACCTTGAACTGATCTTGCCTTGTCATAAAAAGGTCTCGGGCCCTATCTTGCACCCAGCGCAATTGACTTTGTACACTGACGCATGTATCATTCCTATTTTGCACCCGCGCAAAGCGCGCTTTTCCCTCCACAGAAGCACGTCGCTAAACTAGGGAATGAACTTGCGCTCCCTGGGCGGTTCAGCGCAAAAAAGGAGGCGTGTTCCGGCGCAAACGTTCCTTCATGCTATTTTGCAGGTTTAGAAAACAATTGCGCCACTAACCAGGAAAAAATAGTTTAAAGTCAGTGGCGCGTTGCGCATGTTATTCATATGCTATTTTAAGGGCCCATGCTTGGCCATAATCAATGTAGCGTGTGCACAACGCGCATACACTTTGATTCTCTCATCTACACAGAAGCAGCAGTTTTCATTTTTGCAAATCATACATTATTATGATAGATAGATAGATAGATAGATAGATAGATAGATAGATAGATAGATAGATAGATAGATAGATAGATAGATAGATAGATAGACAATTTATTATAAAAGCATACATCTAGCTTACACATTTACCCAAATTATCATACACCTTTTTAACCGAAGTTAATTTGGGTGGGTTTCTCCATCCCCAACGTCCCTGACGAGAGCGTTGCTCTCCTTGGCTGTGAACCGCTCCTGGCGCGCGTCTGACAAATCCGCCGTTATAATAGGAATCCGCTTTAGAACAAAGCGCGTCTGCTCTTAAAGGGAATGTGAGATGACGCTCTGATTGGTTTATTTCACGTTACGCCCAAACCACACCTATGAATAATGAAGCTACTTCAGACCAACCCATTTTAGATTTGCGCCTGGCGCAAGAGTCATTTATCCCGCTGGGAAAATAGCAACAGCGCCAAGACCCGCCCACAAAGTTACTTGCGCTTTGCGCTTTGACACTTGCGTTTCAGATCGTTAAAATAGGGCCCCACATGTTCTAATATCTTTTTGACCTAGGAATGTTAATGTTAACAAGTAGTCCCACCTCATATACGACAACATAATTAACAAGCTTTGCATTTTTGCTTTCAAACCCTGTGGTTGAAATTATGTCCTATGGCAATCAACATTGTGCCACAAACACTGTTTATAGAGCTTACCTTTTACTGAACATTACTTACTCCATATAGTCTATGTAATAACTGTACTGTGAATGAAAGCATCTGACTATACTTACTGTAATCACTTTAATATAAAATGTGTTTGTCATTTGAGTGTTATGTAATGTAACATTCTGTACTTACCTTAGGTCGAAACCCATCCATCATGCATAAGTGTTAATGGAAATGCTCTGGCTATTATTCCGCAAACTGTCTGGCTACAAACATTAAATTATGAGACATTCTGTAATTGTGAGACGTTCTGCACAGTGACCAGTGCAAACGCCTGTGGGAATGCCTCACTAATGTCAGTTGTCATGTTTGTCTGGTATGGCATATTCTGTGTGTGCATTAATCAAGTGCATCCTGCATAAATCATTTATGATGTAATGGGACTGTTGTGTTGGCTGATGTCTTTCCTGTCCCCTCCTCCTCCTCCTCCTCCTCCTCCTCCTCCTCAAAATAACAACAGCGTGGTCACAAGAGGCACCTTCAGCCCAATCGGTGTGCATCTGCCTGCCACATTTTAGCTAAAACATGATGAAGTATTAATGATATTTTCCTCGTAGACTGCCATCAGCCAGGTCTGCAGTTGACATCTGTCTGACAGAACTTGAGGAGGCCATAGCCAAATCTCCACAGCCTTGAAGAATCACTTTTCCTTAGGGGACACACTCTGGCTAGATCCAGTGATTCTCCCTCCTTTCTATCTCCTCATGTTCCTTCGTATGTCAAGCCGAGCAAAGGACTTGGGGCTATTTTGGAACTGATTACTTTAATTGGCAATAAACTGCAATTATTTTGTGCAGCTGGAAAATGAATGACACTCACAAACAAGAAAACGAAAGAAAATCTAACCTTTTGCCAATCTTCCCCAAAAACAGGTCAATCTTTAAGACTGATAAGTGCTTGATAAGTACATTTTCTTTCTTTTGTTGACATATTTCATATTGGAACAGTAAGTTACTGTAGAGCTTGTCCCTTTTCTTAAAAATCTACTTGCTAATCTGCGGAAAGTGGCATTAGGGGACAGGACATTCTAGACAGTATTTGATTGGATTGATATGCGTATATGCTTGTAAGTGCAAGATGAGACATACATCTTCATAAAATTATTATTATTTTTTTTATTTTTTTTGGCTGATCTAAGTTCCGGACTTGCACACAAACTTATGATTGCATTGCAATCATTTCCCAAAATGTTATTTGTATGGAAATATTACAATCTCTGTAAACAGGATGTTAACACAGGCCAGAGACAGAGACATGCTGAAGATGGATGCAAAGAGGAGAGCACAGAAAATGCTGTATCGGGCACAGCAAGCTCACTTTTTTGCGATGCTCAAAATATTGGAAATCATATTGAATTGGTTTATGTATCTCTGACGGGAACTGACTGTCATCAGAAAAGTTGCAGTAGCATTTCCTTGTCCTTTTACCTCTGTATAATGTCTGTTAAAGTAGTGTTTATAATGCAGCGCAGCAGTAACCAAGGGAATATTGCTGTTCCATAAGCACCACCTACTGTTAGAGAGTGAATTTGTATTGTCATTCAGTCTGTCTGCTGTTTGTGTTTTGTGCAGGTATGTTTTATGTAGAATAATTTCACAAAGCCGAAATCAGACCATTTTGTTTTTGCTTTAAATCCTGAAATTATACAGTCCATTGTTCCATTGTTTTCTATGTAAACGTGCTAGACAGATTTGTTTGACCACAACAATCGCATCTCACGTCTTTTGCAGCGCCTTGTGTTCGAAACTAACACAAATGTTCGCCTTGAAGATTTGGTCCGATTTTCACATTTCTTCAAGACCAAATTGTAAAAAAAAAATAGACATGCTGAATGAAAATGCAACCAACCAATGCAATGTTCTCAAACATAACACAATAAGACAGATGAGCACATTGCAAACACACTTTTGTCCGTAATGCTCTCCAACAGAAAACAAAACATGTAGACTCACTGAAATGTACAGAGCATGGATGTCAGGATCCTGACACTGAAACTGAACCAAGACTGGACCGATGTGTCAGGATCTAGACATCATGCCCTAAACACACAAACAACATACATAAACACAAGTCCAGGCAAACAAACCTGTGTGCTTGTATAAAACAAGACTAACAGGGGTACCAGGATCCCCTCAACACTGATCCAGGAAAACTAAAACAGAGGTGACAGAACCCTGACACTCAAAGGGTCTCCACCTGGCGTCCCAACACAAACATAATCGACAACTACAAACAAGCACAACAGCAAGACAGACCGGAGGGAGGGAGGCACATGGAGGGAGGGGAATCAGAGGGACGGACTAAAGGGGGGGAAGCGAGGGGAATCAGAAGGACGGACGAAAGGGGAAGGCAGGGGAACCGGAAGGAAGGACCAAGGGGGGATAGGGAGGGGATCCGGAAGAAAGGACTAAAGGGGGGGAAGCAAGGGGAATCGGAAGGACCGAAGCGAAGGGAATCAGAAGGATGGACTAAAGGGGGGGAAGCGTGGGGAATTGGAAGGACGGACGAAAGGGGAAGGCAGGGGAACCGGAAGGAAGGACCAATAGGGGATAGGAAGGACCAATAGGGGATAGGGAGGGGAACCGGAAGAACGGACTAAAGGGGGGGAAGCAAGGGGAATCGGAAGGACGGAAACAAGGGGAATCGGAAGGACGGAAGCGAAGGAAATCAGAAGGACAGACTAAGGGGGGAAGCGAGGGGAATCGTAAGGACGGACCAGCAGAACTAGAACCCCAGCAGATAACCAGAACCCCAGCAGATAACCAGGGCGAGACAAGAGGGACAGACCAGGGTGGCTCTGCCAATCGGAAACCCCAGCAGAGAACCAGGGTAGGACCAGAGGCGAGGAGCAGGGAGCAGGCCAGGCAGAGCAGGCAGTGCTGGAGGATTCTGGGGAGATCCTTGTCAGAAGGACGGCAAGGCAAGGGAGCCAGACAGACCAGAGTAGGGACTAGGGTTAGACACACTGATAACAGGCGAGACAGACAGGGAAGAGCAAACATGCCAGTAGGGCTGGTCAGGCTTGTGCTGTGTAGGTAAGGAAGGGGTAAGTAGGGTAAGGAAGGGGAACCCCACAAAGATGGTTGCTCCAATTCTTCCCCAAACCAGTTCAGCGGAAACTCTGCCCTGTAGCCGATTCTTATGATTTTATTGCAGTAGTAGTAGTAGCCCTTTATTGTCACTTAGTCACGAGTACCAGTGAAATTAGCCATCAACCTACATACATACAATATGGGTAGACAGGACAGGAAGACAGGGGATTGAGAAAATACAGCATGACATGAGGAGAGGTGAGGAGAAAAAAGGCAACCCCCAGACTATGCTCCTATGAGGAGTACAGTGTGGGAACAGGAAAAAACCTTCAGCAACATTAGCACATAATCAGTACACTCTACAACATGAACACACAAGACTTGCAACAGGGGAGGGGAGTGGGGGGGGGTGAAGGTAACCCAGCACAGGCAAGCAGCCATCCGGTCCTGCAGCCATTCTCGGCGCTGGTTGCGGACCTGCCTGTCAGACTGGGGGTACAAAGCGGCGAAGGCGAGGGATTGCGGGTGGGGGGTGATTGCATATCTGTATATATATGTGAGAGTTTGTGTATGTGTAGGCCTGGAGAGTCGCTACACCTGGCATCATAATCTAGGTGCCTCAGTCCCCAGGATTGTCATAGCGATACACAGCAAATTGCCATGGAGACAACCTTGATCAGGTCCCAGACAGAGTCAACAATCAGCAGGTGTCTATGGGGAGTGGGGGAAGGAATGCAAGAGCATCTCACTGCAGTGCTCTTCCGGGGGAGTTGTTGTTCCAACAGCGGCCTTGGCCAAGGCCAGTGCTGGTTGAGGGGGGCCGAAAGCAGATAAGATTGGGATTGTTTGGTCTTGGGGCGAGTAGGCACATTTCAATTTACACGACTATTCTCCTGGTCCATTTTGGTCTCCGAATCGATCCATTTGCCTTTGCAAAGCTGTGAGCTTCTCCATGATGTTATCCACAGCTCTGCCCACTGCTTCAATCATGACGGGCAGCCTTGTGAGGTTTTGGACAGCTGTCACCGTCTTCTTAATTCCTCGATAAACCAGGGCAATGCCTAATCCAATCAGCAGAAGACCTGTTATCATGGTTCCGAATAGGTAGATATCTTCAATGTCCTCCACGGAAAGAGCTGCCAGACACACGACCCGCCACCTCTCCCACGCGTCCATTGTGTAGCCAGCTGCGAACGTTCCGGCAGGGCAGTCAGGTTCCTCCGAACCCAAACTTCTCCTCGAGAATGATTTCATGATCCATGATTTCTTAGTTTGGAGAGCAACGTTTTGGAGATTTAATCTCCCTGTGTTCTCTATTCTGTGCCAGTTCATTGTGGTGGTTCACCCTGTTTGGTCTGCCTGTTTCTGCCAGTTTGATGCTCCTGTTTTCATCTGTGTTCCCCTTCAGCCTTGCCTATCTGCTCCACTCTTTTAACTAATTAAGAGCCGTAAGTTACTTTGTGCCTGATACCCCACCTCATCACTTACCTTCACCTGACAGTAGTGTTTTAATGATACAAAGAGGGAAAATTAGACAATGCAATACTCTCATTATCCAGCTTCACCAGCAGAGACAATGGGAGAATTAGTGCCTGTACGGCCTAGGAAGCAGAAAAGGTTTGAAGCCAGAAAACAGAAATGCTGACAAAGACAAAAAGGAGCGTAAACATTGGTATGGCATACACAATGTAGAAAGATGCAATTGTCCGAAGGAATAGTGACACCCAAGTAGCTTCTTTTTTGTTTGGATAAGGGATAAGGGAATTAATTGTTTTGTAGACAGCTCTCCTAAACTCACTAGTATCAATGTAATTTACATAAAACTCAGAGATGATCATGCTGAACCACATCAATAAATGGCAGCGTCTAACACCATCATATCGGTTTTTAAAGTACACAAAGAAAAGCGATGTTCCATTAAAAAGTGCTTTACGGCCGTGTATGTCACATCCCTTGCTGTTCTTGTGTGGATATTATGCAAAAGTTACACTGTCATGTCAGTTGAAACATGAGAGTTAAAAAGGATACACTTTGCACAGACAAGGTTAATAAGCAAAGCTATCACACCAGTCTCATCTCAATATTCCTTTATGCTTTAAGATTTTATAAACACAAATTCATAAAATGCATCAGATTCTTTACGTTTATTTAATCTATGATCCATATTATAAGGACTCAAATCAACTTATGAGTGTATGAAATTTCAAAAAACCTATTTCTATGGTTTCAAATAATTAAATTTGTTCCTTTTAGTATCACATAATGAATAGCATCAGTTTTCCTATATCTCGGATAAATAAAAGGCTAAAGAAAAAGGAGCTGAATGACTGAATGACTGACTGACTGGCTGAATGGGTATCAGGTGAATGTCTGTTGGCGGTTACACCAGACAGGAGTAATGAAATTGTACAAGGACAGATTTAGTCAATCATAGACTTCTATGCATTATGCATTCACATTTTACTCTTCATGTGATGACATTGCTCTCTATAACATGTCTTATGCTGCTTAGTGCAACTGCTCTGTGTCTGTAATAAAATACAGATAAAACTATTTTGGTTTTGTTTACCTATGTTAACACATTCGAATTAGGCATAATTTTATTAAATTTACACATGTGCATGTTATATACACAATGTCAGAATTTTCATGTAATCTGCTAGTTTATTGCTTGGGAATTTTCAGGCACTTTTGTCAGACGGTTGTTTGTTAACAAAATACTGGATAAAATACTTGTGTATATAAATTAATATGCTTTTTCTCTTTTCTTCATGAGAAAGTACCTAAAGCACACATGAAAAAAAGATAAACATATACTAGCAATATCAAAGAATTAAAATCTAAAAAGGGGGGTCTCTGAAACCCAACATAACTCAATGTATAGTTGCATTAGAATTGGTTTGACTCTTTCAAAGGCCAGTTTCTAGTGACATTTTTTAAATGCAAGATGTGATTTTAGATCCAAACCTCCATGGATGATTATGCTTTTCTTTACATTGTGTTTTTTATGTCAACAAATTCAAAATGGCTTATGATTTTTATTTTTTATTTTTTAATATCTACCATATTTTTAACTGCAGTGGACAATGTATATTGTTTAGAAATGGAAATGGTTTTATTCTTGGTTTGTAAGTTTGGAACAATGTCCCTTTGTGATTTATAATACAATACAATACAATACAATACAATTTTATTTGTATAGCACATTTAAAAACAACTGGCGTTGACCAAAGTGCTTAACAAGGCCAAAAGATATGTAAAATAAGCACAATATCAACATAATACACAGGAGATACACACAGGAGATACACATATCAAAATATTTTAAAAGCTAATGAAAAGAAATGCGTTTTCAGGGAAGATTTAAAAAGTGACAAAGTTTGTGCAGATCTGATATGAGGCGGTAAGCTATTCCATAGCTTGGGTCCATTTAATAATTAATACATCAAAGGGTTAAAGGAGCTGTAACGTATATCCTTATTTCTATTAAAGTCCAACTGAAAACTCAGTCAAGCTTTCTAGGACAAACTCTAGCTGACAAGTCTGGAAGGTGATCCAGTCTAACCCTGGATAATGACCAGGCATGTCCAGAATGGACAGCGTGAGATGTGTGAGAGCAGATAGACAGGGCAGGGAGACACAGGACAGTGAAGTGTGGCAGATGAAACTTGTATTCCATCATCTGCAGCTGACAGAAGCCCAGGAACACAGACGACAGACTCTCTCTCATTTACCTTCTTTTGGTGTGTGAGAGTGTAATATTGTGTTAGAGTGTGTGTGTAAGTCTGTGCACAGTAGAGATTTGCTGGCACTGAGACCTTGGACAGAGGAGTAATTGATTTAGAGAATGTTAAAATCAATTGGCAGACAGCTGGGGTCTGGGAGATTAGAAGTGAAGTATAGGTGGAGTGGAGAGCAGCAGACGGCCCCAGAGCAAACAGTAATCTCAGCATTATAGACCAGGGGGAGATGTACCTGTTTTCTCTTATTTCACTTTCACTCTCCCTCTCTCTTACTCTTGTTTTTCTGTCGGGGACAGTCCATAGTCTCTTCCACCAATCTTGCCTCCGTCTCAGCACCTCTCAGCAGCTTTATTCCCCAGAGGGAGATGGCAAAATAAAATTTGTTGAGAGTGCAAAATGGCCAATTGAGTATCACGTGTCTCAGGGCAAGTAAGGTGTAATTTCAAAATATACCAATCCTTATGCTACAATCCATTCATCTCTGACAGTTGGAATTTTCAACGTCCTACTTGGAAATCCCAACATCGGCTCATTGGAATAACAATTCCACGGACTCTCTGGACATAAGCTCTCTGGAGCTTAGGAGGCCAAGTTGAAGTTCACCAATGACCCTTGTAATTACCTCCAAAGCCTACAGAGGTATAGCCGTCAGTAAACAGAGGGAGATCACTAGGATGAATTTCAGGCCATTCGACTGTTTTAGAAACATGATCCATAGATTCAAATCCGCGAGGCAGGAAGGGATTAGGGATACTATATTGTATTGGGCCGGAACGCAAGATGCAAGAGACATCAAGGGCATCGTTGGGGTACTTAAAATGCTGAAGTAATGTCGACTTTTGCTAACCAGGCTCCATAACAAGCTTTTTTTATTAGATAGATGGCTTGGTCTATGTCATCGTAGCGGGATGAGGGTATTTATGCTTGGATGAGTGCTGTTGTCGGGAGCAGAGAGGTCTGTTTTTTTCCCTGATCATTTTCTTGTGGCTATACCGATACGGTGAATGTGATTTCAACAAGTACAACATGTTCCTGGATCAATGTCTTTATTGATCCTGGAACTACATTCCAATCAACCAATCAGATTTCAGGGACAAATTTACAGTTTATGTAAAGTTTAGGCTTACAACCAGGGTTAGGTGCTTCTACATCAGTGTTATTCACCTGTCATTTCCCTCTGATTTTAGGGATAACTTATGGGTAGGGATAGGATTAGGACTACATTTTCGGACAGAAATGTTGTTCCAGGATCAACAAAATATTTACTTTACTTTGGCAAAATCACGGTGGCCACACCGATACAGCTTATAGGGAACAATTCAAAAGGAGTCAAAGGGACTGATCATGAATCCGGACTCCAGCTCTTTAGATATCAAGTTGTCGACTGTTTTGGGTTTGGCTATTGCAGACTGTAGGTTTTTGCAAATAAGGCTAGTAGTAGGTAAGCTTTCCATACCTGGATTAAAGCCTTCCTTGGAACCTAAATGTAGATATTGTGTAGAATTGCTCATTCGTGCCCTAAAGAGGAGACAAAGATAGGAGATGACAGATAATTTTTTAATTCTTCATTGGAGTTTTCTGAGGAGGGATAGACAGGGCATACGGAGTGAGCATGAGCTCCAACACAGAAATTACATATGTCATCCCTGGAATCGCACTTGGACTGTGTTACATAATATGTAGAATTGATGAGTTGGGTAAGGCCTGGATTAGTGTCTGGATATCTGGGAAAGGCGGGATTGAAAAGGAGACATGAGGAAGGCTCATGTGTGACGGAATTACACAATACACAAGACACACTTCAGCAGCCCAGGAAAACACTGTAAAGCTCCAGCTCAAGAGCACCCCAATAAGGACATTGATTCCACTGGGCGATTCGGTCTGCACATTTGGCTGAAAATAGCCTGTAATAGGTGAAAAAATGACTATTTTCGTAGGAGTGTGACAGTTCAGCTATGCTAGATAAAGTGTTTATCTAGCATAAAATTATTTCTGGCCAGGGAAATGGACCGTTTGCGGAAGCAACCTCACACTTGGATCTGCTCCGATAGCAGAGGAGGAATGAATGGAAGAGGGAGGAGGGCGGCCACTTGCAAAGGCAGCCTTACGTTTTGGTCTCTACCATGGCTAGATGGATCCGATTAAGTCTGGAAGACAGAAGGAAGAAGTTAAATACAAAGAAGGAGAGGACAGATGAAGCATGAGCATCTCACCTACGGGAGGGGGAAAGGTTAACGTCACTGTCGGGGTGGCTGCGTAACTGTCAGTCATAATTCGGGTTTGGGCAAGCCGAATGCTGAAAGAACTGACAACGGGAAGAAATAGGAGGCTGTTTTCATACCCTGGTATTAATTAGAAGATTAGATGGGCGTTTAATAAGTTATTTAATAACTTGAAGTTATTGCGTTTGATAAATTCACTAGAAGTCAGTATATTGTTTGTTTTATATTGAGTTTGTCAGTCTTCGGACTAGTTCTGATTATGGAATTTTTAACATACTAAAGTTACATTAAAATTACTTCTCAACTTTCCAGTCAAACTTCTTACACTCCAGGATAATTAAATCTGTATAGCAAACGTTTGCAGGCACAAGTGTGTAAAACATGGTAAATGATCTTTTCTCGTTTGATAATCATACAACTTTTTTTAATCATACATCTATTTTATCATAACAATTTAGCTGATAGATGATTTAGTTGACAATGAACACATGCAATGCAAACTGTAGCATTGCCATTTTTCTTTCTTATATCTCATAGTGTGACTATTGAGCAATTAAATGGCCTCTGACAAAAGAGGAGATATCAAAGTTGGAATATACCACATTTTATTTTTTATTTTTCGTCTCCTTTTCCAGTAAATGTTGCTGTGTACAACAAGGGCCACATAGAGTTTGGGTTTTCAAGTACTGCTCAAGACGAAAGAGGCCACTTAATTTAATGAAATAACCAAGGCTACAGACCAAAGGTTATTTGTTTAATTGTTTTCAGCCCGATAGAACAACTTGAAAATATCCGAACCTTTGTCCCACTGCTGGAATATATCAAGTCTGTTGTCCGATAGATTGAATTAAATCAGCAGAGTAAATCTATCAGTGTAACGGTGGAGAAACAGGCTTTGGAAGCGGACACAGGCTGAAGATATACAGCAATGAGGAGTAAAGAGTGCAGACTACACCATTCACAACAAATTTTACATCAGTGCAGAAGTTTGAATACTTTCCCTTCAGCTATTTTGAACCAGTCTGAAGGAATATGATAACTGAATGATTTACTGCTAATGTGACCGCAATAATTAACATTATGATGATGATTATCCTTTGTACAGAACATAAATACATAATATACATACTGTGGATGGTCAGGATAGCACTGCAGTACTGGCCTTTATGTAAATGTCTGGGAATGTAAATGGGTTTAAGGTAGCTGAATCAGAGTTTGCATTTGAGAAAAGGTTATTGGAGTGGAAAGAATATGTTTGTATAGTCAGTCTTAACTCTCACAGGTATTAGAAAATCTTGTTAGGTTGTAGATTTGTGTGGTTGTCAGTCAAAATAAAGAATTATGTCTATTTGTTTAATAAAATATTTCAAGACAAAGCATCTGAAATAGATTTGCAGCATGGAAATCAAACTAAATGGAAAGAAACCTTCAGGAAATGCCCATACTGTGCCGGTGTTTAACTGTATTACTCCATCATCTTCAGCTGTACTTTACTGAACCCTTGAATAAATGTTGAATTAAATATTTAAAAACAGGCTTATGAATCTTATGAAAGTTCCAATCCTTCCTTCGTGTAAAATTGAATAGCTTCTCTAAAACAGACATGACTAATATAATCTGCATTATTACAGTACACACAATCTAGACTTTACCATGTCTTGTTAGACCGCATTCACATCTCGCAAGCCAGAGGATACTTGCAAATCCATGCAATGTCTTCAAGAAGTCACAGTGTGTGTTTGCATTGTAATAAAAGCTTCATAAATGGTCATCAGATTCTACATTTGGTGTGTTTCCTCTGTTTCTCAGTGATAGCACTAATCTATACTAAACTGCTGCAGTTGAAGAAGGTTTAATACAACAGCTTAGTGGGATATTCTCCACTATAGCATTACTTTCTGGATCAGAGAGGATAAACATTTCACTTTGTAGGGCTAGGACTAACTCTATGAGACCGCCTCAAGACCGGTCAGGGTTGTTTGTTTGGTCTTTATGTTGCAGGTTGGTGGCGGGATCTGTATTGTCATTCTTCTTGTTCCTGTTTTCTTGGGGGATTTATATATGTATATTTATGCGGCAGCAGCATATCTTACATGCTCACATCAGTGTGTCTGTATCTATTAGCAGAAGCAAGTCCAGTAATTAAAGCTGCAAGCAGCGATGAAAAGGGCCCTCGCACCCGTGCCACCGCCGCCCGGCGGCTTTAGGAAAAACAGAGCACAGTGGGCAGTATGTAAATATAGGAGGACTATGTCAAAGTAATTTGTATTTGCCACACTTCCTGCTACCAGCAGGTGGCGCTATTTCTATAACCAAATATGAGCATGGTCATGTATTCAGGACAGGACTCTTATCAAACATGTGAAGTTTGGGGCAGATTGGACATTGAATGCCTGAGTTACTGCAGGCTGTCTGTGGTTGCCTAGCAACATCGGAACTGCAAGCAACATTAATATTGAACTTATCTGATCATGCATATATAACCAAAAGGCCGAAATTAGGTGTACGTTTGTCAGGCTGCCGAGGGCACACCCTTCGACGAAAACTCAAGATCTTCGCAATTTAACATCGCAAAGGCCTTAAGATTACACTCATCAAATTTGAAGAGGATCAGATCAAAACTGTAGGAGGAGTTCGTTAAAGTACAACATCAGGAAATGGCGAAAACTGCCCAAAATCTGAGAGGACGTTCAAAATAGCTGACTTCCTGTTGTGTTTAGGGCTGTGCTCCAAGAGACTTTTTTGTAGGTATTGGGTCATTACATGTATGTACCAAATATCATACCTGTACGTGAAACCAGGAGCCAGGGCAAAATGTAGGGGCAATAACTGAGCCATTTTGCCCCACCCAATTCTGAAACCCACATCACACGTAAATTTTCACCACTTCTGAAGCGTGTGCAAAGTTTCATGAGTTTTCGAGCATGTTTAGGCCCTCTAAAAAAAAGCGATTCACTTTGGAGAAGAAGAAGAAGAAGAACATCTTCACCCTTTATTCAATTATTATTAAAAATGTGTTAATGAATTTGTAAGCATACTGCATGGTTGTGCTTGGAGTCAATTGTTTTACTGTTTTGAGCAGGGCATGATGAATGAGATTTGTAATGCTGCAAAACTGAACTAACCATGATATTTTCCCCTATTTTTTTTAATTCAATGAAGTGGTTCACATTTATATAACCTCTAAAACTTTTATCAGAAGCGCTCCATTTTGCAGAAACATTTGTTCAGATAGAATGATCATGTTAGGATGTCACACAACACGCTATAAATTTGTGCCGCTTGTCTCCTGGATGTGTGAGGATGAGTCACAGCCCGAACGCTTCTGAAGATTTGACACAGCACATCTGAAGCCATGAAGCTGATGCCCCTCGGAAGCTGTTAGCGTCAAAGGGAATTCTTCTACCGTAATCTCTTATTTCCCCCATATTTTATTGCAGCGTGCAGAATACAGTGATGAAAACAGGACAAAAGACATCACTCTTCTGTGCGAGATATCAAAAGGTCAGGCCTGAGGTTTTAACTTGTTATCTGGTGGGAATTATGGGTTTAGATCTTAGTAATAAGAGTTATCACAGGTACGCTGCCTGTGAATGTGTTATTCTGATGAATGTTGGCCTTTAAGATTGAAAAGACTCATCCATCTACACATTGAGCAATCACATACTGCAAAAAGACAGCACGACTTTTACTAAGGTTACGGGTTCTTTTCCTTTTGCTGTATCTTTCCTTTGCCAATAAAATAATACAGGTCAGACTGGGGCTCACTGTCACAAGGTCTATATCTCAGTAATATCCAATTACACAAAAGATTGGTTTCTCTAATAGTGGTTTTGCTTTTATTTTCAATTAGAATATATATTATTATATATTAGAATATATTATTATTCTATATTAGAATATATATATGCATACTACGATTCAAAAAATGTTTTATGTTTTTGAAAAAAGTATTTTATGTTCAAAAAGCTGAATTATTTGATAAAAAAAATAGTAAATAAAGTTATATTGTGACATAATTACAAATTAAAATAACTGTTTTCTATTTGTTTAAAAAAAAAAAATGTAATTAATTTGTGGGATGCAATGCTGAATTTTCTAGTCAAGTCACCTTTATTTATATAGTTATTTATATGTTTCAAAGCCGATTTACAGTAATAAACAGGATAGCAATGATCAGTGATTTTCAATTCAATTCAAAATTCAATTACCCTACAAATTCACTGTACTCAAGCACAGCCTGAACGCAAACGGAAGAGACTCAAGCAAGTCTTTGCTTTACAATATGACCCACCTAGCCCAGCCAAATGGCTTGAAGATCAATCCGGACAAGACCAAAGTACTGACAATGGATGGCTCGCCAGAAATTGTGCACTTCAATGGATTCCATATAAAACAAAAGTTTGAAGAGTTTGCATGAGTTTAAAGTCCAATCGGTGAAGACTGCTGAATGAATGGATGGCTCGCCAGCAATTGTGCATTTCGGTGGAAAACAAGTGCAGGAAATTAAGGCCCAATCCCAATTCTCTGTCTTACCCCTTCCGCGTTTTTGCACTGTCACGTGAATGTGCAAAACTAAGGGGAAGGAGTAAGACAGAGAATTGGGATTGGGACGCGCTAGATTGCTTCAGCTGCTGAAATCCATTCAAGAATTGGTCAGGATATGTGTGCCTGGCTCAGATGGTGACAATGGAAAAAGGTAAATATTGATATTAGGACCAAAATATGCCTCTTTCGGACGCTGATCCTCTTGCATGGATCCAAAACTTGGATCTTACTCAAGCCAGAGCTGAACAAACTTGAGGCTGGTGCACATATCCGCACTGAAGAAGACATGGACCAAACACATTGAGGAAGATCTGAGGAAAATGTAGCTCAACCTCCTCCACCAAGAAGATCACCATCAGAAAGTCAGAATCCTGCGGTCCCGGCACAGCGCCAGCTCAGGACCAGAGTGAAGTGAGAGATGAATAGGGAGTTCAAAAGAACAGGGTTTATTTGAAATAGTGAAAGGACCAGATATAATGAAGATCATTTTTAAATGAAAGGTTGAACTTGTGTTTTTGGGACAAGGGTATAGTTCATAAATGTCCGGTCAAGCGGAGTTGTTTCCAGTGCAATAACAGTAGGTATACTCACTACTGTGTTTAGAAACATTATGCAAAGAAACTGATGGTAACACTTTATGTGTAATGCTTTATGAAGGTATCCATAATGTACATTATAATGCATTACATATTTTTTTATAAATAATTGTAACCAAAGTTAAAATGCATTATAATATTCACAGATTCCTTGTTAAATCTGAAATTGGTTGTTTGTCATGTATTAATGCACTATCCTTTCTAAAGACGTACTATAAATGTGGCTACAATTATTCATTAAACCATACAATGCATAATAAGGTGCATTACAAGGCATAATGCATTAAAATACTTTTTATATTGCATTTTACATAAAGGCATTAAGTACAGTGTTACCAAACTGACTTTAATAAAAAAAACCTATTTGAGAATTATTCACTGGAGTCAAATGTGTGAAAACTAGCCCTGGTCACCACTATATTCAGAACAGGCTGATTTTGTATTCATGTTATGCATGTCTGTTTAAATGTACATCAAATAGACTATGCTTTACACAAGTTCTCCAGAAGCAGTCGTACTGTAATTTCCATTCGCTGCATTTTATATATAATTAGATGTCATTGCCATATGCCACAGTCGTCTGAAACACCAGCATATAGCGCAGTGTCATGCTAATCTGCTGGACTGCTTCGGCTGATGCTCACGCCTGTGTGTTTTTACATGTGCATCAGCCCTCCAGATTTGCTGGGACTGTGGTTTTGCATTCCCTCAGCGGGGCGCTGGGAGCACACATGCATGCGGTCCGGGCCGGGCTCGGGGATCCGGGATCGGGGATGTGTGTGCACTGATCCAGAAGATGTCGAGATCACATCACGCAGAGAGCCCTGCTTATAGCTCCCAGCCGCAAGCTAAACGTTTGGCAGATCCGTGCGGTTTATGGTTGTCAGATTGTGTCCCACATGCACAGATATGTAAATCAGACTGACAAATAACTCAAGCCCTGGTTAGAGAGGAGAGGGCATTTGCACTCAGAGTGGAGGCTAATGTAGGGAATGAAGTGAGAATTTATTCAAGTCAAAAAAGGCATCGCTGCTTGACAGGATGGTGCCAAAACCATTCCTCTTTTGTCTGTGAAGAAAATGCGATGCCACGGGGCAATGATGACTTTAATAAAACATTCACGCTGCACTGAAATCCAACTGCATAAACTGCAAAACCTGAGATAACAAATGGTAAAATGACATACGAGAACCCTTACTTTGAGCGTATGATTATGCAGGTTTGTTTCACCAGAGATTGATACTGTTGCTGCTGTGAATCTATGGCATTCATTCTTGAGATTTTGGAAACGTTAGCAAGACTGAGCAAAGATTTCCACTTTAAAATGGATCAAGAATCATCACTAAACTGAACTCAGCAATACAGTAACACTACGGGACTATCTTATACGCACAGGAACTTGCATAGTTCAAATTCATACGAATTTGGCAACTCATAAAATATGTATGATTTTAGCAAAAATCGTAGGAGTGAGGTCGTATGAATTGGTACGAATTAGCCACCTCATAAATTCGTATATGAATTGCCGCGAGATCGGGTTGGATGGAGTTTAAAATCATCCAGTAGTCTCAGTTCATTCATTCGTTGAAGTGAAAGTTCTGTAAATATTTATGATAAATATTTGATGCATTATTTCTGTAACTGACTCAACTCAACTGACCCATTAAGAGTAAATGGAAACCTCTAAATATAAAACACCTGGACAGATTTAGCCAAATTATTTCCATGATACATAAAGGTTGAGTTCTTCTGTTTTGTACCCATTCTCAAGAATAATGATGAATAAATGTGGCCCATTTTCCATTGATTTCCTCTTCTCATCTATGTGATATAAACTTAATCCAGTTTCTGGATCTTGGTGGTAAACCTTGTTCTGATTTGTCGCTACCATGGTTAAAGTTAGGGTTAAAGGTTGGATTGCCAAATAAACATTCACAGAATAAGGGTCATCTAGACATGACTCAAACTTTCTCACTTGAAACCACACAGCAGAAACACAGTGTTTTTTTTTTCTTTCTTTTTTTTCTGGGTGTCAGTATATTTTTTATTATGTTTTTACATTTATGTTTTCAGTTAATTTAATATAATAAATATAATCCAGTTTTTTTATATAAAAAAAATTATATATATATATATATATATATATATATATATATATATATATATATATATATATATATATATATAACATTTTTTACAAAGATATTCATCCATCTCTAGGCTGAATATTGTTCAGACTCAAACCACACAAGGATAAACAGTCAGATGATTATGTAAATACAGCTATAAGATATGAGTCACTTTGTATAATGGGTGCTGAGTGCTTGTACCTTCTTTTTTTTTTTTTTTTTTGCATTGGAAAAGAGACAGTCTGTTTTTCAGCCTTGTTTCATTTAACTCTTTTGTTGCTTTCTGTTTCTCTGCATGAAATGCAACAAAGGCAAGATATCATTGGTTTCACAGTGTATTAACTTCTGTGAATGTGAAATAAACAAAAAAACAATAACAAATCTCACCCATGCATGTTATAACCACAGACATTCATCAAAGTAACTGTAACAGTCAAAGACTCAACACATTGTTGCCTATCAAATTTGCTGTTAAAACTGTGAAACAAGTATGATATTATTTACCCTAGTAACAAACCAGGACATGTTCCTGGATCATCAACATCCATATTTCTTAATTTGTGTCAGGACTGCAAAATAATCAATCTGTAATGTTTGATATTTTGAATAGAATATCAACACAAATATGAATTCTCTTACGTCTGCTCCGCTTTATTTGTGTTCACATTGATGCATTAGACAGCTGGGCTTTTAGTCCAAAGGTGTGCATATTTTTGGAGACAAAAATGATTTATTCTCACATGTTTGCTAAATGTTTCGTCATACAGAATACCATTTCTATGCATTTGTCACTGAATTATGCGATCTGAAGACCTGGAAGAGCGTTTAGAGCGAGCTCTGTCTCTCCTGTAGTTATAATGAACAATCTGTTCACTGCGTCTGTCAAATCAACGAAAGACTCAGAAGGAAAAGTATTTATGTTCCCTGTAAATCATCTTTGGCTGCATTATAATGATTTCTTACTTTAGAATACGATCAAGATTGCATCGGTGGATTTGTTCTGGGAATTTGGCTGTTACAAGTATAACATTTAAAGCCACTTAAATGAAATAGTTCGAATAAAGATCAAACAAAAGTCACTAAAATGATCTAAATTTAACATTAGTCAAAACACTGCATTCATGACACCTTTACACATCTTTTGTTCCGAATCAATGGTTCAGCGCGTGTATCAAACTCATGTGATTTCAGTAAACGAGGCTTCAATACGTCATAACTGTTAGGCCGTGTGTCCACCAAAGTGTTTTTAGCCAGCTGAAAACGCTAGGCGCTCTGCTGAAAACGCCTATCTGTGGGCGCTTGAGAGCGTTTTGGCAGCGTTGCGTTTTCTTTCAGTTGAGACACGTTGCTCGTTATGAACGGAATATCCGCGAAAGTGTTACTAGTATCTCATTTCACACATATTTTGTTTCTGTGTTGATTCTATATTAAAATGTCGATACAATGTAATGTATTTTCTCTGGCTCTTGTTTTAAATGATTTTGTTCCGTTATTATGCTTGTTGTCGTCTGTTGACGTTGTACAAGCAGAATGTGGCGGTTGGTCGGTGTGGTATTAGTCCCGCCCCTCCTCCAGTGTGATTGGATGGTTGGGTAAAAAGTGACAGTGATGAGCGCAGCGTTTTACCCAAAGTTGAACATTCTTCAACTCTCGGCGACCTGTAAAAAACGCCGAGCACTCGGCGCTTCAGCGTGAAAAAAACGCTCAGCGCCTCGCTACGCTCATGGCGTTTTAAAAATGCGGCGCTCCCATTGAAAACAATTGAAAAAACACGCCAGCCGCGTGAAAAAACGCTTTGGTGGACACACGGCCTTACGAAACATTTCAAAACACTTGGAAATTTCAGTGGTTCACCACTCTCTGTCAACCCATGAATCATGAGTCACTGAAAACCAATGAACAAGTGTCTGTGGGTCTTACCTGATCTCTGATCAGTTTTATACATTTGTAGACGTTTTAATTTGACATTAGTATAATTAAAATGAATAATGCTAGTCAATAGTCATTGGCCTGTTTAGCTGAGCCATTCATAGAACAAAACAAACCCTGACAGTTGATAAAAGACATAGACACTTGATAATCATATTAGATGATTAGATAATTGCATTTGATTTTACTTTCATAAAAAATAAAATAAAAATGCTATAGATTTGTAAAAGGTGTTTTTATGCATGTTTTTGTTTCATTTACACTGTTCTGGCCACTAGGGGTCACCGCAGAGAGTGTTCCGCCCACCACTACTTACATCACTACTTGAAGACTAAACTTGACCATAACTTGACATAAACACACAGCAGTTACAGGAAAAATACAAGACCAGATACAATGGAAAAATGAGGCCTATTTATACAACAAGACTAATGTTATGAGCAGCAACCTTTTCATTTCGGGTATGTCATTTATGGGGGGTGTGGGGTTAAGGTTTAAGGGTTAAATGTGAACTTACTCTAATATCTAACGATACACAAACATTTTAAAGTAGTTCAAATGTTGACCTATATCTTACCAAGATTTGCTTTATTATATACATAAATGGACTAAGGTGATCAAAATTAGACCGTTGTGAACACTGTTCAAGGACTTCGAAGTATGCAGCCTCTGAACTGGGATGCAGTTATAGTTAATATCTGCAATAGTGACATCAAAATACAAAACATTTGGGGGTAGCTTTTGTAAACAGAATGTAAACCACCTAAACACAAATGAAAACTATTCACTTTCATCCGAGGCTTGGTGTTGTCATTTCATAGCGGGGATTTCAGTGCGTCTGACTTAGCAGAATCAGAATTGAGCTTAGCTCATAATATCAGATCAACTAGTTTGCTAGCTAACAGTATTGATGCACTGACAGAATCTCAAATGTAAATTAGTTTGAACAACTTTACAGATGCACAAAATCATAAACAATATTGGGGATGGTTATTTTTTTGAAAATAATGCATTACACTATTGCGTTACTCCCTAAAAAAGTAACTAATTGCATAATTTTTTTATGTAAAGTAATTCATTAAATTACTTTTGGGTTACCTTCTCACCTGGGCTGGCCTTACTTTGGGTTCTGGGTTCACTTTTAATTATAAAAACAAAAGTTCTATTTTTGGTAAATGTGAAGGCCCTTTGTAGAAGTGAATAAGCCTCAGGCTGAAGGAAGTGTAAATTCACTCCTGTACAGTAGAGGGCGCAGCTCAAACAAACCTTTCATCAGTGCCTGGATCACAGAAGATCAGGACGCAGGAGAAGAAAGTTCAACACTTTTACTTAAGCAATAGAAACAAAGAAAATGAAACACAAATGTGATACTTATCTAAACTCATTTTTGCTTATTGGTAGGGTTGAATTGGATCATTGAAGGTCAGCCGCAAAAGACGTTGCTTAATAAAGTGAGATTAAATACATTTACCACCGATTTCACATATAAACCTAATCCCAGACTAAAATGCATGTTTGAGCTGTTTTAACTGAAAGCAACTTGACTTATCTTAAAATATATCAGTGCCATAGTTTTGTCTCAAGTTGCTCACCAGTGATGGTTTTATTTTTCTAAGGCAAGTTTATCAAAGCTGTTTAAATGCCATAATTGAATTAAGGCCTAATCCTGGCTTAATCTAAGACCTGTCTGTGAAACCGGGCCAAAGTATATTTGTGTAATGTAATATATTTAATTATTGCAGATTTGGATAATATTCAGCATTTGCGTTTCACTGTTGTTATTCATTTTGAGTATGTGAGATGAGTAAATGCTTACATTAAGGGTACATTTACATGACAACAATGTACCAAAAAGGAAAAAGTTTTTCCTTTTGCATTTCCCCTGTACAGACGACACCATTGTCAAAATGATCCCGTTCACGTGGATTATTCAAGAAACACTATGCGCCTATAGACTGAACACGTTACACGCATGCGCATGATCACAAATTCAAAAGTCGATAACAGTATTGTTTAAAAATTCAGGCCCCCAAAAAGCCTGACATGAACGGCCAAAACGCAGACATTTAAAAAAATTTTTTTTAGTGGAAAACAGAGTCTGTAAACAGCCCTGTAGTCTAGAACTACGATAACCATCAACTTACTCATGATTTGTCTCAACATGGGGATGGAAGAGCTGTCAGTCATTAAATGGGAAAACGCACCCACCCTTCAGTTACTTATTTGAAAAAGTAACTCAGATATTTTGTTGTGAATTTAAAAATAATGTGTTTCTTTACTAGTTAATTGAAAAAAGTAATGATTACGTAACTCGAGTTACTTGTTATGCCCCCAACACTGTCTATAAATATTGAATTCATGGAATTATTTGGTTGATTCTATAAGCTCAACCGTGCTTAAGGCACGAAACCCATGAGGTTTGAGCAAGCACTGTTGATCTTCCGTTTACCATATAGAGGACCACAATCTCTCCTTGAAGGGAACGCCATCCATTAATCTGTGCCACTTGCTAACAAAGGAAATTTGTCCACTGGGCTCCTGACCTGACCAAGGTTGAGTAGCACTGATCTATGCTAACTACCATGCAAGCACAGCACTGAATGCAGATGAGCCACATCACAAACTACTACTCCCAATCGCATCTGATATGAGATACAACATCATCAAGAAAATAACATGTGATCTGATTTTCACATCCTAGTCTATGGAGTAGAGTAGGGTTGCACGATTTGGGGAGGGGGAAATCTAATTGCAATTTGTCTGCTAAAAATTGCTATTTAAAGAAAAGAAAGATTTAAGGAAAAACAATATAATAGTAATTTAATCATGCAAAGAAGCTAGCTAAAGTCAGTGAATAAAATACTGACACAATGATAAAGTAACAATAATATTCATGATCAGATTCACTGAATAATTAAGTAAACCTAATTTCTTAATTTAGCTTAGTAAAGAAACCTCATTGCTTAACGGGCTACTCTCTGCTGTCTCAGACGACGACATCACTTCCTGTCGGCCAGCATAACTTCTGTTGGGTGCAATTCGTAACCTCACCACTAGACGCCGCTAAAAATTACACAGTGCACCTTTAAGTTTGGGAAGATGGTTGCCGCACGTTGCATTCCTAAATGTATGTTATAAGTGGCCTAAACTCAGCAGATGCAGAGATGGAGCAGCATCTGCTCATGAGTTGCTCACATGTAAGAACGCAGTGCTGTGCTTTACTCTGAAACATGCAGTGCATATATTTAATAAGATAGCAGCCTTCGCGATTTTATAATCGTACTGAGACATATCACGACTTTGATTTTATTTCGATTAATCGTGCAGCCCTAAATAGTTGCATGCCAATGTCACAGTATTATCCATTGACATTACAACGCTGTCTTGTTCACTGACTACACAATAAAACATTCAAGCTTTCCAACATCCTTGTTTCAAATGGGCAACAAGCGACATTAAGGAAGAGATGTGACGATTTAAACAAGCTCAATGTGTAAATGCAGTTTCTACAACAAGAGAAATAAAAGACTACATTTCTTTTCTTAGAAGTGCATTCTTTCAAAATGCTTCCAACCTGTCTGCAAGCATCAGAATTTCCTGTTTTGGCATTTCATTGTGAGCCAGTGTCTGGCGGGGACACATTGAGAATGGTTGTCTCTGATGATAATAACAATGCTCAGGGGGGTGGCAGTCCTTGTAGCACACGTTATCTTCAGTCTACCATGCACAAGAGTGTTGTTTTTTTCACATGCCTGGTAAAGCAGCCTTAGGCAAATGTCAAGACGGCCATTATCAGCCTCGCACATTTATTGTCTAGCATATTAGTAAAGCTACCGCACATTCGCTCGGGTTCCCCGTAATCCTCTGCAGGAGTGTGGACCGGTGGACCGAGCTTTCGTGTTCTAGAGAACCATGTAATGTGGCATTATTATGTATTGTTGTCTAGAATTGAGTTTAGAATACTTAAGGATTTTTTTTTTTTTTTTTTTTTTTGAAAGAAGTCTAGTATGCTCACCAAGGCTGCTTTTATTTAATCACAAAAAAAGTAAAAAAATAAAATAAAATAAAAAGTATTATTGTGAAATATTACAATTAATAATTTCTATTAAAATGTAATTAATTCCTGTTTTCAAAGCTGAATTTTCAGCATCATTACTCCAGTCTTCAGTGTCACATGATCCATCAGAAATCATTCTAATATGCTGATATGCAGCTTAATTATTAATAACAATATAAAACCGTAAAAAAATAAATAAATGTTTTTGCCACTTTATATTTTTGCGGAAACCTTGAGACCGAGCTTTCGAGGGTGTGTGTGGACAGACCGGATGATGGTGGCTGCCAATGGATCTACTCACAGGGAATAAGAAGGATTCGGTTGGCAGAAGCACCAGGTGAAAACCCATCCAATCTTTCAGAGATGGGAGTAAAGGTGCGAAGTAAGCATCTTATCGCAATCCTCAAGCACATTGTTGTGCTATTTCCCCTGTCTTGTGTCCGTCATTGTGTGTGGAACTTTTAGTTGACTTTCCAAGCATGTGCTGCATCCAGACGGCTCATACAGTTCTCATTAAAGTTTAACAAGAGAGGAAACACTGGCGAAAATGCATACATTTTCTCAAGTTTCACTCCACAAGAGGTCTGTTCAATAATAAATGTGACCCTGGATCACAAAACCAGTAATAAGTCGCACAGGTATATTTGTGGCAATAGCCAACAGTACATTGTATGGGTCAAAATTATCAATTTTTCTTTTATGCCAAAAATCATTAGGATATTAAGTAAAGATCATGTTCCATGAAGATATTTTGTAAATTTCCTACCGTAAATATATGTGAATGCAGTGAATGCAGCACAATCACCAACATAAATGGACAACTTTAAAGGCGATTTTCTCAATGTTTAGATTTTTTTGCACCCTCAGATTCCAGATTTTCATAGTTGTATATCGGCCAAAAATTGTCCTATCCTAACAAATCATACATCAATGGAAAGACTATTTATTCAGCTTTCAGATGATGTATACATCTCAGTTTCATAAAATTGACCAATATAACTGGTTTTGTGGTCCAGGGTCACAAATGTGGTTTTCGTGGCATGAGGGAGGAGTCGAGGAGCACTGGGATTAAAGGGTGTGTGTGCTGGGATTGTGTCTCTCACATACAGTTTCACACACCCAGCCAGCATTCCTGAGCGGAAATTATTTGTAATTATTCATATACAATATCGACATAACAGCATGCTAAACACAAATATTGTATGCATAAACAGTTTAATCCCACAAAGTCAGTCCTTCTAAATGAAAGAGCCAGTCGTTTCACTGCAGCAGATGTTTGGACTCTGGCCGTCGAGATCCACTTTCCTGCAGAGATTCACTACAACCCTAATCACACCTGGACACGCTAATCAAGGTCAGGATTACTGGAAAGTTACAGGCAGGTGAGTTTGATCAAGGTTAAAAGTAAAGTCTGCTGGAAAGTGAGAAGCTCTCCCAGCAAGCTATTCTGCGTTTAAAAGACATCTAATAGCGTCCAAACACAGCCCAGACGTCTAAAACAAGGCAAAATATGGGTCGTCAGTGAGAATTTAATAGACATCTAAACCATAGCCTAAGAATAGACTAGTTATCAATTAGATAACAAAGAAACGAATTGAAACTATGGGATGTTTGCTGGGCTGTGTTCGAAGCTCTGGTTCTCATAGAAACATGATGTCAGAGTGTTAGGGGTAAATATTGTGGCTGTGGATCCACAACCATGATATTTTATTCTGTAGGTCCCTAATATACGTCAGCATCCAGCACATTGGCTGGACCATTCTTTGCTGTTGTTGAGATTTCAGTATTTTCCCAGTTGGTTTTGCATGACTAAAAAAGCTGCCCGGAGGCATTGCCAATATGGCTTCCTAGTGAACGGACTTTCTTTGAAAGCGACATTGACCGAGGACAGTTGTAATGAGGTACACAGTTGTAACACTGATTTCCCCTTTCATGCAAGTTCGAACAGTCATCATCCACGGGCACATTCACGTTAACATCTTCTCTTTGCACAGAAAAACTGAAGCATATTCCAAATTCGCGCTGAAATACTTGAAGGAGAAAAAAACTCATGTTTTATTGTGAATAGAATGTCATTCATGTCTGATCATGAAAACATATTTTGCATGTAATTATTGATTTGTAATTTTGGGACATGCTAGCATGCAACTGTAAGGATCTGAAAAAATCAGACTGTTATATTTGGGGTCCCATGTTGACTGCACTGATGGTGGGACGGTGTATATCACCATCACTGTGAACATTGAAAAAAAATACTGAACTGATGTATGGAACACGTTAAAAATACTTGAAAACAATTAGAGGATAAAATGTGGTAACACTTTAGAATACTGTTCCTTCATTAATGAATAATTACACAGGAACAAACGAGTAACGCATTATTAACATTCTAGTAACTATTAACTAACAAGAAACTCTGATTAACAAATTAGTAAGTAATAGCGCTCAGATGAATGTAGTAGTTCATTATTAGCTAATCAATAACTACTATTTTTTTCATACCTCCCAGAGAACTACTATCTACAGGTTCATAATTAACATGAATAATGCATCATTTATAATAAAAGGTAATGGTAACCCACTAGTAATGACTCAAGTATTACTACATCCTTCTAAAGGAACTACTAATTATTTGGATCAGTATTCTAAAGTGAAAAACATGATAACTACCTAATAATGACTGAAGTCATTGTAAGCTTTTGAGATTTTTGTAAGATTTTGAATAGTAATTCCTTCCAATGGATTTGGTAACACTTTAGTCATTACTAGTGTGTTCCCGTGATCTTCACTTTAGAATACTGATCCAAATAATTAGTAGTTCCTTTAGAAAGATGTAGTAACACTTGATTAATTACTAATGAGTTACCATTACCTTATTATATATTATGCATTATCAATATTAATTATGAACCTGTATATAGTAGTTCTTAGTAGTCTTCAGTGAGGTATGAAAAATAGTAGTTATTGATTATCTAATAGTGAACTACCACATTCGACTGAGCGCTATGACTTACTAATTCGTTAATCAGAGTTTCTTGTTAGTTAATAGTAGTTACTACAATGTTAATAGTGCATTACTCATTTGTTCCTGTGTAGTTATTCATTAATGAAGGAACAGTATTCTAAAGTGTTACCTAAAATGTATCAGTACATTTCACTTAAATGTCCTGGGCACTCCTTTCCTTTAGATATTAACTGTGGAATATAGGAAATGTATGCCTGTTTCTGACATTTAATTTGCTGGCGGACGGATATAGGCAAAAATGTACCATATTTATTCTAGTCATTATTTGTGTAGTAGAGCATAAAGCCCTGCATTTCAGCCCGAGCCCGACGGGCCCCGACTTTTTTACGCTCCTAGGGCCGGGCTTCGGGCCAATTTTCACGTCATAGTTCACATGCGGGCCGGGCCTCGGGCCTTTTTGGGGTTATCCTTCTTTTTATGATGTGATGTGGAGTACCATTCATTCACATTAATAATTGCATGACAATTTGTAATATTCTTCTTCTTATTATTATGATTTTTATTATTAATGACACTTATAGAAGAAGAATGTCGTTATTATTATTATTTGTATTATTATTATTATTATTATTATTATTTAAAAGAAGAAGAATGTCATTTTTATTATTTTGTCAGTCTGAATTATTTTTTGGTCATTGAAAGCCTTTCATTACTGAACCCAGTCCGTGCGCACCTGCCGGGCCTAACCCTGGCCTAACTATCGTTTCAAAGAATAGTACGACGGCGAGCGCGTCGAGTATAAACGCCTCGTCCGTTTGGGGAGGTGCGCGCGCAGTCTGCGGAGCCAGGCGAAAGTATAAACAAGGCTTGAAACGTCAGGTAAAGCGCACAGGCTCGCAACTGAAGGAATACATATGCCTACAAATCAAATGCTTTGGTAAAGTCACACAAATTAAACATTGAAGTCCATGTTGCACAAAAATAAACACTGAAGTTTATAATTACTATGCTGTTGTTTTTTTACAGTGGGTCATAATATATCATATATATATCATATATATCATATATATATCATATCTTTTAGTTTGACTCAGAACGTGCGTACACCACCTCCTGAGCTGGCGTAGGATTTGAGCGTGCCGTACGCCAACGTCCATATTGATAAATCTCAAAGTCACCGTGGTTTTGGGTGTACGCTGGAAATTTGGTGTACGCACTTTTGATAAATGAGGGCCATTGTCTCTTGGATTCCCGCCTGTTTCTTGGATTCCCTTTTTGCCTCTGACCCCTGCCTGTTTATTTGGACTGCCTTCCTGTGCTTCACCCTTTCCCTGTGTTTGATTACGATTCTGGATCACTTAAATAAACTGCATTTGGATCCTCAACCTTTGTGTCTCAGAGCAGTTCGTGACAGAAGACTTTGCCACCTATGGATCCAGCAGTGCAAATCATTTGTTTGCGGCAAGGTAATCGGTCCCTCGAGGACCACATCCAGGACTTCTTAAACATTGCACATTTCTTTGTCCTTCCTGACTATGCTCTCGTTGACTTCTTTTGTTACGGACTCAAGTCAAGTCATCTCCATTTAAATAGCGCTTTTAACAATATGAATTGTTTCAAAGCAGCTTTACAGTGATAATAGAAAATTACTGTAACAGAGATTGTTTTGGCTTTACAGCAGCTCTAGAATAAAGTTATTGTCCAGCTAAAGTTAGTTTTGATTGATTCACTTCTGTTGCAAAGATCATGCAAACCTACGCAACCTCTGCGCAAACCTCTATGCAAACACTGACGCCGCGCATCACTTGTTCAGTCCATAAGTATGCACGGTTATATATATTTGTGCGCAGGCGTGTAGTCCTTTTTACAAATCAGTCCTCAACAAACTACTTGTCTGACCTTAAAAAATGTATAATGCAGAATTATGTATCGTGTCCGCGTAGCCACATGGTGACTCGATACACGTTTGGTGAGGTTGAGGAGGACATGTCCCCTACATTTTTTTGGGGGGTGGGGCACCACACACCAAGATCCAGTGCCCATGTAGCTTGGCCCACCACGGTCAGTACGCCGCCACGCCTGTGTCTTCGAACAATATGGCCCGCCTTCGGACAATATGGCTACACCTGTGTCATCCGCCCTGGCCCCCTGAACCGTTGGATCAGCCCTGGTCCCTTGAAACGTCAGTGCCTGCTCCGCCTGGACGCCTGCTTCGCCCTGGACACCTGCTCCGCCTCAATCTCCAGGTCCTCTTCCTCTCCACGGGCCTGGCCCTCCTTTGTCCCACATCAGACTATTGTCATATGGGACAAATTCACACAAATGTAAAAAATAAAAAATAAATAAAAAAAAATAAAAAATTAATAAAAAAATATTTAATGTCTCTTGTCTCTTGTCTCTAGTAAACATAGTAAATCCTAGTATCTTAGTAAACATAGTCTGTTATGGCTTAAGTGAACATAAACAGTCGAGAAAGACCAATATCGGTATATTGGATCTGTGCATTCAGTCTTAAAGTGACAACAGCCTAATATTCCTGCTGCTATCTGTGTTTTTAATGTTAAAGGAACACGCCAACTTTTTGGGACTTTAGCTTATTCACCGTATCCGTGCGTGCCGTAACTCTGTCTGACGCACCCACCGCTAGCCTAGCTTAGCACAAAGACTGGAGGTAAACGGCTCCAGCTAGCATTCTGCTCCCAATAAGTGACAAAATAACGCCAACATTTTCCTATTTACATGTTGTAATATATTTTTTTTATAGTCACAGCGTGTACAAATAACAAGGTCACATGAGACACCGCCATCTTCTAACCGTATACATACTGGGAACTATATTCTCAGAAGGCGAAGCACTGCTACTTGGGCGGAGTGATTTGCTCGCAGTGCCTGAGAAGCCCCGCGATGAGGAGCAGAGAGTTCGCTCAGAGTTGGAGTAAATCACTCCGTCACTTATTGGGAGCAGTATGCTAGCTGGAGCTGTTTACCTCCAGTCTTTGTGCTAAGCTAGGCTAGCGGTGGGTGCGTCAGACAGAGTTACGACACGCACGGAGATGAGAAGGGTTGGAAGATGTATGGACTTATCTAACTCTGGGGGATACGGTTAATAAGCTGAAGTCCCAAAAAGTCGGTCTGTTCCTTTAATCAAACAAACGACTAATAAAATATCTCTCACTGCTCTACTGTAAAAAAACTACTGTTAGAACTACCTGAAAACCACTGTTTATTTCATTTGTACCTTTGTTCTACTTTATTTGTTGTGATATTGCTTGTAATTTGATTATTTGTGCATGTTTTTCTTACTGTTTACTTGTATTTAATAATGTTTTTAATTAGTTAGGCTAGTAGGTTTAGCTGTGAGAATTGGGAATTTTCACTGGTATCTAAAATGTTGGTGTCATTACTGTTTCATGGCTGGTAAAAAAATATTTATACATTTTCCCAAGTCAACAGCCAACAGGTGTGGCGAAACGTTTTAGGCCATGCATGTAATAATGCAGTATGAAGAGGAAATTGAAAGATGTGCATATCTTAAGCTGTTAATTGGACAAATAATTGTAAATCTGAATTCTCACTACATTCATCAGATTCAAAAATACCTTGCATAAATGTATTCCTTTGCAGAATAAACAAACATTTTTCGAGTGCTTTTAGGAAAAAACATTGATTTGAAATGATGCAATACTTGGCACAGGAACCTAATTCATATAAAGCAGTAGCAACACGCATCAGTAAGCGTTTGGCTTCCACCGTATCTTCTGCGGGAGCCATGTTTGTTTCATTAAATCACATAATCTTAAAATGCCATGTTGTTTTGTTTCCATTCCAAATCCATGAACTCCTGCAGTACAGCTCTCTCTCGCCCCAGCCTTTCCTCTTATTGATGGAGGAATGGGCAAATGGCCAATATGTTTACACCAGATAAAGTTTCAGGACACTGCTTCTTTAGTGCAGAAAAGTTAGCGACATAAGACGATGGCTTTCTTGGCATAACATTAGATGTGACAGAAAGCCAAACATGCCAATTACACACTGGGGGTCCACTGAATTCCCTGACTCGTGGCTTTCTCTGAGAGGACAGAAACTTCTCGCTGCTATGGTAACACTGACATGAATTAGCAATCTTCTCACTGCAGTAATGTTGTTCAGAATACACAAGATTCATGTGTAAATGTGTACTTTCGTCAGGTAGCGGAGTTTAGAGTATGTCAGCAGGTTATTTGAAAAATTGATTCAGATTCCAAAACGGTAAACATAGTTGCTGTGTCAATTCTCCCCTGTTCACAGATTTAACTTATTTGCCCAAGATAACTGATCATGATAACTGTTTGCTCTGTATCCATGGCAACCCACTGTGACTATGATCAGGAGGCCTGTGAAAATGGAACGGCAAACAAATCTGGCAACGTACACACTGTGAAGTTTTAGGAGTGACAACTGGATTTAAATGCTGTAGTGAGTCCACTAAATTATCGTTCCGTGTGTGAACGGAACATGACTCGCTTCAGAAACGGCGATGAATGACACCATGACACCAAAACACTTGTTGTGTTCAGTAATTTTAACTAAAGCACGGTTGACCCAGGCGTTGTGTTTTGTTTATGCAAACACTGCTTCACAGAGCGGCTCTTGCAGTGTTGCCAAGTCCACTTATCATTAGTGTTTTTGAGCTTTGTGCTTAAGCTTGGCTTGGTACATGTATTTGTCCCGAACCGTCATGGTACGTAAGTCACTGTTCGGTGCAAACAGTCGGATCTCAAAAACAGTCAATCACAGGCGATCCACACTCCAGTCCAGAAGGGGGCGCACACAGTAATCCAACGCTGTTTGCTAACAGGAAATAGAGTAGAACGGCCCGACCCAAAACAAGAGTTCAGGCACGCAAGATCTTGCTAGTAGCCTATACGCTAAATTTTGATCTTTTTTTTTATTTCTTGAAGAAGCATAAGATTGAACTTTCTGCATCTGCCATTTGTACTACTGTCAGTTCAAAATAAATGAAAAGAAACCCAGCACTGGGGATTTGTTGCTTTTTCTTGTTGTACCAAGCTCATATCGAACTGTGACCCCAAAACCAAGGTACGTATCGAACCGCGACTTCTGTGTACATTTACAGCCCTTGTTTTGCGGGTCGTAATATTTCGGTCTTATTTTCATCACAAAACATTTTTATTTATTTAAGTTTTTATGGGCTTCAAGTGTTGCCAAGTTTGGGCTGTTTTCACACTGTTGCTGCGAGTTGTTTTTTAGCTCAGGTGTTGAAGCGACCCCCGCGGAACGAGACTGGGCGCGTTTAAACAGCAACTGGGCTGGTTTTGTTACGCAAATCTGGCAACTCTGGCTTGTGCTCGCAAGATCTGGCAACACAAGTCAGGCTCGTAGCACTTTCCCTGTGATTTCTTGCACCACAGATGATGCTAAACTGCGTATTTTAACGTTCATCAGATATGTTGGGTAAATTCTGGTTGGTTGGGACACTTTTTCCCAGTCATCTCAATGGCAAAAAGCTTCCCAATCAACCTTAATTAACCCTATCGTTTCTGTCGTCTCTCATATCTCTTGTCGTACGGCATTAAACTGGTTGTTCAGATTTTTTCTGTACACACTGCATATAATTTTTGTAAATGTGGTTGTCACTATTTTTCTGGAGTTAATTTGATTGTAGAATGCAGTTATCACTCCTGTAAATCACTGAACTGTGTGTGTGTGTGTGTGTGTGTGTGAACACAACAGGAGTAAGCACTTACTGTAAAGGTGAATTTAGCTGCAGTGTGTAAGGTTATCATGTGATGGAAGACCCACAGCATTCACTCTCAAAACCCCAGTGTGATTATACCGTGTGTAAAGGGTTTGTGGATGAAAAGAAGACAGCTTGAAAAAAAATGATAAAGCTATAATTTGCTTTTTCACTAGAACTGAGATATTTTGGCAACAACACAGTTTTACTTTGGATCTTGGATCTGTGGATCCTTTAAAATTTTTACACTGAAAGCATCAGGCAAATTTTAAAAGCATAATATGAATATTACTCCTGGGTTAATGTTAAAGTGATGAAGAAATCTAAATTGAACCTATTTACTTTCATACACATTCCTGGTCTGTCTTTGCAATCGTTCATCAAAATAACGTGATCCACCTTTGAAACGAGTTTTCTGTTCAGCGTATTGTTCAGCGGTGCTGTGAGATGGACATGATGGATACACACTGATGCCAAATCCCCATTTTTCTGTACTCTCTTCCCAAATTACACTGACTTTCATATATTTCTCGGCGTCATGCTGATGCTTTTGTCACCGCTAGGGCCGAGGACAACCACCACTCCGGAGGAGCTACACCAAAACCACACCGAAAGCCGGACAACGACGTGATGTAAAAGCTTGATTCTTTTTATTGAATATAAAAACACTTTAAAGGAATGTCACTGCCACAGAACTCTTCATAAGGGCCACTCGTCGGAACGTGGCTTCAGTGGAGGGAGGCTCAAGTCAGCCGCCAGTTGGTCACCTCCTTGCACAGAGCGATACAGGGGAGAGGGGAAGGGACAAGGGACGGATTAGTCCAGGGGCCGGGACCTTCAGATGGCAGACAGAAGACCAGCGTAAGTAGTGGGCGGGACACAGGAGGCTACAGGTAAGGATCGGCGGATGGTGGGTTTTCTCTTCTCACAGGACAGCATCAGATAACTGAGTGTCACCTCTCTCTTTCACAGGACAACGGGGATTTGAGGAGGGCCAGGACCTTTTGGTGGGGAGCAATGAGCAGTATATGGTAGGCAGAAGGCAATGACCGTCAGAGGAAATGCAGTAGGTGGCGGGCAGGGCACAAGGGGCTACAGGTGGGTGACGGATAGCAGTTTCTCTATGTTCACAGAACAACAGTGGTGAGTACAGAATCCAGCAGTTAACAACTGAGTTTTCTTACCACAGGACAGCGATGGCAGAATGCAGTGACGGATAGCAGTTAACTTTGATCAGGACCGCTCTGCTTGCCTGCACTTTATCTTTCCCGTCTCTGCTTCTGTTGCTGCCTCATCGCTTTTGCCTCTTTCCTCTCCTCCGCCCTCCTCGGCCTCGGCCGCCCGCTGCCTCCGTTCTGCCCCTCCGCTTTTTCATCTCCTCTTCAAAACGCTGCATCAATCCCCCATTCCCAACACGCGCTCCAATAGCTGCTTGATTATCCACGGCAGCTGTTTCTCATCACTATGAGCGGCCATGACAGGCCGCCGGAACCGGCCTGATGTTACACCGGAACTTCTTCCCCAGGGGAACTCGTTCCGTTTGTCGAAGTTCCTGTCGTCACCCGGTGACACTTTAGTCTTTACAATGGCAACCAATGTAGATATACTGGATTTAGACAACACTGCCTGAAATAATGGATCTAATCACTTCCAAAAAAATCTAAACAAATATAATTTTTGAGCAGCATAATCATTTATAATATTGGTAACACTTTACAATAAGGTTCATTAGTGAACATTAGTTAACTACCTTAGATAACGTGAACTAAGAATGAACAATACTTCTACAGCATTTATTAATCTTAGTTAATATTAATTTCAACATTTAATAATACATTATTAAAATCAAAGGTTGTATTTGTTAACATTAGTTAATGCACTGTAGACTAATATGAACACACAATGAACAGCTGGATTTTTATTAACTAACATTAATATTAATAAATACTGTAACAAATGTATTGCTCATTGTTAGTTCATGTTAGTTAATACATTAACTAATGTTAACTAATGAACCTTATTGTAAATTATTACCATAATAATATTTGCAGTTTTCAACGTGCAATATTCATTTACCTCAAAAATACCTTGTATTGTGAAAGTAAGGGTGTGTTTCTCAGTCATAACTATTATTTTTTTTAATAATATATATTTTTTTTTTTCAGTCATTTTTATTTATTTATTGGAATATACAAAGGTACAGCAATATTAATAAATGTATACGTTCCTTTTTTCTTTTTCTTTTTTTACACAATACTTTTTAATCCAGCCAAATCTGCCAAGTGTGAACAGACCCTAAGAGGCTGTCGATTTGAAACTTCATGTCGTGTAATACCAAATGTGCTATCTTTAGAAAGACAACCAGTAAGTGCCAGAGAGCTCTAATGATTTCATTTCACACTAATAGTTTTTGCCATAACTCCTAGTGTCAATGATGATGAATGCTGTTTTTGTTTACCCCAGTATTGCTTAGTAAATCAAGGGAGGGCTACAAACATCTGCATAGTTGTGTGAAACGATAGGCCCGCGAGTCCAGGTTGAAACGGAGGGTTCCAAATGCCACATTGAGCCACATGCTAATTAGTGCCGGAGAGAGTTAGAGAGATTTCCTAATGACACTCCCCCGGGGGATTCAACCACCAAACTCACAAAATTTCAGAGTGCGCTTCTGTCGGCTCTGACAGCGAGAGCAATGGGAACAGCTTTTACTGGGGGAAACAAAGACTTCGCTGAGCTCCTGTGGGAGGCTTCATTTGAATCCTCTGTCTCTCGCTGTAGCTGTAGCGTCAGTTCCTTCGAAGCACTTACACGAAACAGCTGCATAATTGTGCCTCAAGCTTCAGTGCGTGGAGAACTGACACAGAACATAGAAGGGATTGGAAAAACTTCACTTGATTTCAGCAAAGTTTGAGTATACTCCCAATACTGCTGAGAGGGACTCAGTTTTGCTCACTTCAGAAGCAGATGCGCCACAAAAAGGAATGGAAACTTGTGCATCCATCCGAGTGAGATTGTTCTCAGTGCAGTATTACTTTTAGTATTTCTTTACATCCACATCTTAGGGATCAGGGTTTACTGGTTAGCATGAGCTGCTGGTCGATGCTGTATCTACATCATTAAATAACCGAAAAGCATGGCTGAATTCAGAACATAATATTAAAATATTACCATTTCCACATTATAAACATATGCTTAAAGTCATAAGAGACGAATGCCCATGTGCTGTTGCAAATTCAGCCGGCACTTCTCCATTGATTATTAATCAAAAGTAACTGTGTGTTCTGATGCAATAATGTTTTGTGCAGTAAAGGCCAAAGCATACTTTGTTTTTTTTATAGATACTGTAGTATACGTGTGTGTGTGTGTGTGTGTGTGTGTGAGACACAAATTTGTCATCAGTACTGTACTCGTGCAGCTCGCACATACAGCTTGATATTTTCTGCAATAACTAGTGCGGCAAAACTGCTCTGGCCCATTGTTTCATAATCAAAGTAAAAACAACAAAAAAACGAAACAAAAAAAACAATATTGAGGAGACGAGAAAAAACAGCAACAAACCACTGGAGACGGCAACAACTATAGGGATGTCAGGATACATCTTTTAAATACATCTCACAGTACATTACCAGCTGAAGTAACAGTATTGAGTTAGTTCATAATTCAAATCTACAAAATGAACCAAATTTTCATAAATACATAGATGTCAATGAAAACAGACCCAATTTCCCTCTGAATACTTCATTAATGAGAATGAATTACTGGCTATTGTTACCAATCAAATTAAATCAGTGTTAACAAAATCTAATTTCGTACTGCAAAAGTGGCACAGAATCTGAAGTTACATTTAGATGGATCTGCATTGACAGTTTAATGCTGCTCAGAGGTGGGATTAATGCCATTACTATTGCATAAATAATGTTACAAGATTAATGTTTTAAATCTAAAACCCTGGATATTTAAATATGAGATATTGGGGAAAATGTAATAGGAACACACTTAAATTGGAAACTAAACCCACCATTAAAGGGATACTTCAAGATTTAGCATTTAGCTTTGTATTAGTAGAAAACCTGTAGTATTTTCAAATTACCGTGCTTTCCACCCTCATATCCCCCTGATACGAGAGATTTATGTATTTTTTTTGTCTGGAAAAAATCCTCCGATGACGCAAAAATCGTCATTTTGCGTCATCGGTGGACTTTTTGGCCAGAGGCGAGAGACTACAGCCAGTAGTAGGGGCTGTCCCGCATGTTTTCAACCCACCCATAGAGGGTGGGATCTCACTCACAGAATGTACACAGTGTCAGCCGTCTTTCTTTGGAAGCTAAACTAGCAGGCTCTTGTTCTGTGGAGAAAGCTGAGTAAGTAGGGGTTACCATCCTCTTTTTCCCGGACATGTCCAGCCGTCGAGATCGTCCAAAACGTCCAGGATTCAGCTTCTGCTTTCTGCAGTCGCCATTCATTGTTTACATGCACACCTTTTGTTTCAGTCTAACTGAATTCATTCCGATTGGTGAATCTGAATGTAGTGTTTACATGAACGCTAAACAAGTGATCGGTTGATGTGCGTTTTAACATTGCTAAGAAAATTCCCGCTCCTCCGTGAGAGATACGAGACCGGTGCGTCTTGCTCATCAGTAATCACGCCACCGGCCTTACGCCGTTCTCCCGCGGCCCTCAGCCTCGTCCTGCTCGCCACAGTAAACATGATGAATGGCGACTGTGGAACGCAAAAGCAGAATCCCAGACATTTTGGCCAATCTCGAAATCTTGGGAAGACTCGTCACGGAGACTCACTAGTAGCCTAGCCTTGTTGTTTTAAACAGCGCTCTCTTACCGGTAGGCGTGGCTTGGGAGCGGCCTCCTAGAGCAGCGAAGCAAGTGCATTCTGGGAGTTGTTGTCTTTCATCCACGTAAGCCAAAAATAAATTGTCTGGCTTTTCTCAGTCTAGAAAGCTCAAAATTCAAAAGTAATTTCACATTTCTTCTACATAAATGACCCATTTTAAATACACATTCATCTTTCCAGAGGTGAAGTATCCCTTTAAGTTGCAGCAAGTTTTAATGATTGAATAATTTATTCAACCGATTTGTTCAAAACTGCTGAATCGTTCAGGAACTAAGCAAGTGATTGTTTTTATGAATGGCTCAGTGATTCATTGTTCAAAAACGCTGAGTCATTCAGAAACTAAACACCTGCTGTGTGTTGCTCAGAGAAGCGCAATCGTTCTGCTTTGTTTAGAACTATTTTCATTGGCAAAATGATCAGTGATCAGAGCCAGAATCAAATATATTGTATTGACAAAGCTGAAACCTTCTTCAAAAATCTTTGTTTGTGTTTGCAGAACAAAAAGAAAATCAATTAAGTTTGCAATTTAAAAAAAAAATATATATTTTTTTCTTTTTCATTTTTTGGAGAACCATGTAAGGTATTTTGATTTTTGACTATTACATATTTAGATATTTACTTGACTAAAGGGCACATTAATTGAGGTCACTGTGCTCTCGGTAGCAGTGACCATCATCATCATCCTCATATTGTTGATAATGGGGTGTTAAACACTTGGCTAGTTTCTCAAATTGTGTGTCCAAGTTTGTACAAATGACTTTAAAACTCACTATTTCTGAAGCACCCTAAATATGAAGTCTTCCCCATTCTCCTGGATTGTAACTGCTCAGCCCTGCAGTCAAGATTGTGTTACAAATATTGGCAGAGCTGGCGAACGACATTTCTGACAGCTCTGAGAGGGTTGCTTAAGCATCAGGTCCTCGGGCTCAAGACTGTGTAGCTGTGTTTTAAACAGACTGATAAAAGAAACCCTCCGGCTACAGAACTGTTCGCACTGAACACAAGCAGACCTCCAAACCATCACCCCCTCTTCTCCATCTCCAACACAGAACAACTGTGGCCTAGTGTTGTGAAGAAGTGCAGTGCTATCACCAGTGTGTCCTTGATCAAGCGCTATAACCTCAGGATACACAGGGCTAATTGTTGCATTGGATAAAGTGTGCCGTTAATGAGTACTAACGTTTAAGTTTATATTCCTGGAGGATTAAAGTACAATTACCTAAAGCGATTAGCAAAGGAAGTCCGGTAGCCTAAAGTAACACAAACAGATCGTAGCTACTCAGAGAGATGGTTTTATTGAGGTTGAGTGAAAAACCTAGGACTGGTTCACAAAAGTCGTTTTTTTTTAACATAATTGTAAATATTTAATGAACGATTTGATTGACAGCAGTGGTTCTTGAGGCAAAGTTGTTCAGTAGCTGTTAACACTTTATTTTACAGCGTAGCCTTATGTTACATGTACTTACTTTAGTAACAGTAAATTATAATTGCATCCAATTAACTCTAAACCAAACCCTACAGTATTCATAATAAATATTACTCTGAATTTAAATGTATAATTACACTGTAACAACACGCCTTCAAATAAAGTGTCACCAACTATTACTTACAAAAACAGTGGCTTACCACACAAATTTACGGAGCCCCTGAGGGGACCTGTGAAAAAAAAAAAAAAATAGGACTTTCGCGTGCGCACGAGAAACTATCGCGTGCGCACGAGAAACTTTCGCGTGGGCACGAGAAACTATCGCGTGCGCACGAGAAACTTTCGCGTGGGCACGAGAAACTATCGCGTGCTCACGAGAAACTATCGCGTGCGCACGAGAAACTTTCGCGTGCGCACGAGAAACTTTCGCGTGCGCACGAGAAACTTTCGGTTTGCGTTATAGTCATTAATACAAATGTGGAAATATGGATGATGTATATATCATTTATGTTGTTGTTTGACATGTTTTGAAGTGTATATTTTAGCAAAAATCTCAAGCAAGGTGCTATTAAAGACAAGACTTAGAGGCATATTTTAGTCACAATTCAAATAATTGTATTAACTTTGAATATAGGCCTACTTTTAATAAACTTCGTATTTGTATCTGTATTGATAAAAAATAAACAACAGGCTAATAATCTTCTGCTACTGAGATGAAGGAAACATTTTTTTAAGAAGTAAAGTTCACAAGATTGCTATTTATCTTGATCAAACTGCAGAATAAAATAGTCATCCTCTGCTGCAGTTGTACGGATTCTTAACGCATTTATTGCAACTACATTTCATCTTTTTCTCATCAAACAACCAGATTAACGAATGGTTCGACACAACCCGTACCGAGGAGCCTAGACAGGGCTTTCTTCTGTATAGATATACTGTATACAGGGTAAATGACGACTGTTGGCCTACCATGGTCGCCCTCGTCCAGTAAGTTTTAAATAATAATAATAATAATAATAATAAATTAAGATATAAATCAATATAATTCGTTGTAAATTAAATATTTTAAACAATAGCTACAAAAAGGTAATAATTGACTGTATAGTCCTAACGTTCATGCATGAACTGTCATTCAGACTTACTGTCTAACAACCAGAGAACAGAGAACATCAGAGATATTAAAATACATACTCTTCTGAGTTTTATGATGTAGGCCTTTTTTATTAAAATGTATTAGCCTAGAATTTATAAGGATGCGCGCTTGTGCGTGGCGCACACAGTCATGTTGAGAGGGAAACACGCATTAGGCCTATATTATTAGGCTAGTATTCAGAAATAGTGTAAAAGATCTGTAAATAAAATACAACATTAACATTATAAACACTATTAATAACATATAGGCTATGCATATTTTACTTCCCCATAGCCAAATCCTTAAATGAATGGAATCAGAAAACAACAAGAAATGAAAAATAAGTAACCACTTATAATAATAATAATAATAATAATAATAAATGCATAGTAGTTTATAAAAATAGCCCATTGTGCCCTTTATTACAAACAACTTTTAGCCTATTTTAAATGCCAAGCCTAAACGAATTTATTTGAATCGAAACTGAAACTATACCGCAAAGTTGGGTTCGCGCATCTTTCGTTCGGTCCAAAGTTTAATACTGAACAGGAATTAATAATCATTTAATAATGAACCAGCTGTGATGTCAAGTTAATGCCAGAAGTGAACCGATGTTGTTAATAGCGCGATTCGCCGGCGCCATCACTTGAATTTGTTCCTCAGTTGGGGAAATAACTTAATACTTTATCGTTTCATACTCTGTCATTCGAAACAGTAAAATGTATATTTTTATTTGTGTACATTCAAAATGACTACAAAATGTCATGCCTTTGAAAAAGAAAGAAAACAACATGATGCGGACGTGTAGAACTTTATCCAAGAGCTGTTGTAAAGCCTATAGCCTATAAACAATCTGTTACAGTTATTTTCTATTATATACAAAAGCTGCTTGCAACCATATTGTTAAAAGCGCTATATAAATGAAGGCGACTTCACTTGACTTGACTAGAAATCGAACAATTCAAGCTGTTTATTGAATTTTCTACCTCAGAACGAAAAACGTTTTAGAAATATTGTTTATAAAACGAAAAAGGAACTCTTTTCTAATTTTCTACTTTAAATATTAAATAAAAAAAACTATACTGAACGAAAGACACACTGATTCAATTACACTAATTGCATTTTGAATAAAAAAATCAAACCTTTATCTAAAATTTATATTTTTATATTTTATATAAATTTAAAACATTGTCTTTTTCAGACTTTCTTCTGTGAACACAAAAGTGTTTTGCAGAATGTTCATTGAACAGTCATCAGCTTTCTTTGTCACTATTCTTTTTTCGATTTCTAGTCAGGTCTAGTCAAGTCGCCCTCATTTATATAGCGCTTTTAACAATATGGTTGCAGCTTTTGAATATAGAAAATAACTGTAACAGATTGTTTATAGGCTAATTTACAACAGCTCTTGGATAAAGTTCTACACGTCCGCATCATGTTGTTTTCTTTCTTTTTCAAAGGCATGACATTTTGTATTCATTTTGAATGTACACAAATAAAAATATACATTTTACTGTTTCGAATGACAGAGTATGAAACGATAAAGTATTAAGTTATTTCCCCAACTGAGGAACAAATTCAAGTGATGGCGCCGGCGAATCGCGCTATTAACAACATCGGTTCACTTCTGGCATTAACTTGACATCACAGCCGGTTCATTATTAAATGATTATTAATTCCTGTTCAGTATTAAACTTTGGACCGAACGAAAGATGCGCGAACCCAACTTTGCGGTATAGTTTCAGTTTCGATTCAAATAAATTCGTTTAGGCTTGGCGTTTAAAATAGGCTAAAAGTTGTTTGTAATAAAGGGCACAATGGGCTATTTTTATAGACTACTATGCATTTATTATTATTATTATTATTATTATTATTATAAGTGGTTACTTATTTTTCATTTCTTGTTGTTTTCTGATTCCATTCATTTAAGGATTTGGCTATGGGGAAGTAAAATTCGCATAGCCTATATGTTATTAATAGTGTTTATAATGTTAATGTTGTATTTTATTTACAGATCTTTTACACTATTTCTGAATACTAGCCTAATAATATAGGCCTAATGCGTGTTTCCCTCTCAACATGACTGAGTGCGCCACGCACAAGCGCGCATCCTTATAAATTCTAGGCTAATACATTTTAATAAAAAAGGCCTACATCATAAAACTCAGAAGAGTATGTATTTTAATATCTCTGATGTTCTCTGTTCTCTGGTTGTTAGACAGTAAGTCTGAATGACAGTTCATGCATGAACGTTAGGACTATACAGTCAATTATTACCTTTTTGTAGCTATTGTTTAAAATATTTAATTTACAACGAATTATATTGATTTATATCTTAATTTATTATTATTATTATTATTTAAAACTTACTGGACGAGGGCGACCATGGTAGGCCAACAGTCGTCATTTACCCTGTATACAGTATATCTATACAGAAGAAAGCCCTGTCTAGGCTCCTCGGTACGGGTTGTGTCGAACCATTCGTTAATCTGGTTGTTTGATGAGAAAAAGATTAAATGTAGTTGCAATAAATGCGTTAAGAATCCGTACAACTGCAGCAGAGGATGACTATTTTATTCTGCAGTTTGATCAAGATAAATAGCAATCTTGTGAACTTTACTTCTTAAAAAAATGTTTCCTTCATCTCAGTAGCAGAAGATTATTAGCCTGTTGTTTATTTTTTATCAATACAGATACAAATACAAAGTTTATTAAAAGTAGGCCTATATTCAAAGTTAATACAATTATTTGAATTGTGACTAAAATATGCCTCTAAGTCTTGTCTTTAATAGCACCTTGCTTGAGATTTTTGCTAAAATATACACTTCAAAACATGTCAAACAACAACATAAATGATATATACATCATCCATATTTCCACATTTGTATTAATGACGCTATAACGCAAACCGAAAGTTTCTCGTGCCCACGCGAAAGTTTCTCGTGCGCACGCGATAGTTTCTCGTGCCCACGCGAAAGTTTCTCGTGCGCACGCGATAGTTTCTCGTGCGCACGCGAAAGTTTCTCGTGCGCACGCGAAAGTTTCTCGTGCGCACGCGAAAGTCCTATTTTTTTTTTTTTTTTTTACAGGTCCCCTCAGGGGCTCCGTAGTATTCACTCGCTAGTCACCTTTTTTTTTTTTAATTGAATGTCTGGCTTTTGTTTTTAGCCACTTCCAGTTATTTTAACTGTACAAAATCAGAGTGTTATACTACTTGAAATTGCAAACTGGAATTTGCTATGTTATTTTATTATCATTATCATAAATACAGCATTAGGTTTGTAGCACAACTAGTTTTACGGTTTGCATTTTTTTTTATTCTTCAGTTATTTACATGATTCAGAAGTCTTGCACATTCACAGAAAATAACTTACGTGTGTATTGCAAAATAAGATTGATAGATAGACTGGTGAGGTGTAAGTAATGTGATTAGTTGAACTTTATTTGTCACATAATCAATGGGTTGGCAGCAAAATATCTGCCCTACAAGCAATACCATGTCGGATTGTGAAAGATGAGGATTACTTTCCAGGAAAACAATACATATTAAAGATAATCTAAACATTTCTGGTGAGACTGCTGGTATAGAAACTGCTTTTGTTCCAACATTGTCAAATGCAGAGGCGAGTTGACCAGATTCAGCCATCACAGTTTAAAGAGACTCCTGTACTGTATCTCAGAATGCAAATGTAGATCACGTACAGTTCCTCTTTAGTGATTGCCCATGTTCAGGCTCGTCTGTGCGTTGATTGAAGGAACACGAGCACAAATGGCCTTTTCCTCTTGCTCCGTGATTTGTAAGATCTCTGGCGGTGATAATTTCACTTTTTTGCTGTGGTCAATGCAGAGTACGAGCAGAACGCACCGTTTTACTTCTGCCACGTCTGAGGAGATCACAAGCTATAAAATAACAGGCTTCAGTTATATGTTAGAGAACTTGAAAACATATACTGCCACAAATAAATCATTGCCTTCTTAATCACTGTATTAGTTATGGAATTTTACATCTGAAAGTGCCAAATATGGTTTAGGGTACATGACAAAGATCTACTAAAAATGATATGTTTGATTGAAATATTTTTTTGAGTAGTTTGCCTCACTGGATATTACTGTTGGTTGTTTAACATCTTGTGTTTCTCAGGATCTATGGTGGCTACGGCCCTGAATAAAATGACTAAACAGGTTTTCCTGCTGTGGCCCTGAGGATCACAACACATAAGGATTGAAGAAGAAAACAAAACTGACAACACAACAACATTACCAGCATTTAATAGAAATGAAACATTTGGGAAACTTCATTTGCAGTCGCTCAAGTGTTCCCGGCTTCTAGCACACGGTTTATGCTTTGGCAACACATATCGTTGCATAGCAATAAAGCACTTTTTAATTGAACTGAAACTCAATTGTTTTTTTGTTTTTTTGCAAGGTAGGAAATTGTTTATTATGTAATTATATTAACTATGAAGAAATCTGGCAGTAGTGTTAGCAGAGGTCTGTCTATAGAGCTAATGCTGGATAATGCAAATTTATTGGGACAACAAATGTGCTTAGCGTTAGTGCTAACGAAATGAACAAAGTGGATATGTTTTTTGTTTTGTTCTGTCAACTGAAGGTGTGATTAAGAAGAAAATGATTTGCTGCGACAAAGTGACTAGAAGTCATTCATTTTCAAAGAAAGAGTGTGATTCGTGGTGACATGAGGGCAGCGACTGTGCATCTTAAAGGAATAGTTCATCTAAGAATAGAATTTCTGTCATCTTTCAATCACTCTTATGTAGCAAATCATATCAAAAATCCATTTTTTTTCCCCATGCAGTTACAGTGATGGGCCATAAAAGCAATGCAAAAGCTCCATAAAAGTAGTCCATATGACCTGTGCCCTGTCAGCTCTTCTGAAGCTGTGTGGTATCTTCGTGTGATGAACTTGCCAAAATGTCTGCTATTCCCTGATAATGTTTTATCCACACTACTGTGACCGAATCGAGTTGAACTGAGCTTGTCTAGAATGTGTTTCCAAAAATCATCAGTTGTAACTGTGATAACGTTTCATTCTTACCTTGAACGGTTTGGTGTTTCCCGAGAACATAATTCCAATGAACAACATCACAAGTTCTGTGGTTAGAAGCATAGTTTTTTGTTAGCATGACACATGGATAATGCTTTTTGGGGAAATTAGCAAGCTAACATTCTGTTTTTGATCATTCTGATATGTTTGATATGTTTTATTCCATATGTTATCTACACCTTTACTTCTACATAAATGCATTGTTTTTGAAGACTGCGCATGTGTTCGAGTGCCTCGGGGAACAAAACGGGGACCCTGCCACTTTCCCTGAATGCCTTTTGTCTTGAGCATCTTTTTTTGCATGTTTCTGTTGTCCATGTAAATGAGCTATAGTAATCTGACATTCATTCTCTGACATTCAATCTCAAATTGACTAATTCGAAGTTATTACTCCACCACATGTGTGATGTTATTACTGTCAGTTTCGTTGCTGAACAAACATTGTTCGAATGATGGATATGTGCAACAATGTTACGGTTTCGGGAAACAGCCGTGACTGTAGCATTAGTTCATTTATTGTACGATGCATATGGCGTATTGTTGAACTATGTTGGTAATTATGGAACTTGCGCAAATAGTTGGCAGTTGATGCTTTTGGGAAACGCTGGATCAACTTTACCCGTGTGTAAAGTTGTGACTGAATGATTCGCTCATGAATCAGCTGACCAATCACAACACTGAGCTTCTCGAAAAAGCAGGCTTTAAAGAGACAGGAACGGAAATGGAGAGTTTCGGGCAGAGGGTGAAAAGAAATGCTGTAGCAAAGTACAGTAAATGAGAAGAAGAATGGTTTTTGAACGTGAAATATTCTAGCAGACCCCAAAAATAGAATTATAAAACATGGACAATTTAGAAGCCTGACAGACAGTCCTAACCCTCATTCACTTTCATAACATATAACTCATGATTGTATTATTATTGTATTCCTTCAGGTCACGTGTCCTCTTTACAGTAGGGAAAGTGTTCACTGATGTCATTTTGTTTGATTTACAATCACAATGTCCATTTACTGGCTCAATGTTTGAGTCGGTATTCGTATAACCCAGCAGTCCAGGCTTTGTCATCTTGCGGCCTGTAACATTTCTGTTCCTAATGCTGTTGCACTGTATTGTTGCAATACGGCAGGTAATGGATGTCTGTCCTCTCTCTTGTTGCAGTGCTGATGGTGCAGGTTGTTGAGTTGTTTCTTCACCAGAGTCATTGGGATTTGCTCTACTGTGCTGTTGTTCTACACAAACACATTCTCAATGAGGCTAACAGTGAATTTAAGATGAAAGAGTGTAACTTGAGCTCTGTTCGGACAGTAATGTGGACGTCTGAAACTGACATTTGCATGGCACCTCAGTGATTAAAATGCCAAATGCTTGGAATAATAAGAACATATTTAAATTAATAATAGGAAAATAATGTTCAATTTAATATTTAATTATTTAAATGTCCTGTTTAAAAATAAGATATGCGCACTATAGTTAAAATAATTTGATCTTAAAATGATGGATGTCATTTTAAAACTGTGAAAATTAGCGGAAATAAGTCAAAACCGCCTCTTTACATGAGGTAAACACAAAACTGCAAGGTTTATTTTGAATGTATGTAATTGCTGCCATAATAACAGCCTATTTCAAATGTGCACGTACTTTTCTTCTCTTTATCATTTGAGCGGTGATGAAATATTGTTCTTTTAAATACTTTCCAGCATTTCAGTAATACAGTAATAGCCTACGCTAGATCTTTAAATTAGTTGAGAAGCACAACAGTTGCAATTGATGCTTGTAAGTGGTCAAAGAGGATTTAAACAGTGAATTTTGAATTTTGTAAACTCAGAGATGTGGATTCAGACGGCCATTAAAATACCACACGATTGTGGCGTTCATCTAAAAACAGTAGGTAATTCGGCCGGGGATTTTTACGCGGGTGGTGGGAGAAAAAACACTGAAATTCTGGATTCGGACGGCAATTACATCACAGACTAGACTCTGTAAATGAAGAAAATACCTTACGACCACATGAGAAACCATTACCATCCGCACAGGGCTTATTCATTGTGTTTTACAGCTGTGGATACTATAATTCAACAGGTATCACAATGAAACTATTGAGCTGGATGTCAGCGAAGGAGAGCCACTTATAGAAGTTTGGCAATGATCTGCCAAGGCTAGAAAACAACTTTAAAGAACCATTTTGAAAGCGCGGGACAGTTTGTTGAGAGGAATGGCTGGTTGTAATTGTTGCAGTTGCCAGTTATTCCCTATAATTTAGGTTTAAAAACCTAAAAACTAAATTCTTGTCATACTGTGTGATGATTGCTTTGGACTCGGTGTCTGTGATGTTGTTGTCTAAGACACATGAAGTCAGCGCAGTGAGATTCTTCTCAAGATCAGTAGCGCTTCTGTCACACACAGATGTCTTCTCTCTCGTATTGGCAACACTTCAGTCATATCAGCTGTGACTCAAGTGTTTTTACCTGACACACAACGCTAAAAGATTTTCTGTAGCAGCAGATGTCATTGGCATGTCTGCAGTCACAGCGGAAAACAGGAGCGAAAGTACATCCCTTGTATTTTGTCTTCTAGCTGTAATTTATTTACGAGGCTGAGGCAGATATCTTGTTTATTGAATCATATCCATCCATCTATTTATCCATCCTCCTCTCCAAAAACCTGAATTATTAATACAATTTCCAGATTTCAGTGCTATTACTGAAATACACTATGTGAGTTTAATCACATTGGGGCTTTGGCTAATCACAATAACATGTAATTTGCAAACACATGGACTTAAATCTATTAGATCTGGTATTACTTTAATCTGTTAGTTCAGGTTGCACTATAATCAGTTTGGTAATTCATTTAATCTATTAGTTCTAGTACTAATTTAAATCTGGATTATAGGCTCATCATCTGCGGTATTACAGAAAAGCCTAGTATACACGCACTACGATAAACCAGAAGCCTTTGCAGTAATTGGGTAAATTTGGATAATTTTATTCTTTGTTATATCAGTGGTTGTCAAACCATAAATGGGACACAGATCTGTTCTGATTAGCAGATTGGAAACAGTTACTATACAAGCATGCATCAATAGCAGAATACATCTGAATGGCTTATAAAAGAGAGGAAATACTCAATTCCTATATCTTTAGATGTTGACATCAAAAGTCCAATCAAACTCTACTGTATTTTGTTGCAATTACATCTGTCACGTATTGAGCCAAATTAGACAGTTAACTAAAGCTACATAAAATATACATTAATTTGCAGCAAGGCATGCATTGCAGTCACTTGATCCTGAAAGCATGAAACCATAAAAAGTAAAAAAATAAAAAATAAAAAAAGACATTTTTTTCCCCCAAAAGAAAGCAACATAATCACTGTGAATCATCTAAAAGTGTGTATGCTTCACAGGAGCAGGAATTAATTGCACAATTGCAGGTTCATTGTTCAATGGGTACAAAGTTGCTCACCACATTTTAGTTATGGTGAAAAACACAGTAAAACACAGAGAAGTGACATTGGGGATGGAGAAACACACCCAAATTAGCTTCGGTTAAACAGGCGTATAATAATTCGGGTAAATGTGTAAGCTAGATTTATGCCTATTTTTTCACATCTTCATGGACACCACAATGATTTCCCTCGTTTGGAATATTTTTATGTATGGTTTGCAAAAATGAGAACTACTGCTTCTGTGTAGATGAGAGAAGCAAAGTGTATGCGCGTTGTGCACGCTACATTATGGCCAAGCATGCGCCCTTAAAATAGCATCTGAATAACGCGCCACTGACTTTAGACGAGGTTTCTCCTGGTCTGTGGCGGAATTGTTTTCTGGAACTGCAAAATAGCACCAGGGAACGTTTGCGCCGGAACACGCCTCCTCTTTGCGCTGAACCGCCCCCGGGAGCGCAAGTTCATTCCCTAATTTTTTTACACAGTGAAATGTGACCCAATTCCGATGTTTTGCTCATATGTGACACAGATCGATGTGTTCTATGACTGTGTAAACAGGGAAAAAATGCAAGCATTCAGATATTTCGAGATCGGTTTCAGGCCTCATTCATATGTGGAAATAAATCAGATATAAATCAGATATGTGCCAATGCGACTGTCATCTAAACAGGCAGATCGGATTTTCTGAGGCATTATCTACATCTCCACGGTTTAATGACGAGAGAAACCCCGATGCGCGTCTGCGAAGGGACGAAACGTCGTGTCGTCGTAGGAGAGGAATGTGGACAAACGTTGACACAACATATTAAAGGTTGGCTTGTTCATCCTAAAATTTCAGACTGACCGCTCCTCGTTAAAGCCAATATTTTAACACAATATGCTCCCGCCAGTCCTGAGATCTCTCTCGCACTCAATAACTGAAGCATGAGCACAGGCTGCAATGGTGGCACTTTTACTCCTCCTCCGCCTCAAAGTCATGGTGATGTTTGGCGAACTTCGCATATATCATCAAATATAGCATCAAGCATATTTCGTGTTCATCCATCTGTACAAGAGAAGTTAACCCTTAAAGCATGCGCGATGTTTCAGATAGTATGGCATCGGATATGGGTCAAAATTGAAAGAACGTGTAAACGGACGGTGAGAAAAATCGGATATAGGCAACAAATCAGAATTGGGCATCAAGACCTGCAGTGTAAACAAGACTTCTCTCAGTTGGCTGATTTAGTGTAGGTGCTACATTAATTTCAAACATGATAGAACATTTACGCACTATTTCACTTTTAAAGTGTTGCGGAATATTATAATGTAATGTTTTGCAGAAATTGGCACAATGCCAATTACATATTTGTATGACAGTCTTTATTCCATTTTGACAATCATAAGCATCATATAATAGCACGAAAGTCCCTGAAACAACAGCGGTAGCGGCGAACATGAATCTCCACATCATCAACAGCCCGTCCGCTTTGATGTGAATTTTTCATGCTCTTGTATCATTAATGATTTGCATGGCCTGACAAATATGCAGGTATAAATCAAGCCAGAGAGATTACATCCTAAACTATTTAAGAGCCGTTCTGAGCTCGCAAAGCTCCCGTGGAATAGATGTAATGTAATTAATTTGCCTTGTTTGTATTGGGTAGGGTCATTCAGGTTAATTGAGTCTTACTTCAAAACACTGGCAGAGAGCCACACGTTCTGCCTGTACAGTATATCGTCTTTAATTAATAATAAAATAGACGGCAGCAGGTTATGTCAGCCAATGACAGGCAAACAGAGTAAAACAAAAACAAAGTCAGTCTCACTGAAGCGCCTGACAGATATTAGGAGATGATGTGGATAATCAGATTCCTGCTGTCAGATGGAGGATCTGCCAAACTTCTGACAATTGAACAAATGTTGCAGATTATCTGAATTAGCTAAATTTGTCTTAAATAACTCATAAGCCCTATTCGTACGGTAAGTGTTTCTCATGGGGTCGTGAGGTATTTTCATCATTTACAGGGGCTAGTCGGTGATTTTATTGCCGTCTGAATCCAGAATGTCAGTGTTTTTCTCCAACCACCCGCGTAAAAATCCCAAAATCGTCTGAATTACCTACTGTTTTAAGATGAACACCAAGATCGTGTGGTATTTTAATTGCCATCCGAATCCACATCTCTGAGTTTACAAGAAGAGATCACTTCAAAATTCACTGTTTAAATCCTTTTTGACCACTGCCGAGATGCCACAGATGCTTGTTTTTTACAGACATACATTTGTTTCAAACTGCAAGTTGTTACAGTTGTTTTATATATTGAGATTTTATACAATTCATAGTTTATAAATGTGTAATCATGATAAAAAGTGTAATCACAATAAACCTCATTATCAATAGGCCTACAATATTCTTTTGGATTGCAGGGTTCTAATCTAAGGGGTTTGGTGTGCTTTTAATTATAGAAAATTGTGATGCATGTATGTAATTAGTACTTTTATTGGGAATATTGAACATCATGAGAAATAATTACACAGATGGAGCAGGTTATGACAGCTGAATATACAACGCAGAGGCTCTTACACAACTGTTATCTCTTAATCCACTGTATGAATGGATTTGATCATGTATTAGTCTAATACCTAATTAACCACCGTAACTCTGTTACATATCCAAGTATGGTTTATCCATGAGATCTTACACACTTAGGGCCCTATTTTAACGATCTAAGCGCATGGTCTAAAGCGCAGGGCGTAAGTTCTCTTAGGGCGTCCGAATCCACTTTTGCTAGTTTAACGACGGGAAAAATGGTCGGTGCTCCCGGCGCATGGTCTAAAAGGGTTGTCCCTATTCTCTTAATGAGTAATAGGTGTGTTTTGGGATTTAAATACTTGGCATGTTTGTGTACTGCTGTGCGTCCCTGTGTGTGTAATAAGCAGAGTGTACGCGCGTTGTGGACCCACCTATAGGCGCACATTACTAACGCGCTCTTTAAATAACAAAATAAATATTGTGACATTGACTTAAGACCAGGTTTCAGTTGGTCATTGGCGCAGTCTATTTCAGTTGCCTCAAAATAGCATTGCGCCAACAATGCGCCTGAACACACCTCGCTTTCAGACAAATGGGCGCAAATGCATTTGCTATTTAAACAACGTGGCGCAGGACGTGAAAATGAAAACTGCGTCGGGCTGAAACTAGCAAAAAACACTTGCGTCGCGCTTGCCGCTGATTTGCACCGGGTGTAAGATAGGGCCTTTTAACTCTGCCAGGATTTTCATCGGCGTGATTGAAAGTGGTTAGAAACTGTAGACAAAGGACTGTTTTTCCATTTACGCTTATTTCTGAAAAACAGTTGTGGGTATTAAGGAGTTCATAACCTCATTTTAACCACAGTGCTTTTAGACTTCCTTTGTGAATTATTGTGTTGTCATTTTGAATGCAGTTAGCTCTATTTTTATGACTGTAAAGCCTGAGAGGTTTTGCATCTCATGCTGTTGAACATCAGTAAGTAAACAGACTTGAAGGTGCATTGCTTCTTGATTAAATATCAAATTACAATCAAAACAAATCACCATTTTTTTTACTGTATTGCATTAATATGCATTAAATACTCCCTAGATCATCTCTTCAGAAGCATTTCCAGTCTGTTTGGTATTTGAATTTACCATGAACCCACATTGAAACCCATTTTACTTCTATAATGTGAGAAAAAAGAAGAAGAAAAGAAACAGGAAGTTTTACTTTCTTTTCTTGCTTTGCTTTCTCCTGTAGAAATATATTTAGAAGAAAACGTTTTTTTTTTAGGTTTTTTTTTATGAGAGTTAATTCACAGTAACACTTTACATTAAGAGTTTATAAAGGTGTTCATCAATGACTAATGTCTCATTTACAAATGCATGATAAATAATTGATAAACAGTTATAAAAGGGTGACTAACGTAAAACCTGCCAAACAGTGAGTCATTTTAAACTCACATGTTATAAATGCTTAATAAATATATCTAACAGGGATATGATCAGAAACCAAAACTAAACAGAGCAGGGAAACAGGAACTAAAGGAAACAGAACAGAATACTTTATTGTTTCTCTAAACTGTTTAATATCAGTTCACTTGCATAAACCACTTTTGATGAGAAGTGCATCAACAAAACAGTTTCATCAGAAAAAAATGCTATTTTCTTTGTGTGCATTAATAATTAATAAATAAATGATTTGCGTGTATCCACTTCACATTAAGGTTTACTTTCAGAGGTTATTAACATTTATAAGTCATGTATAAATGTTTCACCCTAAATTAAATCAATGACTGATTGCACCGTTACAGAACATTAACATCAGTGTTAATTAATACATTGAACTAACTGTCCCATGTTGCAATAGTAAATCCAAAAGGAGAAATGCACGATGCAGAATGAACTATAAATACATTATTTATTAATCCAGGAAGAAAGATACAAAACACAAGGAACACAAGTTCAACACGAGGCAATGAACAGAGTTGAACCCAAGGCTTTATGCACTTTGAACTAACCTGTAGGAACAACATCATATTACTAACATTAACAAATATGGTTACACTTTTTTTTTTTTTTGATGGTCCACTTCAGACATTCTACTAGCTATAAGTAACTTTGCAACTCCATGTCAACTAACTCACATTTGAGTATTAGTAGACTGTTAGGGTCTGTGTTAGTGTTAGAATAAGTTAGACATGTTATTTATATTCAGTAGAATGTCTGTTGGGGAGCATCAGAATAAAGTGTGTGCAGATATTAAAGGGGTGCTATTATGCTTTTTCACTTTTTCAACTTTAGTTAGTGTGTAATGTTGCTGTTTGAACATAAAAAAAAAGATCTGCAAGGTTACAAAGCACAAAGTCCACCCCAAAGGGAAATATTTTATTTAAAGTCCCCCTGTGGTGAAAATCCAGCTTTTAATGTTGTTTATGTGTCTATGTGGTGTTTTTAATCTGCTTTAAGACAAACCATGTGTAAATTCATAAGTCGACAGCATTGCTGAGTATTTTCTCCTTAAAACTGCAGTGAACCAAAGACAGTCTCAAAAACACGCTTTGAAATCGCTGGTGTTTCTGACGTCACAAACTACCTTGTAACCAATCAGATCAACGTGTGATCGTCAACCAGTGGATCTCTGAGCTGAGTGAGTGAGTGGAGGCGGGGCTCATTTGCATATTCATAGAACCGCGCATACAAAATGAGGCAAGGGTGTCGAGTTACACTCAAGATATTTAAAGGCATGAAGATTTTTTTTCAAGGAAAAAACACTTAAATATGTCTTTTTGGTGATCAAAGATGAGTTTTAAGGGATACAATTATTGACTACACTGTAAAAAAAAATCCTAATTTTACAGAGAATAACTAAATTTTTTAGAGTATTTTTCTGTTATTTTAAATTATATTCAAAACTCTGTAAAATTACAAACAATATCTGTAAATTAATTAATTGACTGTTAATTTAAGGATTATATCATTAATGACAAATTACAGTAATTCTTATTTTTTTCACAGGACAATTACTGTATTATTTATACAGTATTTTTCTGTTTTTTTTTTTTTATTACATACAAAGTTGTGTAAAATTACAATAAAATTGTGTAATTAAATATGTAGCTCATTACTACTCATAACTACAGCACAAAAGTATACAAATCAGTTAATTAAAAATATCCAGATACAGGGGCAATCTATTATAGTGACACATACATTAACGTTAAAAAACTGCTATGATGAAGTTATATATTTACAAACCAAGAGATGAGATTCAACTTTGTTATGTGAAAATACATTTGTTTCTTTGCTTTAAAGAACAAACAGGCAAAAATATAAGCACAACATTTTACATTCTCAACTTTCATTCTATATCCTTGTGATTATTGGTCACTTTTATTGTAACTATGCAATGAATATGTCCTTTAGCAAAACACCTGATGAGCACTGACCCTTTTTTATAAAGGCATTAGGCAGAAATCAAGTACAGTTTATGAAGCTGAAAGAGAAAACGAAATGCTTTAACAATATGGAAAAAGATAAATCACTATTTTCAATATTGGTTCTGCATATATCAAAGAGATCCTGAGGAGGAGTGGACTTCACATCACATGAAGAGAAACTGAGACAGAGCAAAGGGTGCACCTCGCTGGACACATCCTACGCATGCCCAAATAACAACACCCAAAGACAGTGATGAAGAGGACACCACCAGGAGGATGCAGGAGACAGGGAAGACCAAGGAAGACACGGAGACAGATGTTTCACGAAGACCTGAAGAATGTCAGCGTCCCATGGGAAGATGTGGAGAACTTGGTTACGGATCGAATACGTTGGAGGACACTTGTTGCCCAATGTGCCCGGCACAGCACTTGATGATGATGTTGTGAGTTTATCCATAACTGTGGGATATTTTTCTGTAAAGAGTGTTGCATAATTAAATGTTAAAAGCATTTTTATGTTATAAGTTCACTGATATGTGGGCATTTCTATGAATAAAAGTATGTCTTTAATAGCAAGCAATAATCATATGAAAATGATTTACATGCAAACGGGTAGGGCAGTGTAACTGATCTGATTACGACAAAATAATTGAGTATCTGATGTCATGTGACATGATAATGTCAGATAAGCTTTTCCACTCTTGCAAACAGAGGTAGGTTATGAGGTGTGGAGAGACATCATGTATCACTGGAACATAAACAGACAGGGACCAATTTGTAATAATTGTAATAAATACAATGCAATTAATATCAACTTTCTGACAGTGTGTGGGACATCCGACTACTTTCCAAGAAGGGGCGCAACTGATTTACAAATATCGTGATAAATACGTACAGGAATTGAGGCAGTAGCCAATGACAGCACTAGGAGTAAAAGCTGCAGGATTGTGTACGAGTATACAAATATGTACAAGTATCGTACGAATTTGACAACTTGTTAAATCTTGTGAATTATTAAGACTTTCAGACTATGTTCGTACTGATTGGGCTATGGGTTTTGTGAGAAAAGTTTTAAGAAACAACAAATGCTTGATAGAATGTTTGATTAAGGGTTAAAACCAACACATACCATTGCGAATATTTGCCTTTGCAGCTGTCCCGTCTCCTCCGTTTACTTGTCCTCAAACAATAATGGGCTGACTGAGTCCGAAAGGCCCTTTTGGTCTTTTCAGCTGAAAAAAGAGAAAAGAAAATATCATTATGTATAATATATAGGATTATTTAAAGGAAAAAATACTGCCTTACAAATATTGGATGTTACATTATAAAGCATTAAAAGCATGGCAAGTGTTGTGGTTAATATGCATTTACAACAAATATCACTTTAAAACTACCAATTCCTGGGAATAGCATGGTAAGTTTTGTGATTACTGCCCTGTACTACACCAATTACAGTAAAACTAAGGTTACTGAGGTTTAAAGCATGGTAAGTTTTGTGGTTACTGTCCTTTTACCACACCTATCACAGTAAAATTAGGGTTACTGTGGTAAAAGCATGGTAAGTGTTGTGGTTACTGTACATTTACAATACGTATCACATTAAAACTACCAATAGTGTGGTAAACGCATGGTCAGTTTTGTGATTACTGTCTTTTTACTACACTTATCACAGTAAAACTAATGTTATTGTGGTAAAAGCATGGTAAGTGTTGTTTTTACTGTGCTTCTACTACAAATACAACTTTGGAACTGATTGAAGGTCTATAGGCCTAAAGCATGTCACGTGCCTTACTCTCACCGCCTTCACCCAGGGCCGGATTAACAATTTCCTGTGCCCTGTACAACCAGACTCAAGCCCCCCCGTAGTTAGGGAGATTCGGGGGCATGCTCCCCCGAGAAAATTTGGATTTCTCTGATCTACATATGTGCAATTTAGGACTTTTGAAGGCCAAAAAATTATAAGAAATAGGCTATCTTTAAAACCTTGTCATTAGATTATTTGTCAATACCTGCTCTCTCCTCATCTTCATATTTCTTTTTCTCTCAGTCTTCTTATCCTGGACTATTTCTTCCCCTCCTAAAGCTGAACTTAGTCTTTTCATTTTCGTCTGTGTCAATGACGAAAGTAAACATAGGCTCAACAGATATTTATACGTTTTATGAATCATTTTCTTAGACAAGTTAATTCACTCAAGGAGTCAAGGCTACCAGGAAAGCTGTAGCCTAAGTCAGTATTGCCATTATGACCCTCCTGCAAGCTTTGGAATTTGAAAACGTCTGTTTTTAAATGTTAAAAGTAATTTTAAATAATACAAATTATATATAATGTCATATTCTGTGTTAATTTTGACCACAAACCACGCGCTGTCACTTTAATTCAGCGCGTGCAGCACAGCGAAAATAGACTCGGTGTGGAAACGATCGTTGGACTGCTGTATACGCACCGCTCCTGGAACGCATTGCCGGACCGCATCTGCGTGCAGTGTGAAAGCTCTAACCTGTTAATATGGGTGCGGGAAAAAAATAAGCACCGCATACGCATTGCAAACGGAGTATATATGTGAAATGGCCGTGACACTGACGCTTTTTTTGTCAGTGGTAGAGTACCGGCTACATGCGAGAAGTAGCGGTACGCAAGAAAACGTGCAGGTACGCTTTGGAGTAAAATGCAGAAGTGCCGGTACTGCGTACCGGTGAGTACCGCCCCACTTCGAGCACTGTATCTGTATATATATATATATATATATATATATATATATATATATATGACTGAATGTGAGCTAATCTTATTAATATCGATAAACAGAAAAGACATTATATCACACATTATTAGGACAGCGTATTTATTATTACTTACCAACATCTGGCACACGTGAACTGATGCCAAATATCGCGATGTGTTCGGAACGAGACTTCTTCAGCGCGATTTCCTACTGATAAAATATAATTTTAAAAATATCAATAAACAGCAAAGCAATCCAGCTTCCCTGGCAATAAGATCGAAATAATAACATTAAAAAAATACATAAACCATGGTCCATGATAAGATAAAATCTCGTGAATTAATGTTGATTAAGGTTCTCTGCTGCAGCCCGATAGGCAGAAAGAATCGTGCTGTGATCACGAAAGACGCTTCCCATTGAAAATACATTAGTTTAAAAAACGTGCTGGTATTACGAAAATAACAAAATAAACGTGCCCGTGTCACGAATCAATAGATTAAATTACGTGACCATTTCACGAACTGCCGTGAGACTGGGATGTTTAAGGACATGTTCCCAGGGTGCTTTGATAAATTAACCATGGTTTTTATTATAGTAAAAGTTTAGAAACCATGTTTTTATGGTGGATTGATTACAATATTAGTTACCATTTAGTTAGTGTAGCAAAACGTACTCGGTTACTAACGTAACCTCGGTTCTCTCTAGAAGAGGGAACGAGTACTGCGTTCGTAGAACGCTGCGGGAAAAGTCTCTTTTCACGAAATACTGAAGCAAAATTATCCTTAATTTTCATATTTGTAAAACGCATTGCGGCAGTGCACAGCCATGGCGAGACGGCTCGCTCACTCATTGGCTGTTCTGCGGCAACTGCATGAGCCTATCGAGCGAGGGCTGATGCAACATCAGACCAATGAGAGTGCTTCGCGCGCTCCTCGTCACATCCCGCCGAAACGGGTGTGGCCATCCCCTATAAAAGGAGCTCGAGTAGGCTGATTCAACTGGTTTTCATCGCCGAAGCGAACCAGAGCGAACCGCGCGCACGGCAGGGAACGCAGTACTCGTTCCCTCTTCTAGAGAGAACCGAGGTTACGTTAGTAACCGAGTACGTTCTCTTACGAGAGTTCTCTCGTACTGCGTTCGTAGAACGCTGCGGGAACCACTTGTAAGACGCCGTGCGTGCTGGGATGAGAAAACACCGACCACTGGAAGCTAGTCCAGGTATACAGTGCATAATCACCCGGTAGACTTCGGAGAGTCTGGAGGGGGGGGGGGGGGGGGGACAACCACCCTCAGATAGCTGCGTCCTAAGACGCGATATAACATCACATAGGCAGGGGGAGGCCTGGCTAATGTGGGAAATGTGGGTCTTACGTAATTTCGCCCAAATGGATGCGCCCTTAAGCGCGATACAGCGTCACATAGGCAGGGAGAGCCTGGCTGATGTGGGAAATGTGGGACTTACACACTTTCGCCCAAATAGGTGCGTTCTAGACGCGATATAACATCACATAGGCAGGAGGGAGCCTGGCTAATGTGGGAAAAACATGGGTCTTACACAATTCTGCCCAGAAAACTTCGGCGGCGCTGTGCGTCTACGATATCAGTGCCGTGTTTAGACAGCTGACTCGAATACACCGAAAATACTTGGCTTGCAAGTGCGGTGAAGTCTTCGGTGGCGCTGTGCGCCTGCGAAATCAGTGTCCTGGTTAGACAGCTGATTCGGCTAAACCGAAAACAACCTGGCCTGCAGGGCGGGAACTTCTAGGTTGTAGAACCTTATGAATGTAGACGGCGAGGCCCAGCCCGCCGCCGTACATATTTCCTGTAAGGAAATCCCGCTAGACCAGGCCCACGATGAGGCAACGCCTCTCGTGGAATGCGCTCTAATGCCCAAGGGGCACTGAAGGCCCTTGGTGGTATAAGCCATTGTTATGGCGTCAACCACCCACCTGGACAGGCTCTGTTTCGAAACAGCCGTTCCCTTGGAACGTCCACTGAACGAGACAAAGAGCTGCTCCGTCTGTCTGAAGGCAGCGGAGCGGGACACATAAGCTCTTAAAGCCCTAACGGGGCAAAGACAGCTCGAGTCCCCTTCCTCGTTTGATCCCGGCAGGGCAGACAGGGAAATAACCTGAGCCCTAAACGGAGTGTTGAGGGATTTCGGCACGTAGCCGTGCCTAGGTTTGAGTATGACTTTGGAGTCATTGGGCCCAAACTCCAAGCACGTTGGACTCACAGAGAGCGCGTGCAGATCGCCTATGCGCTTCACCGAAGCGAGGGCCATCAAAAACACCGTTTTGAAAGACAGATGTTTGAGGCTGACAGATTGGATAGGCTCAAAGGGGGGACCTTTCATGGCTGCCAAGACCGTAGAAAGGTCCCACACCGGGACTGAGGGAGGTCTGGGGGGATTCAGCCTCCTAGCTCCCCTGAGGAAGCGGATGACTAAATCGTTCCTTCCCAGTGACTGGCCTGGCGTTGCTGTCGAGCACGCTGCGATAGCCGCCACATAGACTTTGAGCGTGGAAGGGGATCTGCCCTTGTCCAACAGCTCTTGTAGGAAGGAGAGAACCTCCGTCACCTCACAATCGAGGGGTGACAGGCCCCGAGCTGTACACCAGCTGGAGAAAACCGACCACTTCGAGGCATAAAGCCGCCTGGTGGAAGGCGCTCTAGCCTGAGTGATGGTGTTCAGCACTCCATCCGTGAGACTAACGGGTAACCGTTGAGCGTCCACGCATGAAGGGACCACAGCTCTGGGTGTGGGTGCCAAATCGAGCCCCTGGCCTGCGAGAGGAGATCTCTCCTCAATGGCACTGGCCATGGAGCGGAGTCTGCTAACTGCATCAGGACTGGAAACCAGGCTTGGTTGTCCCAGAACGGTGCTATAAGCAGTACTGGGCATTTCACTTCCCTGACTCGCTCCAGCACCTGAGGTAGGAGGGAGACTGGGGGAAACGCGTATAGCGGGCAGTGCGGCCACTTGTGGGACAGTGCGCTGTCGTTCTTCGAAAAGAACACGGGGCAATGAGCGTTTTCTGGGGACGCGAATAGGTCCACCTCCGCCCTGCCGAATCTCTGCCACAACAGCCGGACTGTTTGTGGGTGTAGAGACCATTCGCCCGTGGGAACGTTGTTCCTGGACAGCCTGTCTGGACCCAGGTTGAGTGTCCCGGGCACATGCACCGCTCTCAGCGAGCGCAGGTTGCGCTGAGCCCATATTAGGAGGCGCTCGGCCAGCCTGAAAAGGGAACTGGATCCGAGACCGCCCTGGCGATTTATGTAGGACACCACGGCCGTGTTGTCCGAGCGGACTACGACGTGTTGGTCCTTGATGTGGGGACAAAAGCGCGTCAGCGCGTTGTGAACTGCTAGCATTTCCAGGCAGTTGATATGCTGGAGCTTTTCTCGTTCTGACCAAAGGCCAAAGAACGGCCTGCCCTCGAGCAGCGCTCCCCATCCCGAGGTGGATGCGTCCGTAGACACCACTTTCACTCTCGAGGAAGTCCCCAGGCTTACACCTGAACGGTACCAATCGCCCGCCGCCCATGGTCTCAGGGCTGCTGCGCAGTCTTGATCGACTTTGAGGCGCAATCGGCTGAGTGCCCACGCTCCGCGTGGCACTCGCGCTTTCAACCAGAACTGCAGAGGGCGCATGCGAAGCAGGCCCAGCTGGAGAACTGATGATGCTGAGGCCATGAGGCCCAGCATCCTCTGAAACCGTTTGAGCGGGATAATCGCACCGCAGCGGAAGGACCTCGCTGCGTGCTGTATGCGCAGCGCGCGCTGTTGCGACAGCTGCGCCGTCATAGAACGAGAGTCCAGAACGATGCCCAGAAACGATATAGTTTGGCTGGGGTTCAGGGAGCTCTTCGTCCAATTGATCATGATACCAAGATTCTCGAGGTGATCGAGTAACATGGTTCTGTGCTCCACGAGCTGAGATCGTGATTGAGCTATGATCAGCCAGTCGTCCAAATAGTTCAGCACTCGCATGCCCCTGAGTCTGAGGGGAGCGAGCGCTGCGTCCATGCACTTCGTAAATGTACGGGGTGCCAGGGACAAGCCGAATGGCAGGACTGTATACTGGTATGCCCGACCCTCGAAGGCGAATCTCAAGAATCGCCTGTGGCGTGACGCTATCTGTATTTGAAAATACGCGTCCTTTAGATCTATCGACATAAACCAGTCTTCTCGGCGAATGTGCGCGAGGATTTTGCTGGTCGTGAGCATTTTGAAACTGCGTTTCACTAAAGCTCTGTTTAGTCGTCTTAGATCTAGTATGGGTCTGATACCACCGTCCTTTTTGGGGACTAGGAAGTATCTGCTGTATAGCCCCCCTTCGCTTTGAGCTTGGGATACATGTTGTATCGCCCCTTTGCTCAACAGTTTTGATATTTCGGCGCGAAGTAGGTGTGCTACTTCTGAATTCACCGTAGTTTCGACGCGCGCTGTGAAGCGTGGAGGGCGTCGACAAAACTGTAGCGAGAAGCCTCTCTTTATAATGTCTAGCACCCAGTCCGAAACCCCTGGAAGCGCGGCCCATGCGTCTGCATGGCCGGCTAGGGGTTGGATGCGAAGCGCGCTCTGTTCGCTGTGCGACGGCGGCGCTTCGGGGTGCGCTAGCATAGGCGTTACGCCTGAGACATTTGAGGCGGGGAGCGCGCGTAATACAGCGGGCAAAACGCTCATCCTCGACCGCGCTACAGTGTTTATCTGAGCGGGGGAGGTCTGAGAAGGTCTCATGCAGCCTACAAGTGAACGTGGGCGGGGACCGGGCACGTTTACTGCTTTGGCCGCGCTGTCTGCTTGAACAGAGCGGGCGCGCACAGGTCCCGTTTTTACAGGGAGCCTGTGGCTTGCCAGACATAGTGTTTGTGGGCACTGGGAAGTGGGCACTTTGACTATGTTTGGGGCGCGATCGAACTGCGTCGATCTTATGAGTACGGGCCCTGTGTGCAGGGCTGTGCTTGTGTGTAGAGATGGGCACAGAGAAGTGGGCATCAACACTACATTTATAGCACCATCGGCCATGGCCGGGACACCAGAAAATACACTCTTTTCGGGATTTATCTGGGTAGCCGTAAAAACGGCTTTTGTGTGCAGGCAAGCGGGCAGCTGTGCGGGCTTGTGCTCTGCTGAGAACGCTGAAGCAGTCGCAATTCCTGGGACTGAGACAGCGGTGCGCTTTGGTGAGGGCCCGGTCGCAACGGGGCTTACACACCTGCGCTTTCCTAGGCGTGCTAGGATTTCTTTGGGGCTTCCGGCTTCAACACAACCCTTGGTCGCGGCCCGCGGTGAGTGGGGCGGCGGCTAGTAGAGCGAGAGCGAGGGCGTGAGCTGCGCTGCTGTCGCTGTGAGGGGGCGGCCGAAGGCGGGGGCTGAGGCTGTGAGCTCCGAGGGGCCTGTTTCTCACGGCCCGCTGCAGAACTGGGGCACTTCGGCAGGAAGTGCTTGAACGCCTGTGACGCTTTTTGGGCTTCGGAAAATCTCTCCACGAGCTCGGAGAGAGAAGATCCAAAAAGGCCAGCGGAGGATAGCGGGGCGTCGAGGAACGCGTTGCGCTCTGCATCAGCCATCTCCGTGAGCGTCAGCCACAAATGCCTCTCGGCTACGGTAGCGGAAGCCATACAGCGTCCCATGGCTTGTGCTGCAGCCTTGGTAGCGCGGAGGGAAAGATCCGACGCGCTTCTCAGGTCCGCGATGCAGATAGCTTCAGGTCCTATCTCGTCCAGTTTGCGGAGGAGATCGCCTTGGAAAACCTGAAGCGTGGCCATGGTGTGAAGAGCCGATGCCGCCTGCCCAGCGGCGGAGAAGATCCGCGCGAGCATCGACGACGTCATGCGGCAGGCTTTTGACGGCAGCGCAGGCTTAGTCCGCCGTCCAGCAGAGGGCGGGCAAAGGTGGGCTGCTATCGCCTGTTCCACCGGCGGCAGAGTGAGGTAGCCTCGGTCCTGAGCATTATCCAGGGAGGAAAATGCTGGGGATACAGACGAACGTGTTCGTGCAGAAAAGGGAGCGTTCCAGGCCTTCGCCACTTCTTCATGAAGCTCAGGAAGAAACGGAGCGGGCTTAGACACAGGAGAAGTGCGCTCACCAGGGAGGAAGCTACCATCAAGCCGGGTGCGCGAGGGGAGTTCCGGTGCAGACCACTCGAGGCCGAGGCTCGCCGCGGCCAACGCGAGTACTCGCATGAGCTCCCTCTCGATGCTAGCTCTAGCCGACGGCTTTCGGGCAGGAGGCGTGAGATCCGCAGAGCTCGCCCAGTCTTCACTGCCTGAAGCTAGCAGAGAGCAGGAATCCTTTTCGACCGACTCGACTTCAGAAACAACTTCCTCAGATGAAGCGGCGGCAGACTGCGGGCGCTGAGCATCAGGAAGTGCTTCGGGGGAAGCCGGTGAAGCTGGCGGGCGAGCCGGCGAGCTTTGTCGGGAAGAGGTGGGTTCCGGGGCCCGCTGCGAGCGGCGCTTCTTACGGCGCGGCACCGCGGCGGGGGGCGCAGGCTCGGAGAACTGTGCCAGGCGAGTCCGCAGAGTCACCATCGGCAAAAGCTCGCAGTGAGGGCAGCCGCCGTCAGCGAGCGCGAGCGCTGCGTGATCTTCGCCCAGACAGGAGACGCAAATAACATGGCGGTCTCCCTCGGTGAGCGGGGCTCGGCACGAGCCACAGGATGGCATCTTGAAAAAGACGCGGCTCTTTTAGGGGTGAGTGTTCGGGGAACACTGCACACACACACACAGAACAGAGCAGATAAAGGATATGAAGCGCCGGAAAGCGCAGCAGGTACGGCAGTAGAAGGCGGCGAAGGCCAGCGGCTTCAAGGGCTCGTCCCGCTGAAAAGCTTGCCTCGACGACGCTTGCTTCTCCGTGATCCAGCGATGCGTGAGCTTCGCTGAAGAGATGAAAATCAGTTGAATCAGCCTACTCGAGCTCCTTTTATAGGGGATGGCCACACCCGTTTCGGCGGGATGTGACGAGGAGCGCGCGAAGCACTCTCATTGGTCTGATGTTGCATCAGCCCTCGCTCGATAGGCTCATGCAGTTGCCGCAGAACAGCCAATGAGTGAGCGAGCCGTCTCGCCATGGCTGTGCACTGCCGCAATGCGTTTTACAAATATGAAAATTAAGGATAATTTTGCTTCAGTATTTCGTGAAAAGAGACTTTTCCCGCAGCGTTCTACGAACGCAGTACGAGAGAACTCTCGTAAGAGAACCATGGTTAATGTTAGTAAGGGTTCTCCAGATTTATGTAACACTTAAGGAACACGTTAAAAAAGGGTCTTATGTCATCCAGATCAATAGTCTGTTAACACACAGGTAATAATTAACACACTTTTTAAAAAATATATATTTTTAGATCAAGCCTTGGAACAATATTTACGGAGCAGAACAGGCACCAACAGAGAAACAAGCCCATCACTAGTAAGTATCCACTGCAGTATAAAAAAATAAATAAAAAAAAACCTCTTTTTTTTTTCTCCCTTGTGCCATCCCAGATGTATATCTGACTTTCTTTCCACAGAGATTTTTTGACAAATTATCCATTATTGTAAGCCGATATAGCCTAATGCAAGTGCTTGCTCCAGAAACTACATGCAGCCTACAAACAGCTGCTGTGTTGTTCACACAGGAAGTTTTCTGCACTTATCATGTGAGCTTTACAATGCTCTTGGATTATTGTCAGGATGTGTGTTTGGACTTTTTTGACCTTCAGCATTTTGTTGTCTATTCACTTGCATTATTCGACACACGAACACAAGAGATGGATAATTTTTCTAAAAGTCTAGTTTATTTTTTCTAAAATTTGTGTTCATCTGAAGAAAGAAAATCATATACCTTTCGGACGGCATAAGTGAGAGTAAATGAGGGGAGAATCCCCTTCCACAAATGCGTTAGCAAAGGGTACATGCAATGGTAAATTAAAGGCACAATATGTAACTTTTTTGCTTTTAAAATAGCAAAAATCACTATATCTATGTTATATATATTTTTTAGTTGTGTACTTACATTATCCCAACTGTTTCCAACAACTTTCAAACCAGGAGAAATTTTAATTTAATTCGAAGACACGGCACGTTTCTTTATTTCCGTTATGTCGCAGTCAATGCCGTCATATCCGCGTTGTCCCTGGTTTCCGCTCGTGCTGCCATGGTAACCAGAGTTATGAACCAGAGCCCTCTGATAGTAACCAAGGCGACAGACGTGGACCACTGTAGTTCGCAATGTCTATCTGCACGCTGTTGTTGTTTCGTTCAAACATTATGGACCATGGCAAGCAGACTTAGGATAAAAAAGGAGAACTAAAACGAGAATCAATATCAGCGCGGTGTTTTCGAGATGCCTAGAGCTCCCATAGACAGTATATAAACGAGAGCTCCACGTCCGAGACTTCGACCGCTCCTACATGTACTTTATTAAACAGGTGAGCACATTTACATAAAACTAATCAATGTTTTATAGTTCAACAATGATAAAATGTTAGAATATGATCTATGTTATTCTAATGTTGATCTAGCTTACTGCTAGTCTCATACAGACAGACTAACACATACATTTCAACACACTCAAATGCAGTTTAGTGTGCTAGTGTAATGTTAGACCAAGTGAAACAGCGCTGCGTTACCTCACAAGTTTAATTTGTCTAATAAACTGACCTGTGAGTAGTAATTCTGCGTGTAGTTCGGTAGAATGAAATGTCCATATTACTTTATATCCGCGGGACTCGCGTCGTGTGTGGAGCTGATAGCTGTCTCTTAGCAATCCCGACCTGCTTCATATCACAGTCATGATAAAAGCATCGATGTATTCACTCATCCATAAACATTATTAGATCGGTCGGCTTGACGTTGACGACAAGATCCATAATTCTTAGCAAATGTTGCGTCATCAAACTACGCCTTTGTTATTGTAAAGAGGTTAGCGACCCCTAGTGGAGAAAAAATCCCATACTGTACGTTTAACTGAAGTAATTTTATCTTGTAGCAATTTGATTTTATATTTATGGTAATGTGACCTAGGATGGCAAGTCCCAGTGATTCATTTTAAAACTAGATATGGTGGAAGAGTTCAATTTAACAGAATAATTTGAGTTGTTTGTTTGGGTTTGCTATATTACACACATTTTCATCATACGTTTCATATAAAGTTCCATAGGTAAAACTATTAGCCTAATAGATACGTTAAATGTAACTACCTGCAGGGTTCAAAGAAAAGATGTCAAGAACACACAAACTTAGGAACTTTACACAACAACGATGTACTAAAAACAGAAAAGTTTTTTCTTTGTACAGATGACAACGTTATTAAAACGATTCCCGTTCGCACAGATCGGCGAAAACGTCTAAATCGCTGTTTTATGCATGCCACAAAGTAACTGGTGATGTCAAACTGTAAAGAAAGGCCACACCTGTGCACATTCGCATTCACACACGCATGCCTATAGACTAAACACATAATACGCATATGCATGCCTTTACCGTTTTCACAGATTCACATTCAGTAGTTTAGACCGAGACCATTTTAGTTGGAAACTGAGTCGTGTAAACGGCCCCTTACTAAGCATATATTAAAAACCCCAGGGCATAGGGATGCTCACTTTTGATTGGAATTTGCCCACTGTCATGCAGATTTTAGCTCAAACCCTAATTAAACTGACCTGAACCAGCTAATCAAGATCCTCAGGATAACCAGAAACAGTTTGGAGCTACACTCTGCAGGACACTGGCCCTCCAGGAGTTTGGCACACATGAACTGAAGGGATAGTTCACAGTCAGGCAAACAAGAAAATTCTCCCAAATAATTTACTAATTTACCCTCATGTTGTTCCAAACCTTTATGCATTTTTTGGTTGCCAACATTCTTCAAAAATATCTAATTTTAATGCTTGACAAAAGAGAGACATTTCAGGTTTGAAAAGACATGATGGTGAGTAAATGATGACAGAATTTTCATTTTTGGGTGAACTATCTCAAGTACTTTAATAATCTCACACAATGAGAATATACTTTTTTTTTTAAACACATATCATATATTTAATTCCCTGGAGAATGAGAGAAAGACCCTCATTACCCATATCACAGCAGTCTGAAAACACCTCCAGTTAATACAAATATTGTTGGTTTTATTTTGTAATACAAATTGGCATTTTTAGGCGTTTACCTTGCAATGATACCTCTGGAAAAGAATGTCCATTGTTGTGAATCTACATGTTCCTTCTTTTGGTGATGCACATTTTTCAATCGGACATAAGTTTTAGATACCTGACAAATCAGAAGACAAACAGACAATTTAAATAAAAATGTATTAAGCTTTTTTAAAGGAAACAAAAATAATTTAAATCATTTTGAGAGAATCATAGTGTGTCCTTTTTTTCTTCTTCCCAGATGCACCAAGCTGATTACTGGCCATTTGCTGGATTGCCATTTATTTGCTGCATCTGTCACTTCTGGTACACTTTTGTTGTATGTTTTGATTTAACTTATTAATAAACTTGTATAGTAAGGATTCTGAATGTAAAGACCATATAATATTTAATATCAGAACTATGTGACCCCTAGGGGTCTGAATAATTCCATTTTATTTAAGTATTTAAACAAGTTTACATTGTTTAAATACTAATAAATTATATGTAAACACAAGTGCTGCAAATTAAAGTTTGAGATGATTTTAATAAGTTTTCTACAGTTTTTTTACAGACTTATTTTGTCTTCTAAAATAAAACTGTTTTATTACATTCTTGAGCACGTCTTGACAATTTATTGAATGTGTTTGATCGTTATAATTTAGGAAAGGTCTGTTAAATAACAGTGTTTCTCAGTATAACTTTTAGTGGCATAACTTTATTAAAGGTGTTTGGTCATTATAATATTGGAAAAATCCATAAAATAAAAGTTTTACACTGTAAAAAAATAATCGTAAAATAACGGTAAAAAGTCTGGCAGCAAAGTTGCCAACCACTTACCGTAAAATTAAGGTAAAATATCTTAATTCAAACAAGGAAAAATCTGTAAAATAACAGTATTTTTTCCTTTTTTTTTGCTGCATGTTGTGTTGTTACTGTTGATGTTGGTTGTACTGCTCCTGAGTCCTGTTCCTGGTCTGAGTCTTTGTATTGTGTTCAGTTTATTGAATAAAGTGTGCTGCATGTGGATCCTGCTTCCTCCCTGTTTCTACCGCATCGTGACAGAAGAACTCACCACACCATGAATCCAGCAGCACGGATTATGTGTCTCCGACAAGGAGATCGACCCATCGAGGTTTATGCAGGAGAATTTATCGATCTGGCTCACTTGACCAGTATGGACAAATTATGTCTGATGATCTTTTTTCGGTCAGGACTATCCGAACCGCTTAGCTCTGTAATGCCATTGCATAACCCTAACGGGACTCTTGAACATTATATAGACTTAGCATTACAGCTGAGTGGTTCTGAATTCACGGTGGGAGTCGCAGAGGATGAATGTAACAGTCCTGCCGAGCCAGAGCTTCACGTCAGTCCTGCCGAGCCAGAGCTTCACGTCACGTCTGCCGATCCAGAGACTGTTCACGTCGCTTCTGCTGATCCAGAGACTGTTCACGTCGCTTCTGCTGATCCAGAGACTGTTCACGTCGCTTCTGCTGATCCAGAGACTGTTCACGTCGCTTCTGCTGATCTAGAGACTGTTCACGTCACTTCTGCCGATCCAGAGCTTCACGCCAGTCCAGCCGAGCCTGCACTTCACGCCAGCCCAGAGTCTCCTTCGCCGCTGGTCCTGCCCAGCTCAGAGCCCTCTTCGCCGCTGGTCCTGCCCAGCTCAGAGCCCTCTTCGCCGCTGGTCCTGCCCAGTTCAGAGCCCTCTTCGCCGCTGGTCCTGTCCAGTCCTGACCTGCCCTCGTCGCAGACCTCGTCCAGCCCTGACCTGCCTTTACCGCCTGTCTCATCCAGCCCTGACACGCCTTCGCCACTGGACTCCTCCTACCCGGCGCCTAAGTCCGTTAACCTCCCCAAGAAAATTTTTTGGGGGGGGCAATAAGCCTTCACCGCCATGGCCACCCGAAGGGTCCTCTCCGCCGTGGCCACCCGAAGGGTTCTCACCGCCCTGGCCACCCGAAGGGTCGTCTCCGCCCTGGCCGCCCGAAGGGTCGTCTCCACCGTGGCCGCCCGAAGGTTCGTCTCCGCCCTGGCCGCCCGAGGGGTCGTCTCCGCCCTGGCCGCCTGAAGGTTCGTCTCCGCCCTGGCCGCCTGAGGGGTCGTCTCCGCCCTGGCCGCCTGAGGGGTCGTCTCCGCCCTGGCCGCCTGAGGGGTCGTCTCCGCCCTGGCCGCCTGAAGGTTCGTCTCCGCCCTGGTCGCCTGAAGGTTCGTCTCCACCGTGGCCGTCCGAAGGTTCGTCTCCGCCCTGGCCGCCCGAAGGTTCGTCTCCGCCCTGGCCGCCTGAGGGTTCGTCTCCGCCCTGGCCGCCTGAAGGTTCGTCTCCTCCCTGGCCGCCTGAAGGGTCGTCTCTGCCCTGGTCGCCTGCGCAGCCTGCTTTCCCCTGGCCACCAGTCCTCACTCAGTCTCCAGGCCCTCTTCCGTTCCATGGCCCAGGTCCGCCCTCGTTCCATGGCCCAGCTCCGCCCACGTTCCATGGCCCACGTTCCCTGGTCCCGTTCCCTGCGTGGACCTGGCCCTCCATCCCTCCCCCGGGTCCGCCTCCGCTCCACCACCCTCCCGAACTGTTTCCGGTTTTGATGGGCGTCGGGAGCCGCCCATAGAGGGGGGGCTATGTTGTGTTGTTACTGTTGATGTTGGTTGTACTGCTCCTGAGTCCTGTTCCTGGTCTGAGTCTTTGTATTGTGTTCAGTTTATTGAATAAAGTGTGCTGCATGTGGATCCTGCTTCCTCCCTGTTTCTACCGCATCGTGACACTGCCAGACTTTTTACCGTTATTTTACGATTTTTTTTTTTACAGTGTACAGGGGGACTTTAACAGAATTCACTTTCCAAGAACTACAACGAACGACTCATTTGGACTATTACACAACTGTTAAATTAGATAAAATATAAATATTTAGGTGCTTTTATTCCATTTTATTCTTTTTACCCCTAGAAACATGGAAATAACCTCGCCGTGAGTATATCGGGGCCTTAAAGAGTTTAGGATTTCTGCTTCTACTCAGGTTTCACAGCCACATGATGGAGTATAATCCCAGACTAATGTCCAAACACTGAGGAATGCATAGAAGTGTTGCTGGTGTCTGCCATCATCCGGTGTCCGTCGAGTCAACGCCGTGGGCTCCTTCCTCTCACAGGGCTATTGATTTATTCTCTAGTACAACTGCACTTGTTCACATTACATCAGCCTCATTGATACGGTTTCATCCACCCAGTCCCTGATAAACAGAGGCCAGTCTCTTAACAATCTTTCAGTCCTCTCATTGAATTCCTGAAGCCAGGATGAATCTGAGCTCTCTTGATGTCGACTGGGAAGGGCCAGCGCTGAGGCTAACACTAAGATCAATGTGGAAATTAGGACGATTCCTCATGTGCTGGCTTGCAGACATCAGTCTGCCTTGAGCGCTGCGATACGAGGCCACAGTCCACGTCTAATCTGTCAGCATTGGGTAAAGTGGCGACACTGCTCTCGTAAACCATAGGTGAGTAAATAGACACTTAATCATCTGTGTGTGTCTGCTAACGCTGCAAGGACATTAGAGCAACAGGAGAGAACTGCCACTCAGGGACAGTAGTGTAGTGCACTAAAGCAGACGCTGAACTGCTGAAAGGAGAAACTCTGAAAGCGGACACAAATGTGTGTGTTTCTGGCAAAATACAAATAGATGACCTCATTCAAAGCACGGACAGGTCCAGGTCCAGGTCCAGGTGAGTGAATCACACAGACACATGTCCAGTTCATATTTTACTCCAGAATCAAAACAAACAAACAAACCAAACCTATTTACTAAAAAAAAATTCATAAGGTTTTACACATAATATATTTTTTTTACGCATAATATTTACAGTGTAAAAAAAAGGCAGCAGATGTGGTTGGCAGATCTTTTTAAGTTTTACAGATTGAAATTAAATTTACAGTAAAATAAAACAAAAAACAAACATACATTTCATTAACATACCAAAATACTTAAACTGCACATTAATGCAAGATTTAAAAACACAAGATGTACCAAAACCCTAATGTACATAACTGAGAAGAAGAAGAAAACTAAGAAGAAGACAGCTAAGAAGAAGAAGAAGAAAACTAAGAAGAAACAATTATTAAAATGAAAAGCCATTAAATGTGAGCTGGGAATGTCAGTTTACGCTTTTTTCACTGTAGATCATAAGATTTGTTTGTTCTTGTTCACTTCCAAAAACGGTACATTTAACAGTATTTTAGTGTCAAATTACATGAAATGTCCCATTAGATCTATTACAGTTCTATATAGAATCAATAAATTAATCAATTAATTTGTTTTTACCGTAGGAATTTTATAGTCTGTTATTCTAATATTAGTCTAATTATTTTTTACACTAGCTCCAGAATTCTCATCATTGTACTTGAGACAAGGTTAGATGCTGTGGGAAGAAGGAGGCGGGAACCGGCGAACATTCAAAGACTTTAATAAATGTAAAATAAACAAATACAAAATGAAAGTAAAGACAGCAGCCCCTCACGGACTGTCATATATAACACACACAACATAAGTCCAGGCCTGGCCTCTCTCGTCCTTCACTGTCGTCGCTCCTCGATGAGAGATACGAGACCGGTGCATCGCACAGGAGCCGCTTTTTATTCATTCTCCCACGGCCCTCTCCCACAAAATATAATATATATATATTATATATACTATATATATATATATATACTGCGTGTGTGTGTGTGTGTGTGTGTGTGTGTGTGTTCATGCATGAAGACACAACGTTAGTCATCATGAAATCAAAATGGACAATTCTTATTTTTTATGGAATATTTTATTCTAATTTAAATGATTTATTGGTGCACATGATTATTGTTTTAAATGTATATTCCTGGTAATCTTGAATCAGAATCAGTTCCTCTTGCAGCATCTCTTCTCTTCTCTGATGACGAGGGCGGAGCTATAACCTGTCAATCACATGAGATCAGACAAAAATTGTTGGTGCTTTTTCTACTTTGTTTTTCAGATATTATTTCAAGTAAACTTCTGTTAGAGTCGACTGAAAGTACTTTCTATTATTTAAAAGACGGGGGAAACACAAAAAGCTCAGTGCAATAAAGCAATTATTCTTTCAAAAGCAGGACAGGGAATGACACTCTATTCACAGCCACATTAAACATACGAGACTGGCTCATTTTAGTCTTTTCTTGTAGAGAGGCGTTCTATTCTGACATTATCTTCAGTTGGGTGGAGAAGTCTTTTATATTTTCTAAAGGAGCAAATGAAAATCAATGAGAAAAATGTTTCACTAGACTCTTTTTGTATGCTCAATACGAGTTCCACTGTTTCTCCAAACAATTATGAACAAACTCACAAGTTTGCAGCCGTATCTCCCGCTAGCCGATGACAGGGCAGGAGTTCATGCAGAAACTTCAGGACACCTATCAAGAATTGATCGCTTCTCTGTTCGGCTGCAATCGCTCGAGAACGAAGAGACGCCTGCTGATCAATCCGGTCAACTAAGTGGAGCTTGTCAGTGTCTCAGAGAGTTGAGAGCTGTCTGAACTTTTAGCTTGAACGCACTGTGATTATCATCAACCGCACAGACCGGAAACACACACACACACACACACACATGCATTATGGCACGAGTTTAGCTATTTCTCTGACAGCCTTTTAAACAATCATTTAAAATGTGTGGAATTGCTTTGCTATGTCAAATAGTGTTGAAGTTCATAGTATTAATCAAAAATAAAATGTCAGCACGATTATGTAAGAAGGCATTTAATACTATTCCACCAGATTAATGCAAATATACTTCAAAAGTCTGGTAAGATTTTGCTTTAGTTTTTTGAAGATGTTTTTGAAAGTCTTTTCTGCTCACCAAGACTGAATTTATGTGATCAAAAATACAGTAAAAACAGTGAAATATGATTACAATGTAAAACAGCTGTTTGCTATGTGAATACCTATGTTGTAAAGTGTAATTTATTCCTGTGATCTAATCTGAATTTCCAGTGTCACATGATCCTTCAGAAATAATTATTATATGCTGATTTCCTCTTATTGTCAAGGTTGAGAACAGTTGTACTGCTTCATATTTTTGTGGAAACTGTGATAAACTATTTTTTTTAGGAATATTTAATGAATAGAAAGGTCAAAAGAACAATTGCCAATTTCTTTATTTGACTTAGAATTCTATTAAACAATATAAAACAGTTTACTGTATTTTTTTTATTATCAATTTAATGCATTCTTGCATTGAATTGCAGTATATACAAATGAAACAGATCAAATCAAGTGACATTTCTTTGTTGTCTTGAAATAAAAGAGGTCAGAGTTTTATGTAAACTTATGTTTCACATTACTTGAATGTGTCGAAACGTCCGGTTCCACCTACTTTAGCGGTACAGAAATGGTCTATTATGCTGCTTGATTTTGCAAACTGTTACTTATCATATTATATTACATATATTAATGGATCATTGTAACCATAAACACACTGGTTTGTAGTGCAAATTATTTTACCATTTATACAGCATAAATAAGCATGAAGATAGACATCAGTATTATTTCATTTTCAGCACATAATGTTCCAGCATCTCTCATCCGAACTATAACCCCTCCCAGTCCACCAGATACTGATGTCCACCTCACATCAAGAAGTCGTCATCCCGTGTAGACAGGCAACCCTTCGATAAGTCTAGGAGCAGCAGAGTAGAGGTCTGGGGCTGAAGGGGGGAGCGAATAACGGGTTTAATCTCGGAGACATGAAACAACGGGTAAATCTCATTAAACTGAGGGGGTAATTCGAGTCAAACCATCACCGGGTTAAGCACCTTGGTTATGACATACGGTCAAATTTGGGTCCCAGTTTACATGCGGGAAGTTTGAGGGGAACGTCCTGTGCTGACAACCAAACCTTCTGACCACACACGTAAAGTAGGGGCTTAGAACGGTGACGGTCCGCCTTGTTCCTCTCGCCAGTCCGAGAAATGGCTTCTCTGGCGAGCCCCCGTGTACGAAGGCACCTCGGAAAAAGCGGATGGAACAACAGTGCCAGGGAAATAACCTAGACACAATAACCAAAACCTTGACACAAACTGGGGACCCCTGTCAGAGACACGTCCACTGGGAGGCCATGAATGCGAAAAACGTGATCTAAAAAGATAGCCGCTGTATCCCTCGCTGTAGGCAATTTGGGGAGGGGGATGAAATGAACCGCCTTTGAGTACCTGTCCACCACAGTGAGGACCACGGTATTGCCACTAGATGGGGGTAGGCCTGTGACAAACTTCATGGCTATGTGTGACCAGGGATTGAGAGTAGCCGTAGTAACCCTGCTGAGGGTCGATTCAAGCCCTTACCCACCGCGCATACCAGACAGGCCGATAAGAACTCTCGAGCGTCACCGTCGCGCCACCGTTGGCCACCAGAACCGCTGCTTGATTAACAAACACGTTTGAGCCGCTCCCGGGTGGCAAGCTAGGCTGTATGAGTGGCCCCACTGAAGAACGGCACAAACTCAGGCACAAACAGCAGACCCTCTGGGCACCCCACGGGAACAGGGATGCCGTGTAACGCCTCATGGAGCTTGGACTCCACTCCCCAGGTTACCGTGGGGAGAAGTGGGTCTAGCCTCTGCCTCAAAAACCCTTGGGAGCGCATCGGGTTTACCGTTCTTACTACCCGGGCGATACGAGATGTCAAAAGTTGAACCGGCTAAAGAACAGTGCCCAGCGAGCCTCCCGAGAATTTAGCCTTTTAGCGTAACAAATATGTTCTAAGTTCTTATGGTAGGTCCAAACTAAAAATGCAACCCCCCCGTGCCCTCCAACCAGTGACGCCACTCCTCCAGGGCCAACTTAACAGCCAGTAACTCCTTATTCCCGATGTCGTACCTCCGTTCCGAAGGGGTGAGACGATGAGAAAAAAAAGGGTGGTTGGGTGTACTCTGTTGTCCGAATGTGATTTCTGGGACAATATTACTCCCAATCCTAACTCCGATGCATCCACCTCCACAATGAATTGACGAAACGGGTCGGGGGTTTTGAGCAATGGCTCAACACAACTCAGGTTCATCCGCTAAGTCCTTCGTGGTCAGTGGATTCTGTCAGGCTACGGATAAATGGATAAATGGCCGCTCTCACGCCACACCATGTTCTCATGCAGTGAAAAATACATTGTGGAGCAGAGAGGACAGACCAGGTTACTTTTGATATAAAACAAAGTCTCAACTTTCAAATTTGGTCTTTTTTTTAAAGAAATTTGAACAATAAAAAACGTTTTGTGGCTCTTTAATGTGTTGTGACAGCTCGCTGTAGCGCCTCTGTTAAAGCTGCTCGTGAACGATCATCTCTTCCTTCTAGTTCATTTATAGCATCAAATAAACATGAAAGAACGTAAGAAGGAGTGTTGTTTTAACCGCAGAAAGACGTCAGTACACTCCGTTTTTCAAGTTCAAATCCTCCAACGTTAATCTACTAACTCTCCTGACTGCTTTGTCGGACAAAAATGGCGGATTCGGCAGATGGCGGATAATGATGGGTCAGATCACCTGTCAATCAAACTCCTTGCGAAGGGTCAATTGCAGTGAACAAACGTGATCAAGTTTATTCAAAAACTTTCGGAACAACATGAACAGTCAATGTGACGTGAAATTTAAAAGAGTTTGTATGGCATTTCCCGTGTTCTCCGCACACACATCAGCGGACACACAAACTGAGGAGACCACCAGGGAGGAAACGAAAGCAGGACGACCAACTGATAACGAGCCCGAGTCCAGCAAGTAAAATAGCCTTGCTACAAACTCCTCGTCTTTGTGTCCTGAGCACAATATTACAAGCAGGTAAGTGACAGAAACAAAACACTTAATGGTAGCACAGAACATTAAACATCCACGCGGCATGAATAGTTATCAACTGACAACAAGAAGTAGACCCAGCTGGGAATATATAGGGTAAAGGGAAAGAGTGACGGGTGTGGGAGATCAACGCAAATTGCTCAAATCAATGGCTGCTAAAAATGACAGGACCATAACAAAACAACAGAGGTGAACCGGTGACACACCCTGACCGTGACAGTAATAATGAAGTAGGACATCCCAAACCCCAAAATAAGTTAATATTATTCCAGTTGTTATGTAATTACACAAGAATAACATATGGACAATGTTCAACAAACTACACTGGACACGACAATAAACACGCAGCCTGGAGCGTTGTATAGAGGGACGTTACGTTACATAGAAATCTTAAAGGCACAGCACCAGAAAACAACAAGCTATTGACTTTTAAGGGCTAGATAGAGGGCATTTAATAAATTATCACGTTATTATTATTATTTTTTTGCCAGAAAAACAAACTGAGTTTGTGATATGACCCTTTTAAACCAGCTCAGTAATATAGTGTGTTAGGGAAATGTTTTAAAAGCTCTCTGTCACTGATAAATGCCAGAAGTTCTTGTTAAAGGACGTTATTACAACTAGGACCAAAATAATGCACCATAGACTATTAAATGTGTATAAGCGCTATAAATGATCATTTCTTTTCCATCATTGTTTCACTGTAGTCACAAATATGACAGAACATTATTATCTGCTCTCTCATGCAAGAAAGAAATCACATCCATCGAGGAGAGCTAAATGATGATAATGGCACATTTCTCCTCTTGTGATGTCTGGCGTCAGCCTGCCAAAATCACTGATCAGAATCATTGATCAGCTCCATTTATCGCTCAGGCTAATGGACGGTCCCGAGACAGAGGGAGCAGGCTCCTTCGCACAACATTTTGTTTGCTAAAGCAGTGTACGTTCTGTATTTCTGAAAGTGGCAGTCAATGAATCTTGATAATGTGCGAGCATTGGGTGCATAACTCACATTGATAGCCCTTATATTGTGCCAGGCAGTTATAAATCTGGAGACATGAATATGCATTGACAGTCAACTCCAGTGCAGTGGCAGCAGATAGTTTCAGTGATACAAGCAGTTTGACGGCAACAACCACGCTTGAGGTCATTCAAGATATCTACAAAGTTAAAAGCACTAATTATGGTAAATGGACTTTTAATTTCCCATTCAAATCAGATGTGCCTTACAGCAGTGTATTGCTCATTCATCATGTTTGTCTAAATTGCTGTGCCAAATTCATGCGTTCACATCTTCAAATTTGGTCGAGTAGCACTTCCTAAGTTGTTTTGTCCCATTCGTTTGAGATCACTGAAGAATCTGTCATCTATCTGTCCTTATGTCAAAGCAGACTTGAATGTGTTTTTCCAGTGGAACACAAAGGTAATGTCGAAGCTGCTCTTTTCCATATCACTGTAAAAAAGGTAGCACTTTCTTTCGATAGTCCACTTAGACATTCTACTAACTATAAGCAAATTTACAACAACATGTCAACTAGGGTTAAGGTTAGAATGTGTAGAACATGTAGTTACAAAGTTACTTATAGTCAGTATAATGTCGGTCGGGGAGCATTAAAATAGTTTGCAGATATTAAGCAGACAGTACTAATACTCTAATGTCTGCTACTTGACATGTAGTTTCAAAGTTACTTATAGTAGAATGTCTAAAATGGACAATGGAAATAAAGTGTTATCAAAAAAGAAAACCGACTAGTATGCATCTTATATGTAAGGATTATACGCAGGATTCTAACCGTAGAGACGGAACAGACTATTTTCTTTAGCGGAAGCAATACAGTCGTTTTTAAATCAATAAACTTGTGTCAAATTATTGATTTATTTGGTAGGTAACCATGTAATAAGCAGGATAATGTAGAGTGATTTGCTATAACAACCGCCTCGCTCTACATTATCCTGCTTATTACATGGTTACCTACCAAATAAATCAATAATTTGACACAAGTTTATTGATTTAAAAACGACTGTATTGCTTCCGCTAAAGAAAATAGTCTGCTCCGTCTCTACGGTTAGAATCCTGCGTCCATAGCAACGCTCTGTTTTTCATGGCAACGGTGTGTTATACTTCGCAGCGGTCTGATATCAAGAAATAACACACCGCATTCTACATTAGAATTCAACCAAGCCATGTAATAAATATAACTAATTAGGGCCAGATTTACTAACAGCTTGCAACAGCGCAAACCCTCTTTTAGCGTTAAAAAAACGAATGTCAGGATTTACTTAAGACACGCAGTGAAAAATCAGCGCTGAAAAGGAGTAGACAGGGTTATTTATGCGGCTGATATTATTGCTTGTGCATTTGAAGGAGTTTCCCTTTCAGACGCAACATTTATGGGAGGAGAGTGTTTAAATGAATCATGCAAAGTGATTTACTAAGGTTTGCTCTAGTTAATTTACTGGTATTTCTACCATTATAAACTGCCCAAAAAAGCTAATTTGCGCTGCTCTTGGTAGATTGTGTTGGTCATTATGGAAATGATCCGGCTGTGTCTGTTATCTTTAATTTGCATGTTGTCAGTAGATCACGCGCAGAACTTTCCACTCCCATCGGTGCTTTTATGGGATTGCGCTCTCACGCTAATTTGCCGTTTAGTAAATCTGGCCCATAATGGCCTATAGGCCATAAGCCAGTAATGCAACTGTTGCCTCTTTTAAAAAGGTTTCTCATCAAATTCTTCTATGGTCAAATCATGCAAGCTATGTTACTGTATATGCATTCTTGTTAAAGGTCACCAGTCGCCCCATGTGTGTCATTCTCTTCTTTGTAGTGAAATTTTTGTGAAAACAAATGAGACAAAGTTGATACTTGACATGGAATCTCTTGAGCTGTGAAAGTGCAACCCTCGAGCAGTAACACGTTCCTCTGGGACTGTGTGTAGGGACACACTCTGTTGTTATGATCAGTGTGGTTTCTCACAACAGATGGCCACATCAGTGCACTCTGCACTATAAAACACTGAACACGTACTATTAGAAATGCTTCACGTCAGTAATTAACTGCTCATGTCACAGATGGGAACAAACACACTTATTCAGTTTTACTACTCACAGATATTGTAGGTATTCAGCCCTGAAACCATCATGATTCACCTGTGGCGAGCGGCTGACGGCATCACATAAAACATGAGGAATGGAAAGACAGATAAGCACAATGAGCAGTTATGTGGGCCTAATGTACTCACTGACACAGATCAAGTGGCGCAAATAAAGAGCGTAAGTGCCGTTCTCTGTCAACAGCTTCTTCCCTTGTAGCCGTGCTATCGTTCTCCGTCATTTTAATGGTTTGCCGTATTTCTTCATTCTACTGGGCAGTCACCTAGAATTAATCTTTGTCTCCGAGAACAAGCAGATTAGCTTAAGGATGCAGATGCCTGTGTAAAACCTTTGTTTCGAAGCTCGTAGGTTACGTTCACACAGCCTGTGATTGGGAGTGACAACCGTATTTGACTTTTAAATCACCCTGTTCAAAAGCTCACAGTGGCTTTACTGTGTGTATGAATAAGAAAAGTCAATCTCCTTCTCTATTACCATTAACCATGTATGCATAGTGACAGAGAGTAAAAATACTGATCATAACACAAGAAATCTTACCACAATTAACGCCAGCGTTTTTGAAAAAAATTGCCATCCAGCACCAGCATTTTTGATCATTTTCACAAGTGTCATCGCCCCCAGAATATTTTGTTGTATAAATATCCGAACATGCAGTACGTCAAAAGAAAGAACAGCCTCTGCTTAAAAAACTAAACAAAAAAACAACAACCCTGTTTTATTCTAGCTTCATGTATTGTTTTGATCAACACTTGCATGTGGGAAAGTTTAATAAAAAAGCAACATTTTGAGCAAAAAACTGAGAAAATCTCGTTTTTGTCAAAGACTGCGTCTGGATCAGACTCAGAACGATGATCAAAACACAGATGGAGTAGATCGAGTTCATCAACACCCAAAGCTTCACAGTCCTAAAGCTCGTCCTGGATCAACATTTCATTCACTAACGTCAGGCAGTTTTGATTTATATGATGTTTAATGTTGATGATCGCGTTATTTTACATATGCATCTGCTTGCATACGGCATCGCTTGTTTCTGCTTCTTCTTCTCTTGTGTTTTGATCAGGAGATTCTGTACTCTTTCAGAAGATGTGTAATAGCGCCCCCTACCGTATAACAGTGAAAACAATGAAAGCCAGAAAATGGCAGGGAAAGAGTTAATGAACATGAGCAGGGCAGGGACAGTGTGTTGACCAGAACTATAGTTTATGCAACCCAAACCGGTTCTGTTTTATTGTTAAACGACCAAAACTCAGGTCTAAGTACTATTGATATATTTTAGCCATCAGTTATAAAAAGCACTCTTATGCCTGAAAGTAATATATATATATATATAATTTAAGAAAATTAATTAATTACATGAATTTAGCCATAATTAGTAGACAGTTTAATCACAAATAGTTTCATACAAAACAATCTGATCATGTATTAAGCTGTCAGTTAACTGCTCACAGTGTGTTTGTGTATTTTCCATAATCGTTTTGTATTCTGTTTATAATACTGTATATAGATGGTGGATTTCCCAGAAGTCCTTGCGTGACCTGCCATGTGAGGGCTTTTAGTTTATTTCTGTTCAAGTTATTTTTACATTCATTTGCTTTAGGTTGCAATATCATTTAGCTCTTGCTTATTGTGTTTCGTTTTAGTCATGTGCATTCGTCACTCTAATAGTACTTTATGTTGATGCAGCTTAATCGTGTCCTATTATAATTACATATTTTGTTCACCGTTAAGCAATTTAAAAGTCATTTAGACAGACTGGGTGAAGTCGAGCTAAGTCACAATATTAAATCTATTTTATTTATTTTTAGTTAAGGCATATATGAAAGATACTAATAGAACAGGTGTTTCAGTGCATCTTAAAGATGGATCATTGGCGTAATAAAAACGCACTAGCCTCAGGAGACACACGACCGATGCTATCACTGCTGAACACCACAGGCAATTATGAAGACCATCATTTAATCAAGTCTTTATGAAACTCTGCCAAAATGACGTTGACACAGCAGTGTCAACAGTGTTAAAAGAGGTGTTTTTCAAATGCCAAGACTTCTTGCGCTCAGTGGTGTCGCGGTAAAGACACTCGAGAGGAAACTCAAGCATGGATCAGTGCAGTAAATGAGTATTATCATCAAGAAAACCCTCCAGAGCCACGCTTTACATCACAGCGCTCATGGTACAGTGTAATTAACACTAATGAACAACAAGCACTTAAAGCATAATTGTTTATGGTAGACTCATTGAGAGCACTGTGACTGTGAAATGAATAGGGTTTGGGTATCATTCACTTCTTTCTTATTAAATCGGATCAAATGTTTTGGAATGAGACAAACCAATAATATCACAAAACTCCATAGCTAATAAGCCTGAAGGTTTCTGCTCTTGTTTTCCTCCAAAAAAAAAAAAAAGGATGTCACTTCCTGGAGGATGATGTCATTAACTTGCTTCTGTCAGTTAAAGGGATACTATCCAGCTTATTTTTCAACATGGAAGTAAAGTGTTTTCTGTAAAGACTTCCGATTTATTAGCCGCTATAGGGAAATGACGAGAAGAATATATCAGAGTGCAGTAAACTGAAAAACTGTTTGTGCTACAAATCAGCGTGTTTGTAATTAAGACACTATTAAAACAATATGGTAAGAAATACCAGTTTGCAATTACAAGCTACAGATAACTGGAAGCGAATGACACCGGAAGCCAGACACATTAAAATGGCCGCGCTTGCCTGAACGTAAGGTGGAGTTCAGTCAAGCAGACTGTGAGGAGAGGGAAACATTAAAACTATATCCACAAACAATGTTTGAATCATTTCTATTAGGAAAAGTAAAGTAAACAAACAAGTAAGTAAGATATGTATTTATTTATTCATTTTAGGAACAGGAAAAATAAAGAAGCACTTGAAATAAATTGCCAAGTTTTTCATTTTAGATATAGAACATGGTAAAAATGGCTGAAACTAAATTAGCGAAATTACTTAAAATTCAACCCATGTTCACTTCATTGTGATATTATGATAAAATACAATTAATAATATTTCCATCTTTAAAAGCAGTGAATTTATTATTTAAAGTTCAAAGTTTATGACCTTTTTCAAAGGTTATGAAAAATGGTGTCATTTTTTATTTATCTAACAAAAGTCAGAAATAGCTCAAAAAATAAAAAAGTTTGTATGTAGATGTCAATGATGCCAGTGCTCCACATTATCCAGCATGATGGGAGAATCTCCCGATAGCATCTTGTGCTTCAATGAAGCAGCGCGAAATCTGAGGAGTCAACATGGGCAATATTACAAATATGCTTCCATTTGATTAGTGCCCTAGAACTAGTGCTGGATCTGAATGATTTCACCTCACATTTACGTCATGTAGCCTGTCTGCACATTTTGTTTAACATTTTAGAAATCCTAAAACTTTGCATCCAAGTCTAAATAAAAACGCGTATGTTTTCAATGTGACCCTGCACTGTTGAACCCAACTGTGAAGGCCAGGTATTTGACAGGTCGATGTCTTTCTGCGCAGTTCTGCCAGCACGCAATACGCGAACAGCGCGACGCGGCCGGTGTAACGCGCAGCGTTAGCGTTAGTCCCCATCCACACTGACGCGGGACTCCAGCCCGGTTGTTGCGGCATCAGCGGTAGGAGGAGATACAGGGATACAGGGATTCAGAGGGATACAGGGACTCCTGCAGGCAGATTTCAGCAGCTCAGACTCGCAGGTGGATCCCGAGCTCCGTCTGAGACCCGAGCGCGCGCGCACTCACGCACTCAAATTAATGAATAAAATCATTAATACAGCGAGCTCGTGTTCAAACCAACTACAATGAGAGCAAATCTGTCGCAGTCAGTCCAATCCTCATATGACTCCCAGCCATTTAACATTTGATGAGCAGTTTTTTTTGGAGAGCTCCTTGGATTGATCCCAGTGTTTTCCAGTCATGAAGAACAGGAGGGAATATGTGGAATACTGGAGCGCGATTATAGTGGGTCTCTTCTGGATTCACAGCTCTTTCGGGATGCCCCATGTCATACGGATAGGTAAGAGAATGCGTAACGGACACGGACTCTTTATCTGACTGATCGCGTGTTTTTATGAGTGTTTAAAGTGCTCGGTTGGGTCGGTCTGCTGTTAGTTTGCCTTTCGTATTCAATAAAGTGAAACAAATGTCTTGCACGGACTGTTTAAGCGCTAGAAATGTAGATGCGCGTGCCGTGCGTCTTCGGAACAGATGGTGCTGCATTGATTTCGTGATTTCACGGACATTTGGAGAGAAAAAAAATGTTAACTGTTGAAAATATAGCACGTGGAATTAGTGGCATTTGGCGAGAACAGTGGCATTGCGGTATTTCTTGTAAATTCACAAGTTCACAGTCTTAACAGGTGAGCTGGGAAACATTGCGCTGAAGTTTGCCTGGAAACCTCAGCTTTACGCACCGTGTCGCCAGACTGAAGGTCCTCGCTAATACAGTGAAAAATAGTGCACTCATGCAGCCTGACAACGAGAGATTTTTCTCCGTCTGAGAAGCTGAAATATGTGTGGCGCGTGGAGACAGGAGCCCAATAAAGATCGATACAGGTTTGTCTGAAGGCAGATCACTTTTGACAAGTGGTTCGATGCAATGCAGAAAAATGGCTCTAAATGTCATTATGAGACATTAACATGTCCAAGCACAGCCTCCAACTTCCCCAGCACATAAAGAGAGAGTGGCACATTCATGCAGTTCAAATAGAACATTTATACACACAGAATGACTGTAGTTTGTTCTATGTAGTTGTATTTTACATTTAATTCCATTATAGTTTGGCACTACATGTAAATGAACTACATTTAGTGTTAGTTTTTTCCCCTCTTCTGAAGGAATCACTGCGATGTGGATTTTAATTCTTTTTAATAAGACCCCGTTATTTGGGAACAAATTAGAGGAATGTGTTTCCTTGGCATGTTCTGGTTCTTTCTCTCTGGATGTGATTGATGACTCTGGCTGTGACTTCAATGACATTGTGCTGGAGATTTGTGATTTTTGACAGCTCAGATCTCTCTCTCTCTCTCTTTTTTTTACGGCAGTGTAAACGGAAATGTTTTCTCAACAGCTGCTTTAATATTGAAATGAAGAATAATGTGGCAAGTGTATGAACTGAGTCAAATCTGCTTTGAGAAATGCACTAATATCCTCAATAGACAGATAAAGCACTGATCAGTGTGTACTTCTGAAGAACCCCTGTAAATATGATCATCAGTATGCATGACTTCGTGGGAGTGCATATATGTGCATTATTCTCCCACTGTGCACAATTTGTGCAGCAAAATAAACTACCCAGCAAGCAAAAGCCGTCATTTCACCGTCTCGGTTAACTACAGACCCGATATAGTCCGGCTGTGAGTAACACACTTCTAGCCAAAATAACCTTGAATTTGGTCACATGTCGTTTTTGCCAGAATAACTTGTGAGATGTATGATATCCCATCATGTAAGCAAAGTCAACAGTGATTACAAGGTGTTTGGTTTCATTTCTTCACTCATTTCATTTTTTTCTGATCTAATTGATGACTAGTCTATTCTTTGGATGTGGTTTAAATTTTCTCTGACAGCCCAAATTCTGCCTTGTTTTAGCCTAGACGTCAGGCTGTGTTTGGACGCTGTTAGACGTCTTTTAAACAGAATAGCTCGCTGGGTAAATGTGTGTGTGTAAAGGCATTGGTCCACCCTGGGTCCAGCAGAGGGCTTTCTGTGAGTTTGCCCCGTCGTCAGCATGGAAATGAATTGGAGAGGCTCGTGTCCGAAGAGAGCAGGCAGGGAGGCAGATCCGTGTGCCAGTTTAAGTGTTACACCATCAACACGGGCTGTGTAATGGTGGGCATCCACAGCAGACATGCCTCCATTGATTTCACTGTTTTTACAACGCATTTCTCCGAGGCCAGATGGTCGATCAAACTCACTCCGCAAGACTGTAAATGTCGAGGGGAAGAGCGTTTCCGCTGTGCCTGTGTGTTATTAGCTGTGTGTGTTGCCCTCCTGCTATGAAACTCGAACGGGATCCGCTTTGGAAAAGCACAATGCAGTGTATCGTTACAGTATTACAGCGTCTGTTTGTGGTGGAGCCGTAGGATTTAGTGAACTCTAAGTATTTAGAGCCATGTTGTTTGGGAGCGATTTAGCGATTGGCATGGTTTGTTTGGCATGGCAAAAACTGATCCTGTTGAGATATACTGAGAAGCCAGGAGTAAAACATGTATGATGTAGAAGAATTGCAAACGGGTGAATGTAGCATCTAATATACTGTACATTGACACATATGTGCTTTAAGGTCTGAAATGACCTCAGTAAGGCCACATGTTATCCTTCATTATGTCACATGACAGTCGTCCAATCACTGCAGATCCAAAAGCAGCCTTTGAGGTCAAACTCAATGGGTTTTCAATACCCAGCTTGACTTTTTAGTGTAGTTTGGATTCAGTGCTGTCACTCAATCCTTTCAATATCGTTCAGGGCAGCTGCAGCCTATCAGAATCCACTCCAGTTCTGGCAGCGAACGCTCTGGATCGCATCCAAATGTCACTGCAGAGTACTGCATATGTCTTGAAAAATAATGATGAACTCTCAAGAGATTTGGGCTTTTTTTGAATCCTAATTTTAAAGAATTTGTCTTGTACACTGTGACCTTCAGAAAGGGCCAATTTAAATTTGATTTTTCGAACATTTTGGTACAAGTTTACACGCATCGCCTTTATAAATGTAGAATCTTCTTCTGGGTATTTGCTTGTGCATTTAAGCTGTCTCATCTGTTGTTCAAGAATACGATTAATGGAATAAATGTAATGCCTTTAAATGAGAGAATCAGCGCCAAAGAAAGATTTATTGAAAAATCAATGGCGTTATCTACCTAAGAGTTACAGTGCTTCATTATGACCAGTTAATCAATCTCACACACAGTTATGTGTCACTTTTATTTTTGCCTTTTTCCTATATATATATATATATATATATATATATATATATATATATATATATATATATATGATCAATAAATAATTAAATACTAAAAGCCATTATTGGCTGTTTTGCAAATGGCTGTTTCATACTAGAGACCCTTGCACTAATTTAAAACACAAATGTGCTGCAAATCCACATCATGTGTTGAGAGTGCAGTGTATTTGACACACACACATAAGGATGCTTCATATAACAGTATCTCTGCACTTTTCTCTCTCTTTTTTTTAAATGCTCTTCACATTAAAAGCACATAATAGTGTGTGCGGCTTGTGTCCCCTAAACGTGTTTCACGTGCGGTGAATTCCCGCATGACAAAAGAGCAGGAGGAGGAGATAAATTTCTAAAGAAGCTGACAACAAGAATTGTGTCATCGGTATAAGATGGCCATCAGCTGCAGAGTGAAAATGAATTTTTTAAGTTTTGTGCAAATTTAATCTATAAGCTGTCGTGGGCGAGCTAGAACTCTCCCTGGAGAGACCAGAGGTCGATGTGCGCGCGCGTGAATCGCGGATTCGCGGGACGACGCGCGGAGGGGTTTGAGCCGCGTGCACGAGCACTGTAGCGCCAGTGTCTCACACACACGCACAACGAACTGCGTGTGGTTTGTACACACGCACACAGCTGTGTGGTTTCACCGAAGCTGTTGTACATTTACGGAGTCAGCACACTTATGGCCTGCCGATTAGCTTCAGTGCCGGTAATGAGAGCGACCAGATGTCGCGTTTGTTCGCAAGAAACCCTGAATCAAATGCTCCGTACTCTCTTCTCTCAAATCAGTGTCACTCTGTTATTCTGAAGCTGAGATCTACTTAAAGACCGACTAGACACACACACACATACACTCGCACGTTTTCGCATAAATTCAATATGTAGCTACACAAAAGATTTGAAACCAAAATGGTGCATATAGTGACACTGACACACATCATGTTGATTATGTTAATGCAGCAGAAAATCTCCATTACACGAGATTGAAACTTAATCTGAAAATGCATGCATTATGTAGAGCATAATTGCAAGGGTTTGAGGGTATGAAAGGACTTTGACACACCCGAAACATTGATAATCAAGCATTTTGAAAAGCATGGATTGACCCTTACAAGCTTTCCTATCACACTTTTACTTAAAGTTAAAAAATCGAATAAATGTCAACCTCTGAAATGACTTTCCTTTTTGACTGTCTCTTAGTCTGTGCAGGCTTTTGGTTATCAGAAATTGGCAAATAGCTATTATTTTATGCTAATGCTATAGGTAATACTGTCTTTTTAAAATCATAGCAATAATGTAAAGTGAAGTGTGTAATTTGTGCACTACCAGCATCGTAATTGCATTCAACAGGTTTTACTTTTTCAGACAGATTTCTGCAGTTGACAAATATGCAGTCTCAACCCTAACTCACGCCATTTGTTGAGCCAATGCTACTGTCAGCTTACAAATCGAATGGCTTCCCCTGCATATTAAGCTGGAGAAGAGAAAGAATTTCAACATTAAAAAAATACATCAGTTTTAAAGTCGCAATGAAATGGAAGTAGCGACAGATCTTTTCTTCTATATTGAGACAGAGTATTGAAAAACATGTAGGGTGGGGACGTCATGCATTGTTGATTGGATTTTCCATTCAGGATCTTCCATTTCAACAACAGTTTCAAGACATCTTGGACATCGTGAAAGAGGACATCAGCAAGAGCCAAACAAATTTCAGAAATCCGATCAGCGCCAGAGACCGTTTGGCAGTATGTCTTAGGTATATAGCCGGCCCTATAGTAGCCTATATAGCACTGACTAATTAGGAAATGCTATCCAACAAATGTTTGGATAAATTTCATTAGGCTACAAAAAAAAAAAGAAAGAAAGATGAGACAAAGGAGCAACATGTTGGCTATTACAGTAATGATATTTGCACATAGTAGTTTAAAGGATGATAATAATAGTATTAATAATAATAATAATAATAATAATAATAATAATAGCAGCCTTATATTAAAAGCAGTAGTAGTCTATGAAGTTCATATAGTTTACATACACCTTTCAGAATGTGCAAAATGTTAGTAATTTTAGCAAATCAATAAGAAATTTTAAAATATAAAGTTTTTAGCACCAGTCTGATTAAACTGTTTTACATAACAGATGTTATATATAAAACAGTTTAATCAGACTGGTGATTTAATCAGACTGGTGACATAAAATGCATTTTTATATACTATATATATAAAAAGATATATCCACAAGACAAAATTATAGCTTGATATTCAAAAGTTGATATTGATAGGCTACTTGATACCGTGTCATGCGTTATGTGGATGATAAAACTAGCGCTGGATAGCCTACCTGAGGTAATTTTGTTACACTATGCTAAACTGCATAATATCTCATCGTTAATACTTCTCACCATTTATTCCCAGGATATGACCGATTGCTTTCCATATATCCATCTTTTTTTAACGTATCCTTGAAAAGGGGGTTTGACTTGTCAAACAGTGGAGGATTTTTTGTACCTCGACGATTAACTTCTCTGCAATGTCATCTGCCATTTTAAATGCGCAAGACATTTAAATTAGAATGGATTCTGATTGGCTGTCAGTGTTTTATCGTTCGACAGCTGGAAAAGAATCGTTCTGAAAGTGATCCCAACGATATCGTTCCTCATATCTTTATCGTTATAGTTGTGGTGTGAACTCTGTTATTCTTTAATATGGAGAACGATTTTTAGAATTACATCTTTATCGTTATCTTTATAGTTATCGTCCTTGGTGTGAACGGGCCTTAAGTGTAGGCCAATTATACTTGGACATTTCTGTCAGTGTAAGTCAAGTATACTTAAGTGTAATTTTAAGTGTATTTCTGAGAAGTACATTCCGTTTTTAGTTTAAAAGTAGGAGTGAGCGGGGCATAAACTAACGCGGGCTAGTTGTAACACACTTGTTTTAAATACTTCCACACATGCTAGCATGATGAAACTTAGTGTATTTACTTGCCATATCAACAATATAGAGAAGAAATTGTGCCAAAATTCATAAATCTTTAAAAGATATCACTGAATATTTATTTAACCATAGCAAAAGTAAATTTCTTATGATAATTTTTCATCTCTGTTTTGTGTTTATTTAAAATGTTATTATTTTATTTATTAATATTATTTTAATCTCTGGTTTGTTATTTAACAGTTGAGATCGTTCTTTAATGCTGATCTAACCAGTAGAAGACACTAGCGGGGTTTAAATCCCAGTTGCACAGGCGGGGCATGTTGTCACACTGTGTTACAATGAGCTCCTATTAGAACTATGCTATTCTATTCTATACTTTTATGAATTTTATTGAAAAACTATGAGAAAAAGGTGAATAAAGACTGAGAGCCAATGTTCAGAAATTATTAATTATTGTTATGTTTTGAACTATGCTCTATAGCTGTGTTTTGCCGTGCTTGTTGTCAAACTCAATTTTTTTTTTTTATTATTAAAAAATGGCATTATTTTATATAAAAAAGTTAATAATTGTATTTTATTGACAAAATATTTTAGTTTGTCTTGTATACTACTTTGATTAGATTAGAAAAAGTATGCACTGTATTAATAAAACAAAACCACATAATTGTACTAGACATGTGTGAAATTAATGCGGTAAAACATAAATACTCTGAACCTTAAGTAGGTTTACACAAACTGAGAAAGTCTAAAAGCGTGAGGTTGTGCCCCACTCTCCCCTTAGAGCAGGGTTCACCAATCTCGGTCCTGGAGGGCCGCTGTCCTGCAGAGTTTAGCTCCAACCCCAATTAAACACACCTGAACCAGCTAATCAAGGTCTCACTAGGCATACTAGAAACTTTCAAACCGGTGTGTTGGAGCTGGTTGGAGCTAAACTCTGCAGGGACAGCGGCCCTCCAGGACTGAGATTGGTGAACCCTGCCTTAGAGTAATAGCACACTTGAACAAACCTCTTTTCTGAAGGGTTGAGCTACACATGTAAACGTGCCTCCTTCTTTCTGTATATTAAGGTCATAGCAGTGAATAGAGATAACATTACGACAGTGGCACGAGAGTGAACTAATTCACTGACACACGAGGTCTTCCCTTTCACCAAGAGTGTTCTCCCAACAGATGGTGTTTTCATATCACACCGCAAAGTGTGTGCTTGGTCTTTCAGCAACATATGCTCTTTATAATAAATAATAAGCTGACTAATCTCACTCCGATACACCCGTTCCTCTCCTCGGAGGATAATACGCCAGCTCTCTGATCTCATCAACTCAAACGGTGGGCCGTTGTCCCTGGATGTGTGTGACCTTCCGGCTCGGAAAAATACATAGCTTGTCAATGTAGTTGTTTTCTCCGTCTCGCTCCTTCAATTTCACTCTTGCTCTGCGTTACTCTTATTTTAGTTGTGGGAGGTGCAACAACAGCAGACAGAATCAAATGTCACGTCCACCCATTTGTCTTTATTACGAGCGCCTGTCCAACGCATCCGATTCCCACTCGCTCCCATCAACCGGCCCCTGCTGGGAAAGTCAAACAGAATTAAACCGTCCAAACGGGAAAACCCGGTCTCGGGTCGCAGCGGCGACCGTTTCTCAGAGCTGCGAGTGACCAGAAGAGCGAACGCTGAACCTCTGCTGTGAGAACGCTGGAGCCAGACGGAGTTTGGGAGACTCTTATTTAGTTTGTTAATTAGCTCAAACCTTTTGATCCCAATTTAAAAACCTGCCACGTCGCTGCACTCGCCTCTTTTGTGCATTGCCCCGAGCAAAATAGAACGGAGCCCATTTTTCCCCCTTTGCTTTTCAAATAGTGTGGCATTCAAGTCCTCCCCCTTCACACACTCCCCCGTCACACACTCCCCCGTCACACACTCCCTCCGTTTGATGCGAGCTGCCTTTTCTGTCTGCCGACAGCCTGCAGAAACACACGTACGGATCACGTTTCCTTCAGCTTCACTGAGCATTGGTGACATTACGGTATATTGATTTAAATGTACATGTGAGGAGGTGAAAGTGAAAACGCACAAAAGACATTCCTATTATCTCAATTAGTTCGACTAGGCAGTGCGATTAAACTGAGAGCAAGTGCAGACTTAACCTTCAGAAATGTCTCCAATTTATTCGACGTGTGAAATATTTGATACACTAAAAAATTGTTTGCCTAACTTAATAAAACTATGACATTTCCCACCAGGTTGGAATGAAAATTCACAAAAGAGATTCCTTTTATTTCTTCCTTTATTATTATGGTTCTAATGAGATTATATTGAGACCAAATGGAGATTTTTTCTTGAATTGCTAAAGTCTAAGTGTGCAAATATTTTGATATGTGAAATATTAGATAGTTAGTCTAACTTGATAAAATTATAACACACACATTTGAATAGAGTGAGTTGAGCTGCTCAACTTATTAATTCAGTTAGTTCACTTCAATTTCACAGTTATTATGTGATTTTCACTCGGAAATAATATACTTTTGCTGATGCAATTATAATTAAATGCAATAGTAAAAATAAAAATAAAAAAAACATCTATTTTCCCTTTTACTACAATGTATGGGCGGAAAAAGCAAGAAGAGACTGTTCTGCATTGAAATTAGCTCAGTTATTTCTTGTCGAGTTATGCCGTATCATTGTGTAGTCAAGCACAAAGAAAAGCACAACTCAAAAAAACATAAACATAAACAGAACAATAAATACTAACAAGTGAACTTCCTCTTGCAGCATATCTTCTCTTCTCTGTTGTCGAGGGCGGGGCAACCTGTCACTCACATGAGATCAGCCAATAGCAAACCACCACCATCCAACCAGCCAATCAACTCCCCACGGACAAAATCAAGCCACGCCTACATTTGTTCTTGTTCCAGAAGCGCTTCACTCGGATATTTATTTATTTATTGTTGCACAAGTCATACATAAATTCATCTATTCATTCATTCATTCATTCATTCATAACGTGCATGAACGAATAAAAAAATAAATAAATAAAAGGAACAGGAAGAAGAAAATCTTATGGTACCTGTCGCTTATTTGTGCACATCAGAAAAAAATAAAAAACAGCTGCTTTATAAATGGATCAACCCCAATCCTCACCCCAAACACCATGGACACCACGGATATAAGTCACTATAGGGGAAAAAAGACGAGCGCAACTTCCCTTTCATGACAACTGTGATTTCAACATTCACTCCCCTGATCTAATCACACTAATCTAATCAGAAATCCACTGTCCAGTTAATGCCAACAAAAATGAAATGTGCAGTAACAAACATTAAAGGGTTCAGATAACTTGCACTTTACAAATTTAAGTGGATTAAACATAATGAAATTAAGTGACAACATGGTTTAGCTTATTTTTAATTAAGTAAATTTAACAAACAGCAAAAATACTACTGTCTCGTCTTCCAGCTAAATATACAGACAGATTTAAGTAAGCCCTTTGTAGGCTGATTACCCTAGAAACCACCGAAACATTTCTCTGTTTGTATGATTTTGACCCAGTGGTGTCAGTTTGGGGCGCATCTGTTTGTTTGTGCAACTGTGTCAGACAGTTCAGGAAGTCATTTGCTTTTGCAGTTTCATTTGGTGAAGCAGAAAGTACACAATTCACTTTTATCTTAGATGGTCTTAAGAAACATCACTACATCTTCAGAAAATATTGTACATCATTGTAAAACTGTACTCAGATGTGCCAATTTTGCAATCAAATATGACATTTTATATGACCAATTTATCTGAGTTATTCTATCCACATTTTTTATCTCTGTCTCTCACCTTTTGTGAACTTTTCAATCTTTTATGTCAGATCTGGAGAAGCTTTTGAGACAACCTTGAGGTATGAAAGAGCTGAGGCATAAAACGTTCCTCTTGGACATACTCTTATACGGTGACCGGGAGGGGACATGTTCGGTTCACTTAGTTGTGTCGTGGCCACAACATATAAACTCGTGGGAATGTGATATTAAGTCGTGGGAACGTCATAATATCTCGTGGGCACGAGATCGTACGTTGAGGGAACGACATCGGATTCTTCACACGCGACACGGGCTCCTCCTTTTACCCCGGTCATAATTTGTGTACAATCATTTTAGTTTCTCATAATTTGTTTTTGTTTATTGCCTAAAACGGGACTTTATTCGTGACCCGAGTATTTCGTTCAAGCCAGCAAATATCCGACGAAAAAGCCCATTCAACTTACGAATACGCTTCAGGTGTCTTTCACTTACAACATACTTAGGTCTTAATGCCAGAGACCGCACTATATCTTTATATGACATTCCTGATTCAAAGTAAAATGTTATTTAATCAGATCATCTCCATCTCCGACTGCTGTATATGTACAGTATTGACCGGTGTGGTACCCTCAACATAACTCGTGGCCACGATAAATAGATGTCGTTCTCTCAAAATATGAAGTCGTGGCCACGAGAAAAATATATTGTTCCCTCAACATATGATCTCGAGGCCACGACTTAATATGACGTTCTCACAAATGAATATCTTGTGGCAGCAACATATTATCACGTTCCCACGAGTTTATATGTTGTGGCCACGACAAAACTAAGTGAACCGAACATGTCCCCTCCCGGTCACCGTACTCTAAGGCCGGAAATAAAAGATTGGCTCAAGGAGCACAATCTCATAATAAGAAAAACAGCTCGGGTAAAATGGCCACTAATGAGGTTCATGGAAGGAATGCTAACAGATATCCGGCAGTCATTCTGAAGTACCTGGAACTTAACTCGACTTGCTTTCCTAATAGGCTCCTGTTGCAACCGCTAGCCCGTGATCTACAGGCAAGACATGAGTTATTGTGATCATCAGTTCATTGGCACTCAAAGAGGTCTGCGGAGGTCAACCACAGCTTAGCTGAATGAGAACTGCCTTTGAATTTCTATTGAGTAACAGTTCTTTTCTCCCACGTCTCCTTTGTCCTTCTGAGAATCTACAAGTGCTGTAGAAAGTTTCTGGTTTGGGAAGCATGCACTTAACTATTGCGTGTTTCAGCATTCCTGCAATAAAAGGCCTTTGCATCAGATTTGTTCCATTCCCCTGAAGATAATTATTTGAAAAGATCAGCTTAGAAAGACGGAATGCAACTTTCATAAATGAAGTGCAGTTAGATAATTGTAGGTTTGCTTGAACAACCATTAATAAAAAGGCCATTTTTAAAGAGCAACAAAGCTTTTTTTATGGATTTATCCAGTTTTTCTCGATATACTTTTCTATGCATTTGTGTAGCAGGGGAGATTGGAGTGGGAGCGGAGAGTGTTGACCTCAGATATAGTGGTGGTGGAGGTCAAGAGACCCACGAGTCCCAGAGCATCTCAAATGGATGCTCCAAAGAAACAGCACTTTGCAAGTGAAAAGAGGGTGAGATGTTATATAAGCAATATACATTTTCCAGGAAAAGAAGTCAAAGTCTTGTAATGGTCATTGATGAGTACATCCAACAGTGTTGGACATGTTTGGTAAAAAACAATAAGAACTTTGCTTGGAGTCTCACTTTCTGGCCTGAGATTGTTCATTTTGCGACTTAGGCAGTTTTTATGTTCTTGCCTGTAGGAAATAAATAATGAACTGCAGATTAAAAGATCACCAGCACTGTAGAGATCCAATAAAAACAAGTCCCTGCATGGAAATAGACTGTGTTGAACAATAAGTTTGAATACAGAATGATGGTGAAAGAATAATTAGCTGATTTAATTACCACACTGTTCATTGATCGACATCAGATGTGAACTTGAGGTCGTGAAATTTGCATGAATACACAGAGTTGGAAATCAATGGGTATTATTTAGCTTTAAAGAGTAAGATAAATAAATATTCATTCTACTTTAGTTCCGAAAAGAAAATAATTTCGCAATGAAACAAATGGCAGTAATTTGCCATGCATTGTTGTGGTTGCACTGGTTTATTCATCATGATAAATGGTTTGTCAAAACACTCTGCAGTTGAGTTTTGTAAGTAACATTTAAGACTGCTGATGCACCTCATGAAAACTGTATACTGAAATTATTTATTGCTTTGAGAGATACACATTTAATCTTGGCATGTCTATACAATATGCACTAGCTTGTAAGGCACTAACACAAAGCTATTACTGAACCGTAAGCCAACAGCTAGTACGGGAAATGTCAGGGGTAGTGTAGAGTCATTCAGGCAGGAGATGAGAGCAGCAAGGTGAACTCTGATCTGAGGAGCTAAAAGATTACCAATAAACACAAGAAAACAAGGGCTTTTGCTGCCGCCCTTGACAATAATGCAACGTCTGGACTTTGAAAGGTACCGCATAAAGATTGGACCACTATAAAGCTCAGAAACGGCAATGTTTTTTGAATGCGTAAATCGATTTGCTTTTAAATGTCATGGACAGTCAAGGCAGGAAACCACACACAAGCAAACTCAGATGTTGTTATAACTATGACGTTTTTCATATTCAGATTCATTTATTTAGCTGGTGGTTGTGAGGTTATGTGCCTTGAGCTATCAAAAAGTCACCCAGTGTATATGTCTGCATTTGTGCACTTGTCCATAGTGGTAAAAGTCATCATCCACACATGAACACGTTAAAGTTTCAGTGATAAATCATCGGTTATGTTTGACATTAGTTCACTCCAGGTTGTGGGTCTTAAAAAGGATGAATGAAACCCTGTGATTGAACAACATGAAACGAAGCAGTGATTGAAAAGAAAGAGGCACGTCTAGGCCAGGGGACAATCAGTGGGTCTTTGTGCAGTTTTCCCAGCCGGTAATGACATCTGGAACGCCTCGTGCATAGAAATAGGCATTAGTGCTCGGGCAGAATCCGGTGTGGCTGCAACTCTACAAAGATGACAGAATCCACACAGCGAGCGTCTGCGGGATGGGGCCTATTAGAGGCCGAGATCTGTTAGAGCTGCTGACAGACTTGAAAAGAAAGACTTGAGAAGATATTACCTCCAATTATGGGGCTTCCTGACCAGTGTGATCAAGTGTAACTGGGAAGGCTGAGCCCTTTCAAACTCTCGACACGTCAACTTGTTTTTCAGAGGTCTCACGATGATATAGAATGGCTTTCTTTCCTCATTCCTTCATCCCTCGATCTCCACATCCTTGTCCTCAGCCCTCTCATCTCTTTTCCTTAAAGATCAGCGATGCAGGGCTGAGCGTTTCAAAGTCCTGAGAAAAAACACCCCACGTTCTCTGAAACGGAAAGTGTTTTTGTGGGGGACTCAACTGCGAAGTAGACCTCATCCTGTCAAATTGCAAATTTAATCCTATCCAGCATGTGCAAATGGTTGTAATCCCCACCGGGACACAATGGTCTGTTCACTACTCCTCCAACCCCTGCCTCATCTGGCTGGATTATAATGTTTCTATTTGAGTAATGATTGCCAATTACACATCTTTATATAATGGCCCTATTGCCATTTGGGTCTGCGCTCAAGTGCATGCTTAAGGATTTTATAAGCAGATGGAACATGAAAATGATTATCATCCCCTCAATCAACTAACCAACCAATAAATCAATTAATAAGTGAACCACATAGCCAACCAGTCAGTCAATCCGTGGTCTGTGACACCAGTGGTCCAATTAATCAACCAGTCAGCCAACTGTCAATCAATTAGTCAACTAACCAACTCAGTAACCACCCAAACTACATTACCAACCAGTCAGTCAATACCAGTAATCAATCTCATCTGTGATATTAGTGATTTCAATCAACCAGTGAGTCAATCAATTGCCCAATCATTCAACAAGCCAATCAGTCAGTCAACTAACCAACCCTGCTTCTCAATGTCCATACTATCCATCCTAAATAGTATGTAAGATTAGAATAAGTGTGTCCCAAAGCATTTTATGTTGAAAAGAGTACTAGGGTACTGGTTTGAAAAAATCAACCACCCACACTCCTGAACCAACCAGTCAAACTGTCAGTCAGTCAATCAGTCAATCAATCAATCACCTGACCATCTAACAAGCCAATCAGTCAGTCAACTAACCAAGTCATCAACCACCCAAACTACTGTACCAACCAGTCAGTCAGTTAATCTCCCTAACATCCATCAAGCCAATCAGTCAGTCAACTTACCAACTCACCAGTCAGTCAGTCTTAGCATCTCTGATCTGTGACATCAGTTCCTGACACTGTCAGGCTCAAAGCACCTTTTCTGTGATTTTCCAGTAATCTGAGTGGCTTGATTTGTCTCAGCTAGAGGGGATAAGCACTGATTGCCTTCCCCAGGTCTTGATGGCAAGTCGGAGTGCTCTCCCCTCAGAAGGAACGCGCTCCTCTGGGGACTGATTGGCTTCTTGGCCCTCACAGTGCTGGCTGACATGTTAGCTGTGTAATGCCGGTACACCTGACAAAGCCCTCGTGATTGGAAGACTTTCTCTGTCCTGCCGAGCCTGAAGTATATCAGTTATCTTGTGTGAATTTGCCCCAGTTCGCAAATGTTGCGTCCATGGTGGATTATCAAAAGGTGATGGATGTTTCACCCGGTGGACTCCTGACAATATTTGGGATGATGAAGAGATGAGTTGGTAACAAAATAACAGGACAGAAATGTTCCCTGCACACAGTGTTCAGACCATCAACAATACAGCTTTTATTGCATTGCATATTTTATAGCAAATTGTGCAAAGTTTTTTGTCAAACAAAGGAGTGAATTCACTGAACAGATTAATCATTTTTGCACACTGCATTTCATTGCAAAACCTACCAGTAATCCATTTTAACCAGGTGCTAAATGCACTGAAAAAGCACTGCACCAATATGTAAACAAAGTAATTCTCATTGTTTTCAGCGCAAACGTGCCTAATTTCTATGTAAATTAGTCTCATTATATATTGTGCCTTATTCACAAGTCTCTAGTTTTCTGTCATAAATACAATTTGCCATAAGCATCGCACAAGCAATAAACTGATTTTCATTGAACAGAGACGTTTGTGTACAATTTCTATTGATCATGGCAGCACTCATTCATTAAATGATGTAGAAGAGCATTTTAGGCATATATCCAGATGCAGATGAATGCACTTGCAGCATTTTAAAGAGCCGATTCAGGTGCTTGGATGACAGTGGCGGAGGAATACTGTAGCGCAAAGTCTCGCTTGAATTTCAATAGCGTGACACTTTGGCCCTGTTTACACCTGGTATTAAGATGCGTTTTGGTCAATCGGATCACAAGTGGATGACGCTAAATAGGTGTAAAACGTTCTAAAATGTTTGGAGCTTGTCCACTTTCGACCACTTCCAGAGGTATTTGTAAATGCATTAGACAGGATTGCTCTCGTAGTGTAGACGCTCATGTGGTCGAATGTGTTCAAACAGCCACAACCTGATGAGTAAACATTATGAGAAGAGCGCTAGCCAGACGTGATTTAAACTGTCGCCTGAAGACCCAAGTTTGGTTTGATCTTAATCAAGTGATAAAGTGTGAGTCGTTCGGCCCGCTGGAATTCCCGGTTATGTGAGAGAAGAATGACTGATGACACTTACCGAAACCAGATTGCAGTTACTGACACTGTAGAAATATGGTGTTTTGGCAGATTATTTATTTATTTATTATTTACTGTATTGCAAATTATAAAGTTATTTCTTAAATTCCCTTAAATAAACTTTCAACTTTTCAACTTTCTCATTCAAGGTTGTTTTTATTGTGTTTGCACATTTAGAATATATATATTTTTTCCATTACACATTTCATACATGTGAATACTATGATCTTAGTAATGCCTTTAAATTCTGGATACTAACAATGGTACATTTTCATAAGGCAGTTAAAAAAAAACAAAAAAAAAAAAACTTTGAAGCCTGGCCCCCCATCATGATTTCAGGACGAAGCGATGACTTTTTCTTCACCATAATATGTTAAATTAGAATAAACTTAAACTGAAGTAAAAAGTTAATTCAGTAATTAAGAGTCTAATGAAAGATCAATATCAGTGAGTTGGTCAAAATTAAACATTGCCTTATATATAAACTAACTTTTTATAGATTTTATTAACGTGACAAAAAAAAAAAAAATTCCAATCTTAAAATTAACCGCATTTGCAATTCAATAATATCTAGTATCATTCATTTCTGTTGAGGGAAACACAACAATGTGATATATCTTGAATGATCGAACATTGCAAGACAAATGTATTTTGGTATATTGTATTATTTAGAACATTTATATTTCCACTTATTTCTATTTATTTTACATATTTAGCAAGTTTATTCATGGATTTCAAAATTGAGACTGTTTACAGATCGCATGCTGAAATTAGAGCGATTGCCTAATATATGCTTGCAGAAAATGAACTAATGAACTACTAATACCAGATTGCAACGACCACATTGCATGAATTGCATTGATGTGCATTTCATAATACACAGATTCTGAGGGCATCACTATTTGATTTGCATAATTCCAGCGTATTCCAGTGAATAAGCAACGCTATCCTTTGTGCATTTAGAACGAGCACGAGTTACTTTTTACTCAATGGCACATTAACTTTGAATGGATGTGTACTGTACTTTGTTAGGGTCAGTTGATGAAATCTCAGTGTTGTGCTCTGACATCAGCCAGACATGCGTTAATGTCAGGGCAGAGCATTGTGGGAATGTACGGCCAGAATAGATAAGTGCTAGTTGCTATCTGGCTGTCAGGTTTTGAGCAATGAATGACATGGAAACCAGCTTTTCTCAACTATCACAAAATGGAGGCGCTCTAATGACTTTTTTAGCAAGGCAATTTTAATAGAACATCTCTAATAGCATTCACAATAATTTCATTTGGAGACATGATTGAAAGTAAGAGAATCTGGAAATGAAAGGAGGAAAAAGCCATTTTCTCTTTTGTTAATCTATATGAAGGACTCAATGTTCTTTTCTTTAGTGTATTATTCTCGTGGGACAGAGCAAGTTTCTTTTCATTGTGATGTGTACTTCTGCCTTGAATGTTAGGCAATCCATCAGAGCGTTCAAGACATTTATCAGACAAATAGAGGAACAACATGTGCAAAAAAGTGACTGCAAGGGAATACGAAATACAGGACAGCACATCGGTAACAAACCTTGAAGACAAACTATTGACTTTAATGATGGCAAATACCTGCTGGACTTATGGTTTACAGAAGATACTGTTTGCAGTTCAAGATGAACTTAGATTGACCTTTCCTTTCCAATCCACTATAAATGGATGTAACTGGTGATAGAGGTCAGTGTTACTACACCAATGTGACATATATGGAATAAAACAAATAAAAAATACTATTTATCTCGCATCATTCTGACTGTTTTTATTATGTTTATTAGTCAATTTTCCTTGTGAGGACCAGCAGAAAGTCCTCATAAAGCAGGGAATCTCAAGATTTACTATCCTTGTGGGGACATTTGGGTCCTAGCTAAACACACACACAAACACACACTCAATCCACCAAACCTTCTGATTAAAACAATATTAACCACACTCGTTGGCCTTAACATTCATTTAAATAGTTTAGGGTTCAGTTTTAGACTTCAAAACACAATTTGCAGCAGAGGGAACATCATATCAAAGTTGAAGATAAATATCCTGCTGAGTTACACGAGTTACAGGGCGTGTTTCAAGCATCCCATATTCTCCTTCATTTATGATGATTGTTTCTGGTCAAATTTAACATGTGTTGTGTTGTATATTGCCACGATGCACCGCAACTCTTTTTGGTAGGTGTTCTTTATCCGTTTAGCTTTTGAATGGAAGCATAAGCTTCTTGTTTTGTAGGATAATCTCTAAATCTTATAAAAGTGCATAATTTATCTATTTATTTAAAGTTGCTGCCTTCCCCTTGATGTGTGCAATTGCATTTCAGCGGCTGCCATCTATTATCTAATCTTTCTCTAAATGAAGTGGCGACTGTAGCCACAGGCAAGTTCATGTTCGGTTAAAATGGAGTCCTACTTTTTTTCTCCGTCCCCAAACTCTCTGCATTTACTCCGCAGCCCTTCGGGTAAAAGCTAGAATTGTGTCTAGCTGGATCTGTGCCCTAATGTTTTTGTCAGCGGCATCTCTTCACACATTCTCTCTTTCCATTCAAGAGGAAGAGATGAGCTCTCTTTTCTCCTGCAGCCTTCCTCTACAATTATCTAGTTCCTACATTGTTCATGCATTTGCATGCAAGTCGTTTTTTTTCTGGTTTTCCTGTCTTGCCCTGTGAAAATTTCCTTTCTATTGTCCCCTCAGAGAAGATTACAATGTGACAATACCGAATTTGTATAATTAAACGTGCTAGTGCGGAGGACTACGTGTCTGTGTTGATGATAGACCTGAGTCGCTGCGAGAGAGGAGAGGGCGAGGAAAATAAATCCTGATTGCTCTCTAAACTGCATTAACATAAGAAGTGGAAGTCAGTTGCAGAAGAACAGTTTGCAGTGGCGTTGCATGTTTGCTCAGTGAAGACCGGGTGAGGGCCTTTAAAACGGATGGAGATTTGTGAAGGGCATGTTGAGCAGAAGAAACAGATGAGCGCGATTTGTCTGATGTGTTCAACGATGGTGAACGTGAGATTTGTTTGCATTCTCAGCAAAAAAGACCCCTGGAAATGGGCTCTTGACTGAATTTCTTGACTAAAGACAAACCAGGTTAGCCCTTTGCACTCGGTTGGATTGGAGACATTGCTGATGAGAAATGCGTTTGGACAGTTGACCTGCGTGGACTTGTCTTTTCTCAGACTAGTAGAAAGAAAACATCCAAAATACACATTTGAGTGTTTATTTTATTGCATTTGTTGCATTTGTGTCCGTACGATTACAGTACACATCTTGAAAGGCCGTTTTCTCAAAAAGAGTCAGAAATGTATGGCTCTGCAAATGAGTCTGATTAAATATTCAATCATTCGCCCAAATTTCCAGAACAGAAATCTGAACATTGGATCAAGAATTCTTGTTTAATTTTGTTGACATTTTCCAGAGGGGATTTTGGATTTCTCTCTTTCTCATTCCATCAATCAAAAATGACTGTCAACAGCCAGAAAAAATAAAAATAAAAAATCACCATATTTTAAGTAGGGCCTAATAAAGTGTTACATTATTGATTGTTCATTACATTGAGCAACCCCACCCCTAAACCGACCCATTTGAGTGAAACACACAATATAACAGGCAGATACGACTACAGTCTCAATTTATTCAAAACGTACAGTTTGATGTGTGTGAATGGATCGATCACCGTCTCCATCTGCTGTAGATCCTGTGCACACGTTCCAAACCCGCTGGACGAAGAAGCCTTGCGTCAGCTTTGATTGTGAAGTGCATTGGCTCTCGTGTGTCTCGTGACCGACTGCGTCATGCTAAAGAGTCCGGCATATCTTCATCTGAATGAGAATGAGATATGACTGCAAAAAACCCCTAAAAAACCCCTAAAAATTTACAGCAGAGTTAGTATATGTTGTGATGCCCGACCAGCGGGAAGAGGAAGTACGTATATAGAAAGCAGTAATTCAATATGCTCAGATTCACTGGCAGCATGAAGAGCATTCAGTTTGGCCAGTCAAGCTGCAGACACGATCTTATTCTTGAAATAATGCAGTGCATACAGAATTAATAATCAGGGCATTGCAATTTCATTTATTAGGGTTCCAGCGCATGTTGGAGTAGAAAGAAATGAGACGGCAGATAAGTATGCTAAAAACTCATTGAACATGAAAAAAAAAAAAAAAAAAAAAAAATGGGGTCCTGACCAAGCATCCATATGTGACGAGTTGGGAGTAAGAACAGATGCCTTCATGTACTGTGATCAACTGGGGAAAGTGTAATGACATCTATTAGTTACATTTTATTTTTACCCCTTTTCACATGTATTGTCTTGCATTAAACAGATAGCGCTGACTGTAAATTAAGCCTTGTTTAAAGTTATTGTATACAAGCAATTAACCATTTAAAATAGGTTTTATCCATTCTCCATGTTAAAATAAGTGTCATAAGTGCCTAAAAAAACAATAAGTAGATTCCCACAAATCATATAACTTTGGACCAAGTATGGAGCTAACCACTCAGCTGATTTGCTGCGGTTGAACAGTTGTTTCCTGGGAATAATCTCGTTTTGTACTTCAATAGATGATCACAGGTGTTACATCTGATTTAAATGTTCTAAACATGCTTCAGTGTAATTGCACGTGCGCCTCTTTGGAGGTTTTGCCATTTGAATTGCATTATGGTTTTGTGCATAAAACAGTCCTTTCATTCTTTCAACGGTTCTGTAATGACGCTCGATTAGCATTTGTTTGTTTTGTAATTTGGTCTTTGTACCACTATCTTCAATTGTTTGATTATGTTTTATACATCAGATAATAATGAGCACAGTAAAGCTGCTTTTAGTTTGTATCATTTGATTGTAAATTTACCAATGAGCGTTTAGCATGAGTAATGTCCGTGGGCAGGAACACTGTAACAGCGCTGCCTTATGCCATCATAATTGAAGAATAAGTCTCATATGACATGTTTACCCATTAATGGATTTGTCTTGATTAAAAAAAAAAAAAAAAAAAGATCATTTTGTGCACTTTGCTACAGTGTTTGTCTGTTGCATTTATTTTCAACTCATGCAGGCAGATTTTTAAAATGAGGATTTAAGGCGAAGCTTGAATATTGTGTTCTGCATTGTCATTTTGACATAAATAATTCATAGTTATAAGAATGAGTGTCCCTAAAATGTCAGTCTGATCTGACCCATCTGTTATCTGACATCATCATAGGTCAGATGTGCAGACAATCATATTCCTTTTTTTATTATTATTTGACGTAGGTTTAGAATAGTTTAGCATTTTTATAATGAAAATGCTGATCAAGCTTGGTTTTTTTTCAATAGTGTGAGTGAATCTCCAAACAGAAGATATTTTTACATCAATAACATGTCTTTCTCACTGTGCTGTGTGATCATCTGTTTATTTTGAAAATCATCCACCGTTTCTCTATTTTAACCTTCTTGAAGAAGATGAGAACTTGCATTGCCAACCTGACATTTTGAGTCTGTCTTAGGAGTAATAATAGCATTAATACACACATATTTTATTTTTACCAGCATAAGCTGTGGTCTCGGTAGTCTTGGGTGATTTTGTTTTTCACAGTTATCAGCCTAAATATGCAGTTGGTTTCCCAAGGTAGCAGGTGTTTAAGAAAAAGTGTGTAGAATCCGCTGTTCTCATTACAATAATGAATTATCTATGCGGGCTGTCGAAATAAATGCCCGAACCCACAGCTTCTCAGGGTTCACACGAGCAGTCGTGACATTAGCTATCAAAGCAATGACGGAATATGATATTTAAAACATTATTGATCGTGTTCTCATTGGATTTCTTTTCACTCTTCATGGCTGGAGCACAAGCCCGAGGATGTGGAGTTGGCCGACCGTGCTGTTGCAGTATTGAAAACGAATTATTAGATTTAATGGTATGTAGGGGGAGAAAAGCAATGAATAAATAAGAGGTTATACAGTGGTGGAATTCAAATCAGTTGCAGATTCAATTTTAGGACAGAATGGTAATGTGGAGGCCAGAGAGGAGAAGCCAAGAGAGAGAGCTGTGATTTTCCCCAACACCGCTAGCGTCACGGCGTGCTAATTCAAGTTTCATGCTCCGCAAAAGCAGGCCAAACGACCGCTTTTCATGTCCAACCCTCGGCTGCCAGGGATTTCTTCCATTTTTCCCCAAGCCTATCTACTTTAAGGGGTATTACAAAGTCCATATCGTCTTTAAAAAATGACCGGCGTATCCAGGCAGGGGCTGGATTGGTCTTTTGGTGTGTCGTTCGAGTGTCTCGAGGCCTCGTTTTACAGGCGGAGCATCTCTGAGGACTCTTCAAAGCGCCTCGGTAACAAGACTGCAAATGTCTGTGGGTAAAAAGGGTAAAAAGGCCCAGCGTAAATGCTCTCCTAATGACTCTCAGCAGGGTTACCCGCGTATCTTTCATAAAGAAAGAGAATAAAGCCCAGAACCATTACGCCGAGTCCGTGCGAAATCTGGGAGCGGTGTTGGGATTCAACAAAGAGAATACCCATTCTGCCAAATGGGGTGTAATGGGATACATTAGCGTGTTATATGCCTTGCGGTGTACCTGGCAGTCAGATGTTGTTGTGCTTTTTTTGTTGTAGAGATTGTCTCTCCAGATGGTAATTAATGTAATTTTGAATGCCCGAGTGCAAACATGGGGGACGAGCGTATGTTGCTGAGCACGGAGAGCTCTCTTGCTTTAAGGATCGATGAAACTGCAGTTAAACTCCTGTAGTGTGTTTGTCTCAAGCTAGCGGGAATATTTCAGTTAGCTTGTGAAATTAGAATTCTTTTTTTTTTTTACATTAGGATACATATATAAATGAACTAAATTAATAACTTTTTTACAACAAAAATGAACCATCATTGAACTGACTTAAGCTGGACTATGACACTATTTTCTTCTAGATCTGCTGTACAGCAGAAACAAACTGTGTTGCATTATTTTCCTGTTATCACTGTAAAGATGCTTTGAAACAATCTGTAATGTAAAAAGCACTGTATATATAAAAAAAGGTTCACTTGATATGTCCGTCCATTTTTTGACCTTTGGGGCCAGATTGCAACAGCGCAAACCCTCTTTTGGCGTTAAAAACAGGATTTACTAAAGACATGAAAAGGAGTAAACGGTTATTTATGCGGCTGATATTATTGCATATGCATTTGTTGGAGTTTCCCTTTCAGACGCAACATTTATGGGAGGAGAGTATTTAAATGAATCACGCAAGGTGATTTACTAAGGTTTGCACTAGTCAATTTACTGGTGTTTGCGCCATTATTAACCACATCTTAAACCACATGCTAATTTGCGCTGCTCGTGGTAGATTCGTTTTGAGGAGACCATTATTTCCCTGCCCTGAGAGTTCATGTAATGGATGTTTCTCAATCGGAAAAGCTGGATCTCGGCTGCCATGTCATCAAGCTCTGGTCCTTGGAAGGCAGCCTTCATTTTGCGCCATTTTGCCGTGTCTTGAAAGATGCATCAAGCATATCCTTTGTGTCCTCCAATCAGCCACAATCCTTTGCACATATTCATATTCACGAAAAAAAAAAAAAAGATGGCTGAAAATTAGTTGGCACTGAGCTCATGCATTTTCATGATGAAATGCAAGAAAAACATTATTCCGGATATAAATGCATGTTGTCAGTTAATGACATAATGCTAAACTACCCGTGATGTGCTTTAAAACACTGGGAGACTACACATGATTTACATTCACTGTGTTGCATTAGTACAAAGTCACCTAATACAAAAAGTATTTTTTATAAACAGTAGGTTTCAGTTATTTGCATTAGTAACAATTTTGAAATCATGTTACGCATTATGTAAAACACGCTTCACTCCCGTTTACATGTGGTTCATTCAGTCAGCAGCTTTTACTTCATTTCTCCAAGATACTGCTGTAACGAACACAACATCTGTCGGACTATTTCAATGTTTTTGATCCCTGTTATTTTTGCTTTATGTGATGATTGATTCTTTGCAGGTTCCCTCTTAAGTCATTTACACACATGCACACACTTCATACACAGTGCTGATTGTTGACATGTTAAAATATATAATTTATTATGAAATATGAAATTGATGAAGATTAAATATATAGAATATGCTGCAGGTTATCTTGCTTATTGTGAACAGGATCATGATCAATTTAAGTCCATGTCATATTATATTACCAAGAAACTATACTTCTAACCACAGGTTAGTTCCAACCACACAATTTTTTGATGCAATTTGTCAATGTTCGCTGGAACTATGTTTTGAGGAAATGCCAAATCACTGAATTAATGTTAGTGATGACTGAACTTGCGATCATAGTTTTTGCTTTTGGGAAACCAGCCCGACACAGCAACACTGACTCAACCAATGGCGTTTGGCCATATGTTTGTCTGACTAATGGCAGACTCTAGTTGATAAGACGATTATAACCGAGCTCAATGTGAAGCGAGTCTGAGCGAGAGCAGACAGAGCAGGTTCAGTTTTTACCCTCTCGGACTGATCAGGCCACAGGCTCAGAGGAAGAAAGCTTCTCTTCGACTGGACATGGTGTCGTAAGCAGGAACCGACCGGACCACTACCTGGCAATGACACCTTCGAGACTCCACATGACAAATAGATCATTGTTCCCCTGGCAAGCAGAAGATGGCATTTGCTAATCAGAAAGTCATCTGTCTGTGGGATGAGCATCAATTAAGGCACTTACACAGCTAATGATCAGAGGAAAAAAACCTAATGGGTCTGTTTAAGGGTGGGATCTCACCTCTATCTGTCCAGCTCAGTGTGTGCACGCTTATGGAGAATGCTAATTTCATTTTGGTGTAAAGTCCTCGCAGTCGACCAAGGTCGTCACCACCTGTTACCTTAATCAACCTCAAGGTGTCAAACAATTAAGCCTTAATAAATCCAGATGCTAGTTAGTTCGGAGTGGGAGCACTGAGGCAGTGTGTGTGGAAGTAAACATGAAACATCCTCCTGAAAGCAATTCAATGTTTAATTCAGTCTAAAAATTATGCTGTCATAATTTACTCAATCCTGCGTCGTTCCGAACCCATCTGACGTTTTTCATTTAATGGGTTGTCGAGCTCCAAAAGATGATAGAATGTACCATAAAGGTATTAAAAATGGAGTCTGTACAACTTGTGATATACTTTATATATTATACATATACAAATATACATTTTTAATCACTATATAATCACCAAAGTTCTCTACCAAAGGGTGAATAAATCAAGGTCAAATTTCAAGATCAAGTGAAACATAATATTTTATGTTAAAATACATTCTCTTAAGCCAATTCATTGTTCATTGACTACTATTAGCATCCCATTCATGGCTTTATCTCCCCAAAAAGTGTAAACACTGAGTCTTCCAGACACCATCAAAAGTGTGTTGGACATGTGTGTGTTGGACGTGAAAACTGAGACATGAGTCGGACACTTTCTGCTTCCCGTAGTGACGCTCGCGCTGTGTTTGCATACTTTATGAAGTGAATAAATGCAATATTTGTCAAATACACAGACTTTTCAGAGACATTTTTCATTCAATACTTTATGTACTGCTAAATACAGCTACATGCCACTAGTGTCGCAGGAATCTTCGCCTTTAAACCTTTAAAGTGAATATTTGGCTCGAAATAATAAAGTAGTGCCGCTTGTTTTTATCCATTGTGAAAGACGTTTTCTATGCATTTGGCAGACCCTTTGTCTTACACTTTGTCTACACTACATTCAAGATATTCATTTGAATCAAACCACAACCTTGCTGTTGCTAATGCCACAATATACTGAATGAGCTGCAGGAACACTGTATATCATTTGTGGATAGTGGATGATATTATTGGTTAATATTATTGTTCTCCATCCGCATGACCTTGGTTACACACCGCATTTTCCAGAAAATATTAAAAACGTTTTTTAATAATCTGAAACGTTCTGCAACACGTCGTAAAACGTGTGGCAAAGTGCACACATTTGGATTTGTGCTGAATGAGAGATGTACATGAGTCCAGGTTTATTTGTATAGCGCGTTTCCCACATGCCTGTGGTTTCAGTTCACTTTCAATACATTTCTTTAGGCTTGGTGATTATAACAAATGGGTAACACTTTACAATAAGGTTCATAGTTAACATTAGGTAACTACATTAGTTAACATGAACTTAATTATGACCTGCACGCATACAGCATTTATTAATCTTTGTTAATGTTAATTTCAACATTTATTAATACTTTATTCAAATCTTGTTAACATTAGTTAATGCACTGTGAACTAACATGAACAATTTTATATTTTACATTTCTGTTCAGTTCTAAATACTCTTGCATTTAAAGGATTTATTGTGGAGTGAGGGGAACTAAAATACAGTTTAGTTAGAAGTGAAATATCATTTCTTTTACTCTACGGGGTGAAATGTGACTTTTCTTCATAAGACCCAAACAGAGTCAGTGTTTATTTTCTACACTGACTTTGAAGTTGCATTGAAGCGGCGGGTGGGAATCCTGTCGGACGCTGGACGGTCACTCCATGTAGACACTGACCTAGACTGACATTATCACACGCTGTCTCTGGCTGTTCGATCGGCTGAGAGTGACCCTGCTGACAGCCGACCTTATTCAACACCTGCTCTTCCTCAAATCAGAAAAGCGTACAGCTCTCAATTACTCAGAGGACATTACATTTTACAAAGCGGTTAAGTAAAACCCACGTTCAAAACATAAAGCAGGCCCTGTGTTTCTGCGAGCCTCGCGCTCAGCCATCAGGCGCATCTCTCTCGATGTGACATGACACACAGATGTGAGGCTGGGACTCGCTGAAGGCTAGATGGAGGGCGTAGCGTGATATTAGGGGTTTCCTCTTTAGGAACATGTCGCTGTGCTTCGGGACAGGCCTGCCAAAGGGGGCGACGGACCCACAGCTAGGGGTTAATTGCACCACCGGGGAAAAATGCCTTGTTTGATTCGGTGCACAGTTGATCGGGTGGCTGGTGACAGGGAAAGAGAGCGATGTCTGGAGGAGAAGAAGGCCACTGAGAGCAGGAGCTGAAAATAAGTCGAGCTGACAGGGAACACTCCTCCTTTTGGAGGCAATTTCACATTTGTATCCACTTTGACTTACTAAGCTGTTATTAAAGAGAGAAAAGGGGGCAGCTGTTCTTACGTGAAGCATCGGGGGTTTGAGGACCATTCCGGTTTGATCGCGTGATTATCGGCTAGAGACTAAAACAATCGCAGCGCTGTTTGCTTAATTGATAGAGAAGAAGCACTGGAAAGAACTGAGGGAAGAGATACAAGACTTGCAAGGAAACAGCAGTGGGTATTTGTTCATGCACATCCATTGTGTGCGTGCCCAACTTAAATCTCTTATTTCGTAAACATTAAGCATGAGCTCATTAGATGAAACACACAGATATGTTTTTGTGGACTAGATACATCATAACACAGTGGGAAGTCACAAGACTCAAAACAAGAAGAAACGATTTCATTGTCACGTTATTCGTTTCAACAACATGATTTTAGAGTTGAAGGCGACCTTCATCTTGGGCCTGAACTGTTGCTAATGCAGATTTGACAGAAATACTGTTCATTGCTCATTCTGTAGGAATAATTTGAGAAACTGAAACTGAAACAGTAGGCATGACTGACTAAATCAAAAAATTGAAATTTTTAACTAGAAAAGACTCCAAAAATGTACCTCTATATGAAATTCACTGTGATTTCCAGCTGAACTGAACACTAGAGTTAGTAACACATTTTGAATGCAGGGGCAGATTATCGATACATAAAGACTTCATTTTGCATGGTTCCTTGCACAATACCATTTTATGACACTTTCACCATAGTGCAAGATTTTTTAAACACCAATCATGATAAAAGAGCTCAAAGACTTGTAGAAGCATCTAAATTACATGGTTGCTTCAGCAAATGCATTTTTATTTCACATTTGCTTTTCCTAACACTATTTTTTTTTCAAACGTGATCATTAACCTTTTAAAACCACTGATCATTATTTATGTTTATGATAAAAGTAAACATGCTTTTAGCACCACACACTGGATAAGTATTGTGGAAATGCACAAAAAGCAACATAATGTAATTTTGATGTCTGCATATGGCTCTGGTCTTTCTTCAATGTACATCTTTTGGATTTTTTCACCCATTTTACTGTCCACCAGGTCAAAATTGTAAATCCAATTGCTTTGAAAAGTAATAGCACACCTCTCCTCAACAAGCCTCGCAATTCATGATACCTTTCATGTCTTCGGCACAAGTACGGTTATGCGGCAAAGGACTTGAACAATAATAATAGTGATTTAGCAAGCAAACATGATTAATAAATCAGTTCGAATATAAAGTCTGTGATCCTGATTACAGTCGTTCGTCTGCATCACTTTGAATCCTGAAAGAGTGGTTGTGCTCTGCTACTGTTGGACGTTTATTAGGTCTGACATGCACTGACCACATGAACCCAAACCCACAGTGCCTGTGATGAGCGTGAGTTTCTGTCATGCTCGCTCTCCCCTCGGCAGTAATTAATTTTCACATTTAACTGGGAGGCAAAACGCTGGTGTCCTGGGACGTGGCGCATGCCACCAACCCACACCCTGGATTCCGGGGATTAGGATAATTAGCCCCCGGAAGATTGCGTAGACAGATGGAGGAGACCCATCCCTCCCTCTCTCCCTCTCTCGCTTTGTCTGTCTTTCTTTCAGCTAAATGAGGGGTGTTTCCACAGCACGCGTCTCCTGTGCTCGTGTGGTTCTGCGGGAGGCCTGCGAGTTCAGAGGGGGTTTGTTCATACAGGATGAAAAGATTCACAAGAGTATTGATTGAAATGATATAGTGGAGCTGTTTGCTTGGGAGGTTCATATATGGATCTTTGCAGGCCTTTTATCTTCAGCGTGTGTGTGTGTGTGTGTGTGTTGCATGTTGATTGAAATGCCAGTGCTATCAGAGACAGCTATACAAAAGAAACTCAAAATAATAAGATTACAATAAAGAATAATTATGATAAAACAAAAATAAAGAAAGTTTGTTCTTTCAATTATTATTCATCTGTTCATGAGTAATTGTAAATTATAATAAATTGTATATATGTATATATATATATAGTACAGGTCAAAAGTTTGGAAACATTACGTGTTTTGTATTTTTGAAAGAAGTCTCTAATGCTTATCAAGGCTGTGTTTATTTGATGATCAAAAATACAAAAAAAAAAACAAAACAAAAAAAACAGTAATATTGTGAAATATTATTACAACTTAAAATAATAGTTTTCTATTTGAATATACTTTAAAAAATAATTTATTCCTGTGATGCAAAGCTGAATTTTCAGCATCATTACTCGAGACTTTAGTGTTGTGACATCCAGTCTATCACATGATCCTTTAGAAATCATTCTAATATTCTGATTTATTATGAGTGTTGGAAACAGTTCTGCTGCCTAATATATTTGATGAATAAAAGGTTAAAAAGAACTGCATTTATTAAAAATAAAAAAATATTTTCTAATAATTTAAATCTTCTTTACTATCACTTTTTATCAATTTAACACATCCTTGCTGAATAAAAGTATTGATTTATTTAAAAAAAAAAAAAAAAAAAAAAATACTGACCAGTAGTGTATATTGTTGTTACAAAATATATATATATTTTTTAAATTTGCTTCTTTTTTATTTATTTTTTTTTTTTACTTTTTATTCATCAAAGTATCCTAAAAAAGTATCACAGGTTATGAAAAAATATTTCTCTCTCTATATATAAATAAAGTATACATGCATACACACATACACACACACACACACATAGATATATATCTCACTTCCATGGCCACGGTTTTATACAATCAAGCACCTAGGCATGCAGACTGGACTCTAGAGCAGTAGAGACGTGTTCTCTGGAGTGACGAATCACTCTTCTCTGTCTGGGGTGGAGGGGGGTTATTGTGTGGGGTTGTTTGGTGGAGGGGGGATTATGGTGTGGAGTTGTTTGGTGAGGGGGGATTATGGTGTGTTTGGTGGAGGGGGGATTACGGTGTGGGGTTGTTTGCTGGAGGGGGGACTATGGTGTGGGGTTGTTTGGTGGAGGGGGGATTACGGTGTGTTTGGTGGAGGGGGATTAAGGGGTTTGTTTGGTGGAGGGGGGGTTATGGGGGATTATGGTGCGGGGTTGTTTGGTGGAGGGGGAGTACAGTGTGGGGTTGTTTGGTGGAAGGGGGGTTATGGTGTGGGGTTGTTTGGTGGAGGGGGGGTTATGTTTTGGGGTTGTTTGGTGGAGGGGGGGTTATGTTTTGGGGTTGTTTGGTGGAGGGGGATTATGGTGTGGGGTTGTTTGGTGGAAGAGGGTTATGGTGTGGGGTTGTTTGGTGGAGGGGTATTGCGGTGTGGGGTTGTTTAGTGGAGGGGGATTGCGGTGTGGGGTTGTTTGGTGGAGGGGGGATTATGCTGCGGGGTTGTTTGGTGGAGGGGGGTTATGGTGGAGGGGGGATTATGGTGCGGGGTTGTTTGGTAGAGGGGGATTATGGTGCAGGGTTGTTTGGTAGAGGGGGATTATGGTATGTTTGGTGGAGGGGGGGTTATGGTTTGGGGTTGTTTGGTGGAGGGGGGTTATGGTATAGGGTTGTTTGGTGGAGGGGGGTTATGGTATAGGGTTGTTTGGTGGAGAGGCATTGCGGTGTGGGGTTGTTTAGTGGAGAGGCATTGCGGTGTGGGGTTGTTTAGTGGAGGGGGATTGCGGTGAGGGGTTGTTTGGTGGAGGGGGATTATGGTGTGTTTGGTGCAGGGGGGTTATGGTGTGGGGTTGTTTGGTGGAGGGGGGTTATGGTGTGGGTTTGTTTGGTGGAGGGGGGGTTATGGGGGATTATGGTGCGGGGTTGTTTGGTGTAGGGGGATTACAGTGTGGGGTTGTTTGGTGGAAGGGGGGTTATGGTGTGGGGTTGTTTGGTGGAGGGGGGGGTTATGGTTTGGGGTTGTTTGGTGGAAGGGGGGTTATGGTGTGGGGTTGTTTGGTGGAGGGGGGGTTATGTTTTGGGGTTGTTTGGTGGAGGGGGATTATGGTGTGGGGTTGTTTGGTGGAGGGGGGTTATGGTGGAGGGGGGATTATGGTGCGGGGTTGTTTGGTAGAGGGGGATTATGGTATGTTTGGTGGAGGGGGGGTTATGGTTTGGGGTTGTTTGGTGGAGGGGGGTTATGGTATAGGGTTGTTTGGTGGAGGGGGGTTATGGTATAGGGTTGTTTGGTGGAGAGGCACTGCGGTGTGGGGTTGTTTAGTGGAGGGGGATTGTGGTGTGGGGTTGTTTGGTGGAGGGGGATTATGGTGTGTTTGGTTCAGGGGGGTTATGGTGTGGGGTTGTTTGGTGGAGGGGGGTTATGGTGTGGGGTTTTGCGGTGTGGGGTTGTTTGGTGGAGGGGGATTACGGTGTGGGGTTGTTTGGTGGAGGGGCATTGTGGTTGTGGGGTTGTTTGGTGAAGGGGGGTTATGGTGTGGGGTTGTTTGGTGGAGGGGGGTTATGGTGTGGGGTTGTTTGGTGGAGGGGGGATTATGGTGCGGGGTTGTTTGGTGGAGGGGGGATTATGGTGCGGGGTTGTTTGGTGGAGGGGGATTATGGTGTGGGGTTGTTTGGTGGGAGGGGGGTTATGGTGTGGGGTTTTGCGGTGTGGGGTTGTTTGGTGGAGGGGGATTACGGTGTGGGGTTGTTTGGTGGAGGGGCATTGCGGTTGTGGGGTTGTTTGGTGAAGGGGGGTTATGGTGTGGGGTTGTTTGGTGGAGGGGGGTTATGGTGTGGGTTTGTTTGGTGGAGGGGGGTTATGGGGGGGTTATGGGGGATTATGGTGCGGGGTTGTTTGGTGGAGGGGGATTATGGTGTGGGGTTGTTTGGTGGAAGGGGGGTTATGGTGTGGGGTTGTTCGGTGGAGGGGGGGTTATGTTGTGGGGTTGTTTGGTGGAGGGGGATTATGGTGTGGGGTTGTTTAGTGGAGGGGGATTGCGGTGTGGGGTTGTTTGGTGGAGGGGGGATTATGGTGCGGGGTTGTTTGGTGGAGGGGGATTATGGTGTGTTTGGTGGAGAGGGGTTATGGTGGAGGGGGGATTATGGTGCGGGGTTGTTTGGTAGAGGGGGATTATGGTGTGTTTGGTGGAGGGGGGGTTATGGTGTGGGGTTGTTTGGTGGAGAGGCATTGCGGTGTGGGGTTGTTTAGTGGAGGGGGATTGCAGTGTGGGGTTGTTTGGTGGAGGGGGATTATGGTGTTTTTGGTGCAGGGGTGTTATGGTGTGGGGTTGTTTGGTGGAGGGGGATTATGGTGTGGGGTTGTTTGGTGGAGGGGATTACGGTGTGTGGTTGTTTGGTGGAGGGGGGATTACGGTGTGGGGTTGTTTGGTGGAGGGGGGGTTATGGTGTGGGGTTGTTTTTCAGGGGTTGGGCTTGGCCTCTTAGTTCCAGTGAAAGGAACTCTTAAGCTTCAGCATACCAAGACATTCTGGACAATTTCATGCTCCTAACTTTGTGGGAACAGTTTGGGGATGCTCCTTTTCCAGCATGACTGCGCACCAGTGCACAAAGCAGGTCCATTAACACATGGATGAGGAGTTTGGTGTGGAGGAACTAGACTGTCCTGCACAGAGTCCTGAGCTCAACCCGATAGAACACGTTTGGGATGAATTAGAGCAGAGACTGCAATCTCGTCCAGCATCAGTGCCTGACCTCACAAATGCGCTTCTAGAAGAATGGTCAAAAATTCCCATAAACACACTCCTAAACTTTGTGGAAAGCCTTCCCAGAAGAGTTGAAGCTTTTATATCAGCAAAAGGTGGCCAAATCCACATTAAACCCTACGGATTGGGATGTGCATATAAAGGCAAATATCCCCAAAATTTGCCAATATAGTGTATATACTTAATTTATATATATATATATATATATATATATATATATATAATTATATATAAATTAAGTATGCTGTTATGTACACTGTATGCTGTTCTATATATATATATATATATATATATATATATATATATATATATATATATATATATATATATATATATATACACACACACACACACATGTGGAATATAATATGTATAAGAGTATAGTATAAGTATTAGAAAGCATTTCAATGTATTATTTCCTTTAAATCTGTAATTAAATGTTTTAAAACCGTGGTTACATTTTTACAAGTACTTACTGTCTAAGGTTTATTATACAACAAGAATGCATTATAATGATTTTTTTTTTTTTTTATGACGCATTGCACATACCAACTCTATGGAAATGTTCTATGTTATTATATCTATTAAAATATTTCAGTGCCATTGTTGTGTCCCAAGATGCACACCAGTGATGATTTTTTTTTTCTTCTTTTTTTCTAAGGCACGTTTATAAAAACTACTTAAATTTTGTAAAAGAACAAAGACTTAATCCTGGCTTAATCTCAGCCCTGAAACCAGGCCTTTATGTTCTGTGTGTTTGAACTGTGAGATGGACATCTCGAGTTGTCTGCCAGCACTTCGGACTCTGTCAGGCTCTTAATGAAAAAGAGAGCGGACTGGTTTTGAACCGCTGATGGAGAAAACCGATTAACTCAGTCCAAGAGCGGTGACATAGACATGAGCTAACAGAACCACCTCAGGTCAAAGAGGAGAGCAATAAATTCACACTGACCTCCTCACTGCTGAAAACAACCTGAGCTCTATTCCAACGGAGGAAGCGTTTAAGACATCATACACACACTCCTGATGAGAGTCATGAAAGATCCATGCTTTCATGTTGTTTATGTCAAATTCTGACTCTACCATCTGAATGTTCAGGCAGAAATCGAGACCAGGTGACGTTATTCCAATCTTCTATTGTCCAGGTTTGGTGAGCTTGTGTGAATTGTAGCTTGTTTTTTGTTGCACTGGTGTGTTTCTTCTGCTGCTGGATCTCTTCTGCTTCAAGGTTGGACGTGTTGTGTGTTCAGAGATGCTCTTCTGCAGACCTCGGTTGTAACGAGAGCTTATTTGAGTTACTGTTGCCTTTCTATCATCTCAAACCAGTCTGGTCATTCTCCTCTGACCTCTGGCATCAACAAAGCATTTTCACCGACAGATTTTAGCCCTCTTTTTCTGACTATTCTCTGTAAACCTAGAGATCCCAGTAGATCAGCAGTTCCTGCAATACTCAGACCAACAACCATGAAACGTTCAAAGTCGCTTCATCAGATCGTCTTGATCGTCTACATGCCTAAATGCATTGAGTTGCTGCCGTGTGATTGGCTGATTAGATATTCACGTTTATGAACAGTTGAACAGGTGCACCTAATAAGTGGCTGGTGTCTGTGTGTGTGTGTGTGTGTGTGTTTGTTTGTTTATGTACCTCTCTCATTCAGCACAAATCCAAATGTGTGTGTGTGTGTGTGTGTGTGTGTGTGAGTGACTGTAAATGTGTGTGAGTTTGTGTGTTTATGTACCTCTCTCATTCAACACAAATCCAAATGTGTGTGTGTGTGTGTGTGTAAATTCAATACTATTTTTGTAATTGTTCTTTTTGAGTCTTGCCAGTATAAATTACTATCCACTTTTCTACTTTTGTAATTCATGGGTCAAAGAAGATAATTAACAATTCAGTCCAACGACTTACTAATTTGTGGCCTTGTTTTAATTAGTTCCCTCATTTTAGTTACATTATGACCATGTTGTACTAATTCATTCCCTCGTTTTAATTTAAAATAAATTAAGTTAGGAGGACAAATTTGTGGTTACGATATCTTGTTTTTTCGGCTCCGTATACAAGAGTAAATGACTGATTTGTTTTTGGGTGAAGTGACCCGAAATAAACAGCCTTCTATTAGATTTTACTGCATCTTTGAACACTGAAAAACTAGAAAAGAAATAGTGCCTGCTCTGTTTTTACTAGAACTGCATGAGGCGAGAACATTGGGCTTTTCAGATTTGGGTTTTGGTGTTTTTCACAAAATGGAGGAGAGTCTGACAGCAGAAAACAGAGTTAACACTGGAGTCTTTAACGCAGTCGAGTGACAGATCGCACGAGAGGGGGAAATACGATTGCGTGTGTGACGTGTGAAACCACTGACAGCAAATCAGCAGGAATATGAAAAGAAAGCATGTTCATGTTGCAAAATGACAATTTTAATGCGCTTAGACATCCCATCCTGCATAAATCCGACTTTAACATTATCATTTTCTGTGCTATAATGATTATTGGATTGAAGTTCATTCAGAAGGAAAAATGAACAAACTGCTGTGATAGACATCACATATACAGTAGTATATACAACATATACAACATATATACAGTCAAACCAAAAATTATTCAGACACCAGATATCATTTTTTATATTTTTTTACTAGGACACTATAGTTCATTTATGTAAGTGAGGATCGCAAAATACAGTAAACTGTGACACATTATACCCAGTATTCATACAGAGACTACCAGTAAAATGTATGAAAATATGGGAGCAAAAATGATTCAGACTCTTTGACCTGATCATGTTTTGCTGAAGTGTGTTTTCTTTAATTGCTAATGCTCTTTTTACACACAGACTGAACACAATGAAGCATTGCTTGGTCACTGGTTGAGCTAAACTGGTATTATCTAACTGTGTAGTTAAATTTAACAGCTGACAGATATTCAACATAATTCATGTGTGAGACAGTCTAACAGAAGGACGGACAAAACCAGTCAAATATCAACTGAGTTCTGCTCATATTTTATTACCATTTTCTAAACTATAGTGAATAAACTGAAATAATGTGAGAAATGTTGAAGGAGTCTGAATAAATGTTGGTTTGACTGTAGTCTGCCTGTTTTCACATATCTACCTTCCTCATTTTCCTGCGGTCAGGACGTTTAAAATGGACTAAAAGTCATGGCTTTGACTTGTGCACCCAGAACTTAAGAGATGCATTAAATGCGTTGCAATATCTTCCAACATGCCTTTTTTCACTGTCCTCTTTGTAATTCAGCGCACTGGAGTTTTGAGAATTATTACACGACACACAAACAATAACCGACCAGGTGTGGACGGTGTTTTCATCAGCCGCTGTCACTCGACGTCTCTCAGGAGAAGCCAATAATGGATGATGTCCATCCTTAACACGTCCCTTACAAACCCAGCGCTTGCCACCCGTGGAAGAGACGAGCGTATGTTGTTTTCCGAGCTTCAGGAGCCTGACGCTCAGACAGATGGCCAGCTTCAGTTTGTTTAGTTCCTTCTCAGCAGAAAAGCCTGAGAAACAAATCGAGCGATGAACATGCGTGCGTGTCATTATGTCTTTGCTACTGCAGATTCGCAACGGCAGCGACCATTTCGCTTATGGGATCAAATCGTATGTTTTTTGTGTGTTTTAAGACAGTGAAGTTAGATGCTGTTTGCACAATATACAATGAAATGCGCTTCAGCTTTGATAAAAGCATATTCAGAATAAGAATGGCTTATTAATTCTGTATTTTATGAACCAGTTCTCTTCACAACGACATGACCTATATATTGCTCTGATGAAAACATCAACAAAAAAATGTATTTATCATTACATTTTTTAATGATGCCATGTTTACCAGCTACTCATCTTTTAAAAAAAAAACTGCTGTATTTTTTTAAATTATTTTTAATTATTATTATTCTGTTTATCTATTCTTGACTAGTAGCGGCAGACAGCAAACATGTTTAAATGAGCTCTACATTATTTTGACAAAACAGTTCATTTTAATCATTAAGTTCTAGAGGTTAAAACCTTATACAGATATTAAACATCAAACACTTATTTTACAGCTATTGTCACAGTTGTGGAATTTTATTCTATTGATGCTGTAAAAAAATAATCATAAATAAATTGTACTTTAAAAGACTATACAATTCTACAGTAAAAACCTGTTAAGTTCCTGTACTCTGTACGGTAAAAAACTGTAACAGATCTAATAGGACATTTTATATAGTTTGACAGTCAAATACTGTTAAATTTACATTTTTTTTTTAGAAGTGAAAAAAGAAAAAGTCATCCTAACATTTTCTGTGAAACACCATAAATTGACATTTCCAGGATTTTCTGTGTGACAGCGGATATTTGATCCTACTTCCGCTCAGTTTCATTTCGCTTCTGTACTCAGTCTGAGACCGCGTCAGAGCTTTCCGTTTTCCTCCGGCCTGAAAACAGCCGGCCAATCAGCGAACAGAGGGCGGGCTGAGAGCCGTGACGTATACGCTGATTGTACCGTGGATGCGTAGATTTACTTCACATAATCTGCAAAAGTCGTTCACAGCCATGTTCACTCCGGTATTTCACTCGATGGTTTTGTTTTCGCATCATACATGTGTTTACAGTGGAAGTTAGATGCGGCTGAGCCGGCGCATAACACACGCCATAACCAAACGTTATGTGATTGGCTTACGGGTAACCAATGATTTTAAACTTCCGACAAGTCAAACCAACTTCCTACAGTCAAACCAAATATATATATTCTCCACATACTATTAATGTTGTCTGTATTCAGTGTTTGAGTCACAATATCCAGTAAGCATTCTAGTATTCTATGAAGAGTTTGATATTTTGATTGAACATAACATGTTATTAGTCAATAACATGAAGTAACACTACCAGCTCCTAGACAAAGTTGTATATTTGCCCTACAAATAATAGTGATAAATCAGGATAAAATATCACAGATTAAATCATCATGCTTCCTGCTCAGTGTAACCCTACCGATCAAAAAACTGAGCAAATCCCAGTGAGTAGCAGAACAGTATTAAAGGTCAGACGACTCGTGACCCTCCTTCATTGCATATTGAGCGGTTGACCACAAAATACAACAATCACTGATGCATGGAGTAAAACGTAAACCGCAAAGGGCAAAATGAGAGAATGTTCCTGTTGGAGCCAAGAATGTGACATTTGTGTGTGTGTGTGTGTGTGTGTGTGTGTGTGTGTGTGTGTGTGTGTGTGTGTGTGTGTGTGTGTGTGCGTGCGTGTGTGCGTGTGTGTGTGTGTGTGGGCGCTTGTATTTGCAATTTTGTATTTGTACCGCATTTGTTAATCTTAGTTAATGCTTACTTCAACATTTACTTATACAATTTTAAAATCAAATGTGAATGAACAATGAATTGTATTTTCATTAACTAATAATAACAAAGATGAATAAATGCTGTAAAATATATATTGTGCATTGTTAGTTCATGTTAGTTATTTCATTACCTAATGTTAAATTCCCCCTGTTGCAAAGTCCAGCTTTTAATGTAATTTATGTCTATTTAGTGTTTTTTAATGTGCTTTAAGACAAACCGTGTGTAAATTCATAAGTCGACACCATTGCTGAGTATTTTCTCCTTAAAACTGCAGTGAACCAAAGACAGTCTCAAAAACACGCTTTGAAATCGCTGGTGTTTCTGACGTCACAAACTACCTTGTAACCAATCAGATCAACGTGTGATCGTCAACCAGTGGATCTCTGAGCTGAGTGAGTGAGTGGAGGCGGGGCTCATTTGCATATTCATAGGACTGCGCATACTAAATGAGGCAAGGGTATCGAGTTACAGTCAAGATATTTTAAGGCATGAATAAATTTTTTTTCAAGGACAAAACGCTTAAATGTGTCATTTTGTTGATCAAAGATGAGTTTTAAGGGATGAAATTACTGACTACAGGGGGACTTTAAGAAATGTTACTCTAAAATCTTATTGCACCTTTTTTTAGGTGTGGACGAAAAAACATGTGAAGGGACTTACTTTGAAAATATGCAAGAATATCATGGAAAGGGGCTCTTTTTTATTTTGTGCTAGTAAATAACCGCCCAAAACAGCCTAGTAACCACATTACTATGCCCTGGAATAGTAACACTGAGGTTTGCAAGAACAAGCACACCACTTTCTTCAGACAATGTCAAAATAATACTTAAATTACCTAACATCCATTCATTTTTGCAGTGACAGTAGAGATTCATATGCATGACTAGATTGAGATATGAATTATTGAACAGTCTCATGTTTATGGTGGACTGCTGGTTGTGAACACTACTGTGAAAACACTACATAGCATCAACATGAAGCGTGTCAAACATTTGCTCCAGAGCACAAGTTGTGCTGCTAATGAATAAGGAAAGGGAAAACATGACAAACCGGTTGAGATGAGCCACCAGATGTGTGTGAAGACTCAAACCCAGATCTGCTCAGCACTACCTATACTATCTCAAACACACACACACAGCATGTCAGATGATGGGCTTCTCAGGAATATGTGTACGGCAGGAATATGAATATCCCCCGACATCAATTGGAAAAGGGTAATGCAGAATATCAGTGATGACACGTGTGTTTGAGACGAGGTAAAGCACGAATCTAGAGCAGGAACAAAGAGCAGGAGAAAAGCGAGCGACGTGCCACTTCGCTTTCCATTCAGCCGGAAAATTGTAGGCATCCAAATGGCTGATAATTTCAATTGCGAGGCGCACCCTAATCTTCCCTGATTCAAACATAGATTTCTGATTCTTTTGTGCGATTCATTTCAACCCACTTTGTATTTCAACCTGTGCTGGCACAAGCCAACAAAGAGCTCTGATTGTTGAGCATAATGGCAGGCTTTGTGGAGGTGTTTTTCTTGTCTTTTTCTTGTTGAATGCTTCAGTTTATACGGCATCCGTTCGCTGTATATCAGCGGTTTATCAAGGCCGGTCGGTGGAGCATGACAAGCCTGATGCTCATCTCTCGCTGGACTAGATCTTCACATTTCTCATGATCCGAGGAGCATCCTTGAAATTGGCTCTGTGGATGTCAAAGCTGCTTCCCTGCTGTACTCCTGTTGTTTACCGTGGTGAAATCGGCTGGGTGCACAATTAGGCTTTTCGATGGAAGGAGATACGAGGATAGAAAATATGTGTTGACATTTAAGATGTTGTTTTTTTGTTTGTTTGTTTGTTTGTTTTAATAAATAGTTTGTCTTCACAATGCTTTACTCATCTTATAGTGGAAGGATGCCATTTGTTGGATATAACAGAAAATGTTGTATTGAAAACAAATTTCTTCTCTATTGTGACGTATATCTGAGTGAAACGGCTTCTGGAACAAGATCAAATGTGGGCGGGGCTTGATTGTGTCTGTGGGGAATTGATTGGATGGTTGTGGTTTGCTATTGGCTGATCTCATGTGATTGACAGGTTATAGCCCCACCCTCGTCATCAGAGAAGAGAAGAGATGCTGCTGATATTCTGATTCAAGATTACCAGGAACATGAGTTTAACACAATAATGATGTGCACCAATAAATCATTTATAATAAACATTGACCATTCTTATTTTGTATGAACTATTGCAGTGTTTATTATAAATGATTTATTGGTGCAATATTTGGTGCAATTATTGGTTTCTAATATAGTCAGTCTGCTGCATGTTGTGCCTAACAACAACCATTAGCCGTGACTATATTTACAATATACCACAGCTTCTCATTCCATTGTGCTCAACGTAATGTCAGAGCTGAGGCTCAGTGCTCTTAAAAAGAAACTGAATTGAATATGAATGTAGAGCTATTAACCGCTGATGAGAAGCTTTAGAAACAGTTTTTTTTTTTTTTTTGTATCTAAATTGGCTTTTAGTGATTAACGAAAGGAAATAATTTGGGGACGAAGAGGAGGAATGGGATGAGAACAGGCTGGACATGTGAGGCAAAGCTCATGCACCATACGAAAAGAACTATGAGTATTATAAAAGTTTATTTAATTTATGAAAATGATAGTGCATAATAATATTCTGGTCTGACATTCATCTGGCATATAAAAATGTTAGCCAAATAATATAAAAATAATATCTCAGAAGGACAAAAGATATGGGTTGGATTTACCTCATATTGTGACATAGACATAGGAACCAAGTCAATTTTATTTATATAATAATAATAATACTATTGTGTTGATGTAATGACGTCAGAAATGAATTACTACTGTACCTACAAAATTATACTTTAAAATAAAAAAATGATAATTATAATAATGATTTTATTTTACACTACAAATTACAATATTAATATGTCATTTCTGATTGAAGATTACGAGACACGTGAGTTTTAAAGGGCACCTATTATGACCCTTTTCACAAGATGTAAAATAAGTCTCTGATGTCCCCAGAGTGTGTATGTGAAGTTTCAGCTCAAAATACCCCACAGGTATTTTTTACAGCATGTTTAAATAGTCATTATTTGGGGCTCAGAAAAACCAAGGGGGTAATTCAGCATCCGGAAAGCGTACCTTCCCTGGCGCCGCCATTGATTAGCAGACCATCACCTGCTGTTAGCATTCCATTGACTCCCATTCATTTTGGGGTCACTTTGCCAGCGAATAACTTTACATCTGAGGCGTTTGAAGACTCCATTTGTCCATTATTTATTTCTAAAGAAACACGACAATGTATAAAAGGCTCCATTACCTTGTATCTTACGTTATGGCCCTGTAGAAGCATTTTTTGTAAAAATAGGCTAACGATTGCGTCATAACCACGCGACTCTCTGTCGCACAGTAGAGAGATTACCGTATGGACAGGAGGAGACGCTCGCGGGCAATCGGGGGGACGTGGAGGCAAAATGACAAAATAATGAATCAGAATACCTAGCAAAAGTTGCTCCTGCTCCTAGCTGCAGCATCCGTTCGCTGTATATCAGCGGTTTATCAAGAACATGACATATAGCCTAAAACATGCTCTCATATGTTTATTTTTTAATAAACCATATTCAACAACATAAAAATTAAATAATCTTTAGAGTAATTTTATAAAGCCGCAGCCATCATTACCAAGCGCGAACCATTGACAGTGAATGAAACGAAGCAAACGTAGCCTACAGGCCGCAGTGTGACATGCGTAAACCAATGGTGTAAACATAATCATAGATGACGCGCCACGGGTTTTTATTTAAAAGAAAGAACGTAGCTTATGTTTGTATGTAGGCCTAGGCAATTTATATTCACAATACTTAATAACTAATATTATTTTATTGCATTTGTATTAGTTGTTTGTAAAAAAAAAAAAAAATGGTCGGTCTTAACGCAAGTTTACAACCGGCAAGTCGGTCGGACTAAAAGGGAAAAAATAATAATAATTGGGTCGGTACTAAATTGACAGGGTCGGTCGGGTTACGGCAAACAAGAATATTTTTAAGGATGGCCTTAGGAGACATTATTGTCCACAGCTGCTCAAGCGTCGAAACAATATCGGACTGTGCCCAGCTCACTCAGGGCGGGTCTATGCTCAAACTGCAGTGTCAATCAACAGTCGTGGGAGGGGCCTGTGCAAAGTGACATCACATTGCCCCAAATCTGAGAACAGCTCGTTCTGAGACGGTGCTTATGATTTATGGGGATTATAAAAAAGCATTGGGTGGATTTTTATCTCTATAGGGTGGTTGTGTACACACACTGCCAACACACATTTATGTTCAAACACCATGTAAAAGTGATTTTTTGCATAATAAGTGCCCTTTAACAAAAATGATGTGCACAAATAAATCATTTATAATAAACACTGCAACATTCTGTAAAAAAAAAAATAAGTCCATTGTCCATTTTGATTTCATGGTGATTTAAGTTTGTTTATTTGACAACAGGCTTATAAACACCTCTCATTACAAATCTAATGAAATGCTGAAAATGTATGTATTGCAAATGTTGTGAATGAGAAAATAAAGTAAATGCATGTTCTAAGCGACACACAGAGATTACGGTGAACGTCGGATCTTGATCTGCACGCATGTAAATGAACCAACACGATCTCATGGAAGTGCGTATATAGCACTAATTGTATTTCTCGTGCCATTTATACGCCAAAAATAGTTTTTGCGTGCATATGATACGCACTGTAAACCCCTTGGGTAGGATTGGGGCTGTGGAGTGCGTACGTATTACACGCCATAATGTGCGTTTCATATGCACGCAAAAAAAATGTTTGGCGTATAAATGGCACGCGAAATAAAATTCATGCTATAGATACACACTTTCATGAGATCGGGCTGAAATGAACACAGAGCCACGCTTCACTCTTTAATAAAGACACAACCAGAAAAAACGTTTGAATATTTATCAAATCAATAGATTGAAGTTATTTAACTGAAAAAAGACAAAAAGTCTTGCCTGGCTTGGCAAAACCTGAGATCAATTTTTTTATATATATATATATTTCTGCATGTCTCCACGGTGTCGGTGGCCTGTGTGTGTGTGTGTGTGTGTGTTTATGTGGTTACACACAGAGCAATTTCAGAGGATAAAAACGCAGCAATAGCGTTCCATCAAAAATCCTGCAGCCCGGCGACTTCCAGTGGTAATGAACTTGTCAGCTTGTGCCTGTAGACTTCTGAGCCTGATGTGGTTGTTATTATTCAATTCAGCGTTGTGTTCGCCATCCATTCCCTCAGCCGATTTCTCAAATGCCACACCAGGCCTCTTGTTTTCCAGCAATTCCTGTTTTCTGCTTACTCCCACTAGACCCCAGGTATTTTATTGGCCCTTGTTTAAAACAAATAATGTTTGCTGTTTGCAGCACCGCTGTGAATTACCTCAAATGTTAAAGCTCCAGATAAATGTTACAGGGAACATTATTGTTGCAGGGTTGCTCTTGAAAATGATTTACAATATTGTTTTTTTGTGTTGTTTATCTTTGAGTCCTGATATTTTGCAGCGACATTGCATTCATTCAAAACAAGCATGGCTACATATGAGCAGATGCTTTGTAAAGTGTTTAACCAGTCTGTAACAATTCAATAATAATAAAAATAAAACAAGTTATTTGTGATCATCTTCATCCCTTCTTCCAGAGTTCATCTCTGCTGTTTGAAGATCTCAGGCTGTGATGGTTTCAGGCGCAGATGTTTTCAGTTTTTCAAACGGCGTCTTTCATTAAATTCACCACGGTTACAGTAGCGATTAACTTCATTATTACCCCTTATAGCCTATCAGGAACTAACAGAAGAAAAAATATGCAGAAGAACTACTGAACAGATGTGTTTTGTTTCGTTTCATGCGATAAAATGCTGCATGTGGGCTGAGCAGAGATTCTTTGACTTTGATCAACAGTTTGTGTTCTGCAATGAGAAAACTGGACTGTATGGCAAATGATCTGCTGATATAGTTCATAGATTATGAAGTTGACACATTCCTATAGATCAGATCAGACTCTAATTCGGTTCTGATGTTTAGCGGGTGGAACTTTTTATTTGATAATAAGGATTATACCATGCAATGGCAGGTTGCCAAGCAACATTAAAACATTAAAATTGAATTCAACCAATTTATAGTCACAGGTGTAAAGAAGTAGAATTAAACTGATTTAAAATTCAAATAAATTCATATCCATTTCATCATTTATTTTATGTCACTGATTGTTTTGTAATATTTGTGATAACGATTATAACGTCTAATATTTTTGTTGCATATATTTCTTTAATCCAAGTGTAAAAATGGGGGATTTTATGGGCAGGTTTGAAATAAAATTCCAAGTTAATGGATTTTTCTCCTCTAAGTGGCCTAATGGTGTTTCTGGTTGTCTTCCAAAATATGTTCACTGAGGCATACAAAATAATTTCTACATTAATGTTGGACTATATATTACACCGAGGGTGAGGGTGTATTAGTATTACTGTGGTATAATGCTCTCAGGTGAGGATGTATAGTATCACTGTGGTATAATGCTCTCAGGTGAGGGTGTATTAGTATTACTGTGGTATAATGAAGGTGAGGGTGTATTAGTATTACTGTGGTATAATGAAGGTAAGGGTGTATTAGTATTACTGTAGTATAATGCTCCAGGTGAGGGTGTATTAGTATTACTGTGGTATAATGCTCTCAGGTGAGGGTGTATTAGTATTACTGTGGTATAATGAAGGTGAGGGTGTATTAGTATTACTGTGGTATAATGCTCTCAGGTGAGGGTGTATTAGTATTACTGTGGTATAATGCTCTCAGGTGAGGATGTATAGTTTTACTGTGGTATAATGCTCTCAGGTGAGGATGTATAGTATTACTGTGGTATAATGCTCTCAGGTGAGGGTGTATTAGTATTACTGTGGTATAATGAAGGTGAGGGTGTATTAGTATTACTGTGGTATAATGAAGGTGAGGGTGTATTAGTATTACTGTGGTATAATGCTCTCAGGTGAGGATGTATAGTATTACTGTGGTATAATGCTCTCAGGTGAGGGTGTATTAGTATTACTGTAGTATAATGCTCTCAGGTGAGGGTGTATTAGTATTACTGTGGTATAATGCTCTCAGGTGAGGGTGTATTAGTATTACTGTGTTATAATGAAGGTGAGGGTGTATTAGTATTACTGTGGTATAATGAAGGTGAGGGTGTATTAGTATTACTGTGGTATAATGCTCTCAGGTGAGGATGTATAGTATTACTGTGGTATAATGCTCTCAGGTGAGGGTGTATTAGTATTACTGTGGTATAATGATGGTGAGGGTGTATTAGTATTACTGTAGTATAATGCTCTCAGGTGAGGGTGTATTAGTATTACTGTGGTATAATGCTCTCAGGTGAGGGTGTATTAGTATTACTGTGGTATAATGAAGGTGAGGGTGTATTAATATTACTGTGGTATAATGAAGGTGACGGTGTATTAGTATTACTGTGGTATAATGCTCTCAGGTGAGGATGTATAGTATTACTGTGGTATAATGCTCTCAGGTGAGGATGTATAATATTACTGTGGAATAATGCTCTCAGGTGAGGGTGTATTAGTATTACTGTGGTATAATGCTCTCAGGTGAGGGTGTATTAGTATTACTGTGGTATAATGCTCTCAGGTGAGGGTGTATTAGTATTACTGTGGTATAATGAAGGTGAGGGTGTATTAGTATTACTGTGGTATAATGTTCTCAGGTGAGGGTGTATTAGTATTACTGTGGTATAATGCAGGTGAGGGTGTATTAGTATTACTGTGGTATAATGTTCTCAGATGAGGGTGTATTAGTATTACTGTGGTATAATGAAGGTGAGGGTGTATTAGTATTACTGTGGTATAATGTTCTCAGGTGAGGGTGTATTAGTATTACTGTGGTATAATGAAGGTGAGGGTGTATTAGTATTACTGTGGTATAATGCTCTCAGGTGAGGGTGTATTAGTATTACTGTGGTATAATGAAGGTGAGGGTGTATTAGTATTACTGTGGTATAATGCTCTCAGGTGAGGGTGTATTAGTATTACTGTGGTATAATGCTCTCAGGTGAGGGTGTATTAGTATTACTGTGGTATAATGAAGGTGAGGGTGTATTAGTATTACAGTGGTATAATGCAGGTGAGGGTGTATTAGTATTACTGTGGTATAATGTTCTCAGGTGAGGGTGTATTAGTATTACTGTGGTATAATGAAGGTGAGGGTGTATTAGTATTACTGTGGTATAATGTTCTCAGGTGAGGGTGTATTAGTATTACTGTGGTATAATGCAGGTGAGGGTGTATTAGTATTACTGTGGTATAATGTTCTCAGGTGAGGGTGTATTAGTATTACTGTGGTATAATGAAGGTGAGGGTGTATTAGTATTACTGTGGTATAATGTTCTCAGGTGAGGGTGTATTAGTATTACTGTGGTATAATGAAGGTGAGGGTGTATTAGTATTACTGTGGTATAATGCTCTCAGGTGAGGGTGTATTAGTATTACTGTGGTATAATGAAGGTGAGGGTGTATTAGTATTACTGTGGTATAATGAAGGTGAGGGTGTATTAGTATTACTGTGGTATAATGTTCTCAGGTGAGGGTGTATTAGTATTACTGTGGTATAATGTTCTCAGGTGAGGGTGTATTAGTATTACTGTGGTATAATGCAGGTGAGGGTGGAGGTACAGACGTCTCTGTGTTATCTCAATAATGTTTCCTTCATTTCCCTGTCCTGTGCTGCAGAAGAGTGTTAAGCTCAGATCAGTAATACACTTGTTTAAATTGACCTGAACAGGTAATGAAACGTGTCTCTGATGACTCGCCTCAATTACTCATGTGTGAATCCCAGTGAAAGTTAATATTAAATCATGTCAAGTTATATTAAAATTCATTGTGCATGCCTAAGTTGATCCGCTTTAAAAAGACTTTGTCGAATTTGAAGTAAAGATGCTTGAGAAAAACCGTGAAAGCATATTTGTGTTTGAGACGGTACTTCAACATATGACAACAGTCTATAGATTGGTTTGGAATAACATGAAATAAATTTAGCATGGGCAAACAAGTTAGTTTGTTGTGATATCGGGTTAACAAAGCACTTATTCAAGACATTGACCCATCTACACACGTTACTGTACTGTCACATCCAAACACTGTATGTCAACAGAAAATTATATCAAGTATGATTTAGACTGAAGAATTAGCAGATTTACTCAGTCATATCACTTGTATTCTTCTCAACAAAATTGTGTCTCTCTTCTAAATTTTGATTCTTTGTTTTCATTTAATGTGATTCTCTAAAAAGTGCAATCTACTAGATTAAATGATGTAGGGTGATTGTGAACCAATCAAGTACTCAAAAATGTTGATGTTACTGGAAATGTAGTTCCAAGCATGCTTTGCATGCGACATAATGTGGAGAGGATTTTTTTTTAGAAATGATCTTTTCTGTTTTTAGACAAGATAAGAAAAGGTGTAGACTTTATAGTGTTCAATGTTCAATTATGATTTCAATTTCCTTTTCAGTTACACTGGGTTGCCAATGGTGAAGATCAAACTTTTGCTTAGACTGAGGACAATACATGAAGGAAATGATTTTGCTGCTTTATTTAAGGAGCAGACTATAATCTACAATATAATATAGACTATAATACTACAATTCTATTGCTCACCATTTTGTTAGCAACAGGGTTATCATCATTTGCTAAAACTAATAAAACAAATCTGTTAATTGAAATGAATCTGGAAAAAATAAAATATAAATATTATAGTTGGAAAAGCTTAAACTAAACAAAACTTAGAAAGGTTGCCTTGGCAATAAACTGAAAAAAGTTTAAATTAAAGCAATAAAATCAATAACTTGAAATAAATAAAAACTAAAACTAAAATAACAATAAATTAAACCTAAACAGCAATATTTAAAATTAATAAAGACAATAATAATAAAATGACAAAAGCAATGACAAAATTGACAAAAAAAGACCACAAATTAAACTAAAAGTAAGAAACCTAAAAACCTAAAAATAAAAGCTAATTGAAAATATTAATACAATTTAAATAAAATTAAAACTAGAATAACACTGCTAGTATCTTATAATTTATGTATGTATGTATATATATATATATATATATATATATATATATATATATATATAATCCTGTTAAGTAACCATATATAGTTATGTATGTAATCTATTTATTCTGTATGAATGTTTATGTCTTTGGAAAAAAATATTTTTGATAAATATTAGGTTTGAGCCAAACAATAAGTTGAATTTGAGAAAAACTAATAAAAAGTATATATCCAAAGTATATATCTAAATGATGACTGTACTCTTAAACCCCATGTGCTTCACTGCACTATAGCTCTATTGATTACATATGGTCGAGTTTCAAAAGTGTGATATGTGGAGTTGACCTGTTTCAGTCTGCAATAACATGCTAAAAACATCCAGTTCACCCAGATTCAGAGTCATTTTAACGTGACGACTCTGTACAAATGTTAGTGGTTGTGCTATTTGTGAGTATCGAGTGAGTGGGCCGGAAGGTGGACCCAAAGTCATCGACTCATTACTGCGTTTGTTCCAGGGCCGGCAAGCCATCAAAGTAAGGCATGCTCGATTTACATTTCAGTAGCTCCTGTCCTAGAAATTAGCCAGGGGTGTCCCAGATGACATGCACTGGAACCACTGTCCATTTGTCTGCATTAAGTTTGCATGGGAATGAGCTCTTTAGTAATAAGTAGGCCAGTTTTTATATTTAGTCCCGTCCTCTTGCACCTTGAAAGCGGAGTAACCTGTTCCCTCACCTGTGTTAATGTCGGCTCAGTCCCTGTGCTGTGTTCAGGAGGATTCGCTTCGCTTTGGTAGTTGGAGTATGCTTGACAGGCCATATTACCTGCTGTTTTGAAAGAAAATAGTATGGACATTTTATTTATGCATGGAATGTATGAAGTACACTGTGTGGATTAATGCATCACTTAATGCAATGTATTCAATCTGACCTTCTGTTTCTAGTGTGACAAATGAACCAGAAGTAATATCAACCACGATTTTATTATTGTGTTTAACATCATAGTGCAATGTCAAAAAAAAAAAATAAAAATACCATGCATTTATACATATTCACCATGGTATAAACAAAGATACAATAAACTTAAATAATTAAACAATTTAACTCTTAAATGCATGAATGTTCTGCCAATCATTATTACATATTCATGTCTTTAGCGACCCGGATCTAGATCTCACACCGATGGATCTCTCACTGCTGCAATAGTATAAAACTCTCCTGATATTTTAATAACAATTACAAAAGAATAAAATAAAGCATATTTCATTAACTTTTGGAACTTGGAAGGGTTTCATTTGATCAGATGCTTTTTACCGTCATCACTGTTATCATCAGAGCTCATTCCCCCAATACATCCAACATCTGGCTTATATTCACTATCTCAAACATATTCTCAAAACTATCGTTTACAACGTCTTCAGAATCAATGTTTTGATCGCTGACCGCTTCTTCACCAGATCCACCATCACTGACAGTCACTGAGCCAAATTTCACATGTTGGTTTCATTTAACTTTGGAAAACCTTTTTACCATTATCAAGAAAATCTAATGACTAAAATGAATAATAATGATAATAAAAATAATAATAATACCAGGACAGTTCAATCACCCTTTTTTTAAAAACTTTATTTCCTTGAAAAATATCAACGTCAATTTTAATTAATGTTTAGGGTCCAATTCTCACTAATAACTAACTGCCTCAGTAAACTCCTAATTATGGCTTATTAATAGTTAGTAAGGTAGTTGTTAAGTTTAGGTACTGTAGGATTAACATTATTATGTTCATGCAGAATAAGGCATTAATGTGTGCTTTATAAGTACTAATAAACAGCCACTATACTAGTAATATGCATGATAATAAACAACTAGTTCATAGTGTGAATTGAACCCTAAACTAAACTGTTACCAAAAATATTCACAGAAAAGGTGGATTAGAAGTCAATTAATTGATCCAAAAATGTCATGTGATTGCCCGAATAACCAGATATGCTTCTGCGATGATAACTGGATGATAATTAATCACTTAACTAAAACGCATCCTCGTGGAGACATATCACTTCAGTTTGAAACATTCATGCTTTTTTGCTGCACACTGTTTCTCAATAAACAGCAGACAGTATATGGTGCGGTATTGTGCATCAGCGGTACACTAGTAAATAGCCTTGCTTTATCCACTAGCCATCCATCAGCTGCTGTGTGACGGCACACACGTCGTCTTCTCCAAAGATACAAGCCACAGTTTCTGCGTCTGACAGGCCATTTGTGTTAGTTCAATAATAAAGTCCTTTGTGCCACCGCAATGCTTCTTTCACATATCTGTGCTGACTGTTCATTGATTTTCAATACTGAATCTATTCTTTAAACTCAGTGATGATGGCACGCTTTCTGCAGTAACACACTGTGCATTTAACATTTAATTTATCACTGTGAACATGTGGACTTTTGTGGCGGTGGGCAAAGATTTATAGACATTTTCACCTTCACTTTTCACACTAAAGTGAAAAGGATTCGTCATTAAGACCCTTACGGTTTCATTAACATTTATGAAGAGCACTGGTTATGGTGGTTATGGGAGTCACGTCTTACACAATAAACGCAGGCGCGTGACTCGCTAATCAAGTGGAATAGGTAAACAATGTCACCCGTCTGCTTGTAAAATAGGAATTGTTATTCACTGGCCAAACTCTGTCTAAATATTAATTGCTTCCCTAAGTGTAAAATCAATGGCAATTACACTAGCTCGAGTATTGGTAGTGCTTAGTGCTTATCTAACCTTGTGATCTCTGATTTGGAGATCCATTTTCATCGCAGGAGTGTTTGACCCTCAGGTAATGTCTAGGCCTTCTGCTGGTGCGGGACTTGGGAATTAAAAGACCTCCTCATGTCGCCGTAATGAAAATGATGCCCCTAAGCGATGGACGGGCCTGTGAGAATAAATCCCTGCATGCACACACACACACACGCACACACACACACATACACACAAACACGCGCACACACACACACACACACACGCGCGCACACACAAACACGAGCGCGCACACACACGCGCGCACACACACACACATACACACACAAACACGAGCGCGCACACACACACACACAAACACGAGCGCGCACACACACACACACATACACACACGCGCGCACACACACACACACACACAAACACGAGCGCGCACACACACACACGCGCACACACACACACACACACACTGTTTTCAATTTTAAACCTTTAAGACTTTTCTATCCTGTGAAGCTAAACAGTCAAGTCACCTTCATTTATATCGCTTTTAACAATATAGATTGTTTCAAAGCAGCTTTACAGTGATTATAGAAAATTAAAGTATCAGATTGTTTTGGCTTTACAGCAGCTCTAGAATAAAGTTATTGTCCAGCTAAAGTTAGTTTTGATTGATTCACTTCCGCCGCAACGATCATTAGTTTTATAACAGTGGCTTGTGTCTCGAGTGGTTTTGTCAATACTCGACTGAATAGAATGACAAACTGTAAGACACTTAAAACGACTTGTAAAAATGATCAGCAGAACACGGCGTCCTCTCACTTTACACCTGTGATTTACGTCTCTGTCCTTATTTTACGGTTAATTAACAGTTAAATTAGCAAATTAGTTAATTAGCAGTTAAATAAATACAATATACTGACTATTCTCTCATCGTTTACTCACCGTCATGTCAATCCAAGACTTTCTTTCCTCCATGGAATTCAAAAGGAGATTATTCATGCCATTCTTTGACACACAACACAATTATAAACAGTGAGCACTTGCCTTTAAGCTCTATAATGTAAAATTGAGGTTGTTATTCACTAAAGTCTTGCACTGGACCATCAATTATTGTTGCTGATGCCCAGAGATAATAATAACTATTGTTGTTTGGTGTGATTGAAGCTTGATGCATGAATGTGTTTAATGAGATTGTTTCCACCACGGAATAATAAAAAAAAAAAAGGGTAATACTTTATTTTACAGTGTTACACGTTACATGTAGTTACTGTACTAATAACTGGAACTTATGCATAATTACATGCATCTTACCCCAAACCAAACCCTAACCCTATAGTAAGTACATGTAGTTAATTATCATTACACAGTACTTAAATGCATAATTACACTGTAACACAGACACCTTAAAATAACATGTATCTCCCAAGTCAGAATTGTGAGTTATAAACTTGGAATAGTGAGGAAAGAAAATCAGAATTGTGAAATAAAAAGTCACAATTGCTTTTTTCACATTTGTATTATTCCGTGGCAGAAACACGCTTCCATAATAGTGTCTTGATGTGCCAAATTTTAAAATGATATTTGAGAGTGGAATCAGGAATAAAAATGGAGGATAAATACACTAACCACATTTACAAACAGTGAGAACTTACAAAGGACTGAACAGATAGGGAGTTTACACACACACACACGCGAGTCAACGAGGAAACTAAACGAGAAACAGGTGAACACAATCAGTAACTAAGGAAACTGACTAGGGCACAAAGAAGACTAGGGCTGCGTCCGAAATTGCATATTCTCTTGAGTAGGTACTTATTTTGAATAAATATTCACTTCATGGTCACTAAAAAAGTATGTTTTATATAGTACGAGTGTGTGTAGTATTAATGTAATCTGGATATACTACATTCACCATGATGTCATTGTCATGTGATCTACCAGCCTCAGTTGTGTCACTTCACTGTCATTCACAAATCCTCTCCCGTGGCCTCATGGGATAGGAAATTGTCCATCGTTTGCACACTTAGGTAATCTGGGTACTTTTTGTCTACTGTTTAATGACTACTGTGAATTCGGACATACTTCATTTGTCAAATACTGTTTTTCGGCTACTATATAGTGTGGAAGTAGGCTATGTGATTTTGCATGCAGCCTAAAGCCGGGTTCGCAGAACATGACCACACAATTAGTGAGACAACGACAACCCAGCACTTTCTCCACACACATCGTCTTCATTCTTTTCAAGAGAAGCCATGATCAAAATTAACGCTAGAGACTGTTGAGATCCGAACGTGTCGCGGATTGATGATGTCAATGAGCAGTGACATATATCTGATGCAATAAAGCCACTCCTACAGTATCTCTTAGGGCCTGCTCACATATCGCGTCTTTTGCGCGCGCAAGTTCGTTATTTCAAATGTAGCCGCGCGGTATGCGCGCTCATAATGGAAGCGACGCGGTCGCGGTGCGACGCGCTCGTTTTTTCCAAGCGCGTCCGCGCCGCATCGAGATAAAAACATCTCAACTTTTCAGAATGCCGCAAGCGCACCGCAGGTCACGTGACAAGAACCAAGCTTAGCAACGACAGACGCCTCCGGAGCGCAACCACCCGAGCGCTTTGGAAAAAGGAGAACGCGGCGCGCCTAGCGTTTTCTACGCGTTTTTATGCGCGATATGTGAGCGCCGCCTTACTGCAAATTAAAGCAGTTTATAGTGAAAAACTGCCCGTCTTTTGCTGCACTATAGAATGTCACAAAGTAGTATCACGTTTAAATAGAACGTCAGAACGTCGTAACCGTTGAATCAGCAGCTGTTGCTTAAAGATCCTATTTACAAACCCGGGATAAAACCCTGAGCTGAACGTTCATACTGTGCGCTGAATCAGATCTAAACCACCTTCAATGTGTATGGTTTTGTCAACTCTAAAACTCAATGCAACAGGCCTCCATACTCCATACCCTGACAACATGAACTGTTTGGTTTAACTTTATTTTGATGGTCCCTTTAACACATTCTGTTGACTATAAGGAACGTTGCACCGACATGTCAATTAACTCTCATTAAAGTGTTAGTAGAGTATTAGTAGACCGGTAGGGTTAGAATAAGTTGACATGTAGTTGCAAAGTTACTTATAGTCAGTAGAATGTTCAAAAGGCCATCAGAATAAAGTGTTACCAACTTTTTTTTATTTATTTATTTATTTATTTTTTATCTTTCATTCTGGTGATTTTATATTGTGTTTTTGTTCTATTAAGTGCTTGACAGACATGTTTGTTATGTACCATAATTGTATGAGAGCAGCATGAGCAATTGTCAAAAAATCTGCTTAGTGTTCCACAGGGGGAAAAAATAAAGTTATGAAGTGAGAAAATGATGACAGAAATATTGGCATTTGTGGCCAAAGTATGTCTTTAAAAAAATGATAGCAGAGACACGGAACACTGTGTCCTCGCGTTTTATACTTGTGATTTATGTTTCTCCTGATTTTAAAACCATTTGTCTTGCAGTAATCAAATTTTGTGGAAAAATATTGCCATTTTTGCCTCTTTTTTGGCAGTGATATCCTATTTGTCCCCTGTCACTCCTTGGACAAACTTTATTGTTATAACTTTATATAACACCTTAATTTGTACAAATTTTGTAAGATTACGTTTTGAAAATCTCCAATTGACTTTTGATAGAATGTTTTCCATACAATATATAATCAACAGATGATTTTATCGTAATATGTGCAAAGTCAAGTCAGCTTTATTTGTATAGCGCTTTATATAATACAGATTGTTTCAAAGCAGTTTTACAGTGATAACAGGGAAATAAAGCATTTCGACTGTTGTTCAGCTGAAGTCAGTTCAGTTGTAAAGATCATCAATTATTAAATGAGTTCTTTTCATCTATGAAACAGTTCTGCAGAAATGATGTCCTCGTCCAGCGTCTGTGCAGTCAGACCAATAATATTGTTGAACATTAAGTGACGTGTAGTTCCACATCTGTTTAGTTTCCTTGTGTTTTGGTTCTGTTTTCCCTGTGTTCCTGATCATTATTACTCTTCCTGGTTAATCAGTTCCTGCACCTGTTCTGTTTTACCTTGAGTATTGTCCTGTGTATTTAACGGTATCCTCTTTGTTTTACGTGGTTGTGTGTTAGTTCAATCTACATTGATAATGACCATTGCTCATCTGGATTTTGATTAATTGATCTGGGAAGTCTATGTTTCCTATATAGATCTGCTGTCTCATATCAACAAGCGGATGATATGTACATGTATTTATTTATGTGGTAAGCAGCCGTGTAATACGCAGGTATGGATAATGACCGAGGATCTGACACTGAGATGAATGTGAATGCTAATGGAGATCTCTCCGCCGGGATTATAGACCTTCTTGTTGCACATGAATAAACTTTTTCAGCTTTCATAGACATGAATCTGGACTTTCCTTCCCTAATGGCTTCCCTATTGTGATGCAATAAAGTGTTTCTGCTTTATTGTGAATATAGTAACAGCACATGCATAGCAGATCACAACTTCAGACGCTTATTGGCTTTATAACATGGTTACATTATAATACATATATGGTTACACATATATATATATATATATATATATATATATATATATATATATATATATATTATAATTCCCTTGGCCTTTGGAATTAAAATAGCCCCACATCATCACATAGCCTTCACCATACCCAGAGATTGGCATGGTTTTATTTCAGTTAGCCTAATAGCTGCTTTGATTTGCATTGAGAGATGATCTTATGGAAAGTACTCCATGCCAATCTCTAGGTATGGTGAAGGCTATGTGATGATGTGGGGCTATTTTAATTCCAAAGGCCAAGGGAACTTTATCAGGATGCATAGTATCCTGGATCCATGAAGTTACTGGCCTTTAAAAATAAAAATTTGCCTGCCTCTATTGGAATTTAACATAGGGGTGTCCAGACTTATGCACCCTGTATTTTAAGGAAGAACATTTATTTATTTACGATACATTATTCATTCACATAGAAAATTGGTGTCCTTAAAGGTTGGATTTTTCCTAATTTTTTTAATTAAGGCATTAAGTTCAATTTCCAAAAGATGATTTTTTATTCCTCTTTTTAGTCAACTTTAGCATGGGTGTCTAAACTTATGCATAGCACTGTATATTGTATATTTTAGCATGACCAATCAGTGTGAATTCATGATGGGAAATGTATTCCCGGTTACGTGACGAGAGTGTTGAGCTCAGGTACATGGTGATGTACTTAAAATGTGCGCTAATGAAAAAGTCTGGCTTTCGTCCTGCTGGGCTCTACCTTCCCTTTGTCACCTGATGCATATGGATGCCAATGTCCCGATTGTGCTCGCGGATCTTTCTCTCTCTCCCTCTGTGTGTGTGTTTTGGGTCCATTATTTTTTTGGCCTGCGCCCTTCATTGTTCTGCAGAGTTTGGCAGAGGTTAGATGGCACTATGTGACCAGGGCATCTGGCACCGGAGCGAACCACCTGCATTCAACAATAGTGTTATTCTCCTGATACTGAAGGTGCTGTATAATATCAGAGGTGGATTCGCTTCTGCACTCATATAACAGACCCATATCTGTGCAGACTCACAGTTCCTGTCCACTGTGCAGTTACTCTTTCATGTTTGAAAGTAGTGTTCATTTTTGGGGCTTTTCTTTAATATAGTCTTAGTCCTGTGTCAAATAAAAAATACTGTAAAAATACTTTTTAGTTTCTATCTTATTTAGTCAACTAAATCTGGCGTTTTAGTCAATGCAAACTTAGTCACATGCTGCATAATGATTAAACTGATAATAGTGATAATGTTTGCGATTGTTGTCATTTGAGAAATGTATTTTTACATTTCATCAGAATTATTGCACTTTCCCCTATAAGCACAAATCAAGACAATGTCAATTCATACACATGGTTTATTTGATCACATGTAGTGTACTGATTTATTACAGGCTATTTATCAAATAAATTAATCTCTGTCAATTATGAACACTGGTAAAACAAGAAACTTCTCTCAAAAGCTAAAACAGTGAAATTGTATTATATTAATGCTATATTAATATACAAATTATATGAATGCATTTCTATTAAAAAAAAAAAAAAAACTGCAAAAAAGACTTTGTTTTGTCACACAGAGGTTGCGTAAGTGCATTTATTCAGCAAACACAAACAATATAGTCGATATATATATACATATATATATATATACATATATATATATATATATATATACATATATATATATATACATATATATATATATACATATATATATATACATATATACATATATACATATATATATATATACATATATATATATATACACATATATATACATATACATATATATATATATATATATATATATATATATATATATACATATATATACATATATATACATATATATATATATATATATACATATATATATATATATATATACATATATATATATATATATATATATATATATATATATATATATATATATATATATATATATATGTGTATATATATATTCAGATCATCCACGCTTCTTCCACAGTGTAGAGAGAGAGAGTGTGTGCAAGGTTGCCAGATTGCAAAGATTAAGTAAAACACCGGGCACACAATGTATCTTTTTAACAGAAAAGGTCAGTTTGAACGCTCTGTTTTGAAGGGGCGTGTCTGCTGTCAGACTTCAGTGTAAACACTCACTGCTGTGATTGGCTGCTATGAGACTTCAGTGTAAACACTCACTGCTGTGATTGGCTGCTGTGAGACTTCAGTGTAAACATTCACTGCTATGATTGGCTGCTGTTAGACTTCAGTGTAAACGCCCACGGCTGTGATTGGCTGCTGTTAGACTTCAGTGTTTGCGCCCACAGCTGTGATTGGCTGCTGTTAAACTTCAGTGTTGACGCCCACGGCTGTGATTGGCTGCTGTTAGACTTCAGTGTTAACGCCCACGACTGTGATTGGCTGCTGTGAAACTTCAGTGTAAACGCCCAGTGCTGTATTAGGTCATGTTCCAAGAACATTTAAACTGGCAGTTATAAAACCTCTCATTAAGAAACCACAATTAGACCTGCATAATCTAGCAAATTATAGACCCATTTCAAATCTTCCTTTTATGTCTAAAATACTAGAAAAAGTGGTGTCCGCTCAACTGGGCTCTTTCTTGCAAGAAAATGACATCTATGAAAGTTTCAGTCTGGATTCAGACTGCATCATAGCACTGAAACTGCGCTCGTTAAAATTACAAATTATTTACTTTTAGCATCTGACCAAGGCTGTATCTCAATACTAGTTTTACTTGATCTTAGTGCTGCGTTCGATACTATAGATCACACAATACTCTTAGATCGACTTCAAAATTATACTGGTGTTCAAGGACAAGCATTAAGTTGGTTCAGATCATACTTATCTGACCGCTACCATTTTGTCTATTTAAATGGAGAAAAATCGATTATAACTCCAGTAAACTATGGAGTGCCGCAGGGATCTGTGTTAGGCCCTCTGTTCTTCTCAATATATATGCTGCCACTTGGAAATATTATAAGGAAACATGGAATTAGTTTCCATTGTTATGCTGATGACACTCAAATCTATATTTCATCACGGCCAGATGAAAACGCTAAATTATCCAAATTGACAGAGTGTGTTAAAGATATAAAAGATTGGATGACGCGCAATTTTCTTTTATTAAATCCAGACAAGACAGAGGTACTAATCATCGGTTCAAAAAACCGCCCACAAAACCTCTCACACTACAACTTTAACATAGTAGGATGTCCTGTTACTTTATCCTCTACAGTAAAAGACCTGGGTATTACACTAGACTGCAACCTGTCTTTTGAAAATCATATTTCATATGTTACAAGAACAGCCTTTTTCCACCTTAGAAACATTGCTAAGCTACGTAACATGCTATCAGTTTCTGATGCAGAAAAAATAGTTCATGCATTCATGACCTCGAGACTAGATTACTGTAATGCTTTGTTGGCTGGTTGTCCTGCGTCTTCATTAAACAAGCTACAGTTGGTCCAAAATGCCGCCGCTAGAGTTCTTACTAGATCAAGAAAATATGATCATATAACACCAATTTTATCATCATTACATTGGTTACCTATAAAGTTCCGTATTAATTACAATGTATTGCTACTGACTTATAAAGCCCTAAATGGCTTAGCTCCAGTCTATTTAACGGATCTTCTATCGCCCTATAATCACCCTATAAAGGCTTTTGGTCATACCTAGGATATCCAGATCCACCAAAGGAGGGAGAGCATTTTCACATTTATCTCCAAAACTCTGGAATAGTCTTCCTGATACTGTTCGTTGCTCAGACTCGCTCTCCCAGTTTAAAACTAGATTAAAGACGCATCTTTTCAGCCAGGCATTCATATAATACTTTTAATCTTATAGTTAAATCCGACCTCTAGTTCATAAAAACGCCAGAGGAGAACTGGCCCCCGACTGAGCCTGGGTTCTCCCAAGGTTTTTTTTCTCCATTAGGTCACCTGATGGAGTTTTTCGGTTCCTTGCCACTGTTGCCTTTGGCTTGCTCAGTTGGGGATATTTGGGGATATTTAATTTAATTAATCAATCAACAATACTATTGATCAGCATTACCAAACGTGGACGTTTTCTACTAGAAACAAGCATTGATGTATTTTTTAATTTAATACTGTGAAGCTGCTTTGATACAATCTGTATTGTGAAAAGCGCTATATAAATAAACTTGACTTGACTTGACTTGACTGTGATTGGCTGCTGTGAAACTTCAATGTAAACACCCAATGCTGTGAGACTTGAGTGTAAACACTCACTGATGTGATTGGCTGCTGTGAGACTTCAGTGTAAACTCCACTGCTGTGATTAGCTGACATCTTTGCATATGAAATAGCTAGTATTACATGTGGAACTCTCTCGAAAACTTTAAGCACGTTTTTACTATTACAGCTCTCAAGGTTAACTAATTGTTAAACTAATGTAAAGTGTTGATTTTAGTATTTTATTTAGATCTATAGCATTATATTTAGATTGTGGCATGAAAGGTTGCAGTTATGAGCATTGTAGCCGATCACCGACATGTTGAGTGCATGAATGCATTGATCTCGTCTTTGCAACTCGATTTCTGCTCACTAATGAATGCTTTCATCATAACAAGGTAAACACAATGTAAATAAGAGATTTGTTGATTATAACGGGAGTTTTGGCGAACTTAGTCACTGATAAGCATGCGCTGTTTGACTGACAGCTCCAGCGATTGTAAAGGGAGCGTTCTTTGATCGCTTTCTCTATATAATTTAATCACAGTTTAAATAACAGATTATTTTCATCTTACTAAGATAAACAATGTGAAGTTGACTCTTTAGTCACTGGTTTGATTTACTGACACATAGACAAAGAACATCTGACTGTACATGAATCATTACATCAGAAATCACTGTTCACAGATCAGGTTGTGGCATTACTGTCGAGTCTATATTGTAAAAGTCTGTTTGCAAATCCTGCGCCGAAATTGCGACCTTTAGAAGGTAATGTTATTTATTTGATTACAGTGATCCTGTATGGCTCTTCTCTCCTCCTCATCTCACTAACACACCAGTGGGCGGGGCCAAAGTTGTGATGATGAAGTAGGTGTAGATCTTCTTCTGTAGAGGCGGTCTTTCACACATTCCACAACGAGTCGTTCGCTGGGCTTGGTTACAATAAAAGTTGTTTTTGGACTAAAAAACTACGTTTTCAGTTCTTATAGTATGATGACCTCTTATGTGTCAAAATCTCAAGGAAAATGTGAGTTCTCAGTTCATGACCCCTTTAGAGTCTGTTTGAAAAACAGTTGAACATTTCCACTGCTATTGTCTATGAAAAAATAGATCCTTTTCAGTGACCTTTTCTACCCCAGTGTGATTTTTTTTACACTGAACTTGGTAAAACCTCACAAAAAAATCGGCAGTTTATTACAATGATTTAGGAATAACACTTGAAAAATAAAAAAATAAAAAAATAAATAGTCTTTGAAATAAAAAAGTAATTAATCACAATGAAATTCATTATTTGATTTTTCATGCATATTTAAGCAAAAATGCTACAATGTTCAAATATTTTCTCTTCTGCTCACCAAGGCTGCATTTATCGGATCAAAATTGTAGTAAAATTGTGAAATATTATGTAAAACAGCTGTTTTCTATGTGAATATACAGTAAAGTGTAATTTATTCCTGTGATCAAAGCTGAATTTTCAGCATCATTACTCCAGTCTTCAGTGTCACATGATCCTTCAGAAATCATTCTAATATGATGATTTGATGCTCAAGAAACATTTATGATTATTATCAATATTGGAAACAGTTGTACTACTTCAGATTTTTATGGAAACCATCATACATTTTTTTCCCCTGGATTTTTTATGAATACAAAGCTTTAAAAAATGCATTTATTTTAAAGTCTTTACTGTCATGTTTGATCAATTTAATTGATCCCTACTGAATACAAGTATCAATTTCTTTAAAAAAAACAAAAAAAAAAAACAAATTCTTAACAACCCCAAGCTTTTGAAAGGTAGTGTATGTATGGAATGAAGCATATACAATGAAAGAAAGAATGTGCTGCATGTTATCTTTCTTATACTGTGTGTCATTTGAACAAGAAACAATGCTTCTAAATATAAGATAAAACATGCTTTCACTTATATAAATATAATAACTTGACCCTAACATATAAAAACACAGTTTAACCTTTTGGCTAAAATCTTCATAATATAATGGACACTTTGTTGACACTTGTCTTAATGTGTGTGGTTGTGGTTTTATGGCGTTCACCTTTTTTTTACATCAAACATTTTAAAATGCATCAAAATGACCTTAATATATATGACAGGTTTCAAACAAACATACACAGCCAATGTTAGGGAGGTGAACAATATATGTCTTTTTTTTTTTTGATGTCCTTGTGTTTGTCGTCCTGTCAAATGTATAATGTTATAGGGCAATGTTTCAGAAAACCCCCAGGAATGCTAGAGATATGAAAGGCTGGAGTGAAACACAAAAGCAGTGTGCGAGAGAGAGGAACAGAGCGAACGCTGTGATAAATTGCAGAGGCGGGAAAACGAGTCACTTGAGCATAAAATTAGATTTTACAAATGTGTTGTTACCTGACAGTTATTTGACAGAGAAGATATGGCGACATTGGAAACGTATATGAATATTGCTAATCATACAGAGCAAATGAGAGGTTGGGGGTTTTGATGGTGAACGAGGGAACGAATCTTAATTCATCCTCTTTATCACTGAAGACTTACACTGGAGCTTGATTGGCTGCTGGCATTTATATGCTAATTTGAAATGCTCTGTAACTGAAGAAAAACGAAATGTTCTTCAGATAACCGATAGATGAAATGCTGTAAAAAATGGGCTTCATTATTGTTGGTTATGTAACGTATGTTAATTCGATCATTAATAGTGTGACTTTTTATATTTATTTATTAATTAATTAAGTTAAGCCTCAGCTGCCATAAAGGCAAAAAAAAAAAAAAAAGTTAACTCTTTGTTTTATTAATTTAAACCAGTTTTACACACTATCTTGAAAACAAGGCAGACATAGTATCGAAATGGACCAAGAATTATAAAAATACAATTAAAAAATATTACCAAAAATAGCAGATGGCACAATATTTCTTCACATGGTAAGTTTTTTGTTGTTGTTGCAAGGTCTGCATGCAATTACCTAATATATTATCTTAAATAATCTTCATTTGGGGCTTTGCTCACATATTTATGTATGCAATTAATTGGGATTATTTAATAAGCATATCAGGTAATTTATTTGATTTAATTAATTTAGCCTAATCATTGGACAGCCGTACATTCATTTTCACGGAATACAGTATAAAGGAACTCACAGTCCATTTCTTCTCATGCATGTGTGTTTGATATTTAGTTTTGTTAAGATGATAATTTCAATCTTGCCATTTCATATTTTAGTTTTTTTATTTATTGTATGTTCTCCAAAAACGCACATGCAAGATGCAACTAAATTTCTTTTGGCTTTATTCAAACACAAGCGGAACAAATTTGAGTGGAAGTCATACATAAAGTCATTAATAAATCAAGTCAGAAACTCATAAATAATGTTTCATTTCAAATGTTTGGCGAGGATGAAGGTGTGAAATGATATGAAAGGAAAATGGGTAAACAACATAGAAAGAAAGCTAAGATTAAAAATGAAAAACAATGGACAAAAGATAATTGTCAGTTTGCCACTATAAAATACTCAGTACTATCCCAACCGAAGTCCAGAAGAGAAAAGCAAATGATAAAATGAGAGTCTATCAACGCTAATAAACAGTCCTTCTCTCATTCTTTTCTTCCAGAGCGTTTTATTGTATTTGTAAGTAAATATAGTGTAGAAATGCATTAGACAGTTTGTGGTATAATCTTCATACTGAAAGTCATTATGCCCGTCAGATGGAGTTTCAGGACCACTGTAGATCATGTCTGTTTCTCCAGACTTCTCCACTCGCTCACTGGAGACAGACAGCGAGTTCTCCTCTTGTTTTCCGTGGGGAATAGACAGATGGAATGGGATAACAGGGCAATACAGCGTCCCTTAATTGGTCAGTGTTGTGCACAATGCTGGTTGCTTGCCGTAATTGTTTATTGCGGGCCATTGTCTCCTGTATTGTGTGTCAGTGCGAGTGGTTCAGTTATTCACAGGCATGCTGGGAAACAGACCAGGAGAGCCGGGCTACAAAAGAGCTCCCTCTAGAACAGCTCAGACATTCATCCACAACATAATGATATTGTCTCATTGTTGGGCTTTTGGCTGAGCTCTGCGTGGCTGTGTGGGCTGTGCATGGCAAGCCCTCAGACTGGGACAGCATATCCGGGTACAAGGCACCGCTTGACCCGTCAGCTGACCCGCCGCTGTAAAGTTGCCTTGTGTGTTAATGGGTTTTTGTTGTTATTGTTGTTGTTGTTTTGCAGCAATAGGCTGGAGTCTTAGTATTATGAAACACCATATGAGAAAATACACTTTGTGTCTTTCCTTCTGTCTAGATTTTCTCAGTAACAGATTATCACACCATGGTAATATATGTATAATAATTATTATTTTTAAATCTAAATTAATAAAAAAAAAAAAACGAATTGCAGATAATATTAATGGAATAAAAGGCCACTTAAAGGTGGGATCGGTAGTTTTTGGCCAGTGTTGATATTTGAAATCACCTCTCCTCTGCTGTACCTGCCGGCCGGGGGTATCAATAATAAGTATCATCAATAAGTGAAAGCAATGTGTTACTATGGTAATCCATGTCAAATGTGTTTTAATAGTAATTAAAGTAGTTCAGCTCTGTTTCACGTGGAAGACGACACTCAACACCCTCACAGTTATCATGATCAACTCTATGGCACATATTAACGAATATATTACAACTATGACAAGATTAGGGGGTTATATCAATCACTAAATGAGGAACCAAATGAAACAAACATAGGAGTATATTACCTTACCTTTCAGACATTTTGGGAGCCGACGCTTGAAACAGACAGTGGAGGAGGTTTAAACGCGCCAGGCTTATATGTGTCTCTTTCAGAGCTGAATCGAACAACAGTAATATCACAAATGAAAAAAACAAGCAAAGATGACACACGAGCATATTCAAGCAATGGTCAGCATATATTAGAACAAATCTAAACAATGTTCCTCACCTATCAAGAAGACATACACCTTTATAATGCATTATACTTAAAGGCTTTAAGTAAAGTGTTACCCAATAATCCATATCAATCAAGCAGTTTAATCCAAGTCTTCTGAAAAGACATGATCACTTTATATGAGAAATAGATTTAATTTAGGCTTTCATTCACATATCAAAACACATGCAAGCACACTTTAGCTTCCCTTTACTATTAAATGGATTAAATTGGTTACACCGCTCAAATCACATGGATTACTTTTACAATGTCTCGAAGCGTCAAAGTTTAGGTGGTATGAGCTTTCAATGGATGGACAGAAATATTACAAATATCCTAATTTGTGTTTCGAAGATGAACAAAAGTGCTGGTGATTTGATCCCAGTGACTCGAATCATTGGACTATCGTCATTATTTCAATAATTGTGTTGTTACTTTAAGAAGCAGTGTATTGTAAAGCGGTGTTCTGGCATCAGTATTAGTAAAGATAACAGCTGTAATGAGCACATGTTTCTCTATCAGGATAAAACCCTAGAGATTAATTAGACCGCCTTTGTAAAGCTGTTTCAAAACTGGAAACAAGTTAATCGCAAGTTAAACTGACTGATGTTAGAGAAAGATGTGCAAGAAATCTCAGATCAAAAGTTACAGCTCAATTTGCATTGGGCCCTTTAGAGCACAGAGCCGTAAATATCCTGCACCATTAATGTGTCCTATCTCTTTATCCGTAGACATTCTCCTGATCGGAAACAGCGTTTGACGGAGAAGTCGCAAGCGTTTTGCTTTATGGCTTGTATATCTGGAAATAAAGGCATTTATTGCGAAGCTACACGCAGGGCGTTTTTCTCCTCGCAGCAGCTGATCTCCCCTTTTTATTAAATCTATTTTAGTGCTTCCGAGCAATGCACATTTTATCCTCTTAATAGTCAAATTAGTATATACTCCAGCAATTACTTAATGTACTCTAATGAGATTTCCCCACAAACCGGCAGGATTCATTTATTTTAATGCGTCGGGCTCTTTCCAGGGAGTTTATGCATCATGTCCCTTCAGAAGTCAAGCAGCGGCGGAGTCATAAATAGTGTGTGTGTGTGTGTGTGTGTGTGTCTCGATGGATGCTGATCTCGCTCTTAAACTTGTCTCCATGTTCAGGGTTGCTCTTGACCTGTGCTGAGGTCTGACTCAAGAACTCTTAAATATTCATGTGTTTATGGATCTACATTCTACGGACTCGAAAGGCAGGATTGGAAATATTAAAAAGGAATGTTAAAAAAAGCCCAAGGGTTATTCTGTGTTTGGCACAGCGTTCGTCTTGTCTCCAATTCAGAAGGGTTGGTGTGCCATTACTATTTTTGTAGGGAAAACTGTTTGACTTGTTAGATATTATATATAAGATTGACATAGCATGAAAATTCGGGAGATTTTAAAGTTTAAAGTACAACGACGTAACTCGCTCCTTAAACTACCATAGTACGATATATCGTTGAAGAAATCAACCAGCTAGTCACGACTGTTTCCCCAAACCATATTGTCACAAAGTGGTCGTTCAACCACGTTGGTTAATGATGTCACACACGTGTGGAGTTTTAGCTACTTTTAATGAATCTGTTTGAGATCGAATTAACGCTAGATGTTTTGCTGTAAATTACAGACATGGCATCTGAGGACTATATCTCATTATTCTCAGTTATTTTGCTTTATTTCCAGATTCAATCATAGGCTCGTTCTTAGAGCACATTCGCACATGCGCACTCTTCTAAAACGGCGCTTTAAATCTCTTGACAAACTAAAAGACGTAAATGACATTTGTATGTATTCTAAATTAAAGACACAGGTTGTACTGAATGTCAGCTTGCTTCTATTGCTTAAGATAAAGATTGATTGAGTCCACATGTCATGCAAACTAGAAACTCTGCTTCTGACCACAGGTCGAGATCTGTCGTTCCAAACACACAACTTTACGATTCGATTTGCAAATGTTTGTTGGAAATGTAGTTTCAGGAAACACAGACTCGTTGAACTATGCTGATAACGACAGAACTTGCCAACATAGTTGGCTAATGATGCTCTTGGGAAACACACTCCTGTTTGTGAATGTAAAAGGTCTGGAAAGTTTTAAAGAGTTTTTGTCTCCTAAAATAAAAGAAGTGATACTTAACTCCCTGAAACGAGTCGTCAGTAATTCCAGTCTCACTGCTGAACCCACGTAGGTTTGTAACTAATTATGACCGCCGCTAGCGTAGCTAGCGAAAGCGGTCATATAGGGATTGTCAAAGTTTTTTTTTTTTTTTTTCCCGTCATCTACTGAATTTTTCGTCAACGATACCAGGGACACCGAAACACCGGGGAACATGAAATTTGGTGGGCATGTAGCCCCACTAGACTTTTACGGAAAAATTTCGTTTGGTCCCTGGGGGCCAAAAAATGCAGTTTTTCCTAAATAACTACCTGAACCGTGGCACCGAGGATGAAGAAATTGTTATGGTATGTTGCTCTTAAGGGCCCACATCAACCTAGCCCATAATCACTCATTTGTGATTTGCGCCCCTCCCATAAAAAATGAAAATGCAATATTATTCTGCTTTAATCGCCCCTATCTTCAGTTGAGATGTTCAGAACTGCACCATATTTCATGTGTATGATTAACTTGACATCCTCTGGGGGTATGCTAAGTTTCGTAGAATTTCATCCATGGGGGGGTATAAAATAAATTCATTTATGTGCACATTTAGTGACTGTACACTCATCGGCCTGTAGATGGTGGTGTTGAGCGAAGGGTTGCTGGTTTAGGATGATACTGTCACTAAGGTTGCCAACTGTCCCGAATTAGGCGGGACGTCCCGCATTTTGGGCCTAATTTATTTGTCCCTTGCGTGACCTCCCGTGTCCCGTTTTTTGACAAGCTGATAAACCACTGACTGATACAACAGCAACAGCAGCAGTGCTGACCACGACACTTGAGAATGATCACCGACACCTGTCATCATCCAATCACAGCTTTTTTTAATCACTGTTTTGAGACAAATCATTGTTTGATTTGCGAACATCCTCTGCCGTCTGGTCGCTTCCGCTTCAAGCCGGACTCGTCTCGCGCTAACGGTAATTTCCTTTCACTGTCCACATTTTGATTTCGGCTAATCAATTTTGGCGAATGCAAACAACGTGATTATTGTTCATGAGTCTAACATCCAGCTACGCAAGAAAACATGTAATCTACCTGAGGGAATAATATGCTAAAAAAACATTTCTGATTATTATTAATGTTTTAAAGCTTTTAGAAAGTACATAGAAAGCTTTTGTAACATTATCTTAACTGTCACTTTTGATTAATGTAATGCATCCTTGCTGAATAAAAGTAGGCAATTACTTTCTTTATTTTTTTCCCCAAAAAATAATCTTACTAACCCCAAACTTTTGAACTGTAAGCCTAGTGTATAATGTTAAAAAAGCTTTCTATTTTAGATAAATGCTGTTATTTTGAACTATGGTTTGTTTGTAATATGACTTTTTTCATGTATGACATTAAAATTATTTTTAGAATTAAATACATAAATAGGTTAAGCAATACAAATGTGTTTATGTCTGATAACCTTTTAAACACAAACTTAACTGCAGACACTGAAATGACGTACACTGTGTGATACAGTACAAATATTTTGAGTGTCCCTCATTTTCCTATAAATAACCACGATTGTCCCCATTTTCCTTTTCTGAAGTTGGCAACCCTAACTGTCACACACACACATGCAGGAATACAAACAAACGCAAGCATGCACACACACTGACATCCACACGCACAGACACACACCCATACACACACACATACAAATCCACATGCACAGACACACACACAAACACACACGCGCACACACATGTATGCACGCATACATACACGCACAGACACACACACACACACACACAGACACACACATACACAAACACACACACATACACACACACACAGACAGACATGCACATACTACTACTTTTTTTAGGTATATACATAAACACGCAATACAGCCAAATTGCTCCACGTCATTTCTTTTTGTGGAAAGCCAGTGCAGGCCTGAGCGGCGGTCATATTTTGTACCGCCATGCGGTACATCTAGTTTGCATAATGTCAGCCTGTGATCTTGATTGGCTGAACAGCGTCTCTTTGCTCCGCCCTCAAACACTGTAGCTGTAGATGAGACTGGAAGAGTTTTCCGAGCTGAGAAAGCAAACACACTTTGATGCACTTCCAAAGGATGAGACTCGTGATATGGTAAAACCGACGCCATTGTTACTGTTCGTATCACTGTGTGTTAAAGTCGGCATGAAATCAAATTTGACAAATCTTCTTTTTATATGTAATATTGTAGTGTTTATTATAAATGATTTATCTGTGCACTTCATTATTTTTTTAAATTCATGTACCCTTATAATCTTTAATCAAATACATTACCCTTCCCTCCCCCCTCAAAACGACCTCTCTTCTCTTTCGGTCACGTGCCATGGCGAAAGGGTGCGGCCAGAGCCGATGAGGGTGCGGCTATCGGTGTCTGTCTCGTTTCTGCACCGCCTCTCAGAGAAACCTGTCAGTGTCAGTCATCGCAGCCAGCAACATGGTGGTCAGGTGTATTTTTGGTTGCGCTCTTCCTCACGTCCTCTTTTCTATCCCCAAAGAACTAATTCTGCGTGCCCGCTGGCTCGAATTCCTTCATTTCGAAGAAGGAGGAATAACAGAGAATTCACGTTTGTGTGCAAGGCATTTCACTGATGAATCTTTTAAGAATTTGATACGATATAAAATGGGATTAGTCCAAATTCTGCATTTGACAGACACGGCTGTCCCATCGGTGTACACAGTCGGAACGACAACGAACGTGAAGGTTCCGGGAGGGGAGGGTAACGGTGGGGAGTCCGGTGGAGAGAAATCCTCCACAACTGAATGTAAACTGGCATTCAAATCTGCCTCCATTTTGTTTGCAACGCCCAACCTCCAACGATCCAATCAATTCCCGAAGGACGAAATCAAGCCCCGCCCTACATTTTTTTCTAATTTCAGAAGCCGTTTCACTCGGATATACGTCACAACAAGGAAAAAATGACAATCTCAACTTCCGTTTCATGCCGACTTTAAGTGCTGAGGAAAAGCTGAGATACAGATATGCTAATGAGCGTCACACACTGTTTGACCAATCACAACAGACTGGGCCATCTGTATGGCGTTATTTTTTAGTCAAATGTCATGAGCGTGTAAGACATGCTCACGAGCACATTATGTTATTTCACACGCGCAAAAATGAACCTTCAGCTGGCATGATAAAAGTACTCGCGCACAAATTCAACAACCGAGAGGTGTACAAGTAGCTGCGAGCGAGCGCCTGGCATACTCTCATAGGTTAACTCTGCTTGTACAGTGGAATCCTGCTCGCGCGCAGCGGGCTTCTGCTCGCGGAGTGCTGTTTTGCTCGCGCAGTGGATTTCTGCTCGCTCAGCTGATTTCTGCTCGCTCGAGTCTACATGACTTTTGACAATTTGGGGGCGGAAACCAAGGAGGGCACTGACCCTCTTATGATTGGTCACTTTCATCATGGAAAATCTTGGGAAATCCTAACCCCGCCCACCTTCTGACGCAGCGCGCGTCACTCAGCTGCTCTGCTACTCCGGCTATCTCTGTGTATATTTTAGACAACGAAATATGTGATAAAACACCATACTAACTCTTTTCGTTTTCATTTAAAGAAATCTTAAACATGATAGCCACACAAATGTGGTTCAGGCAACGCGTATTGATTATATTCACTGCACATTGCCTATTTATAAAAACAAAACAAAATATAAAACACAAACCTGCCTCTTTTCGTTTTAAATATAATATAAAAACATTAAACATTTTAATATGGTCCAGGCAATATGTGCATTTGTACCAAACAACAGATTTTGCAGTAAACAACATTACAGTTTTTAAATTTTTTACATACAATTATTACAATTTAAAATGACAAAACTCAACCCAGTCTCTTTTTGTTAAATTTCAGTTTTTATCAATATTAGCCATTATAAAAGTATCCACCTTTTTCTGCTCAGTCTAAACAATGCGCGCTGCCATGACGACGACTCCGGTTGCCTACTTCCGGTTCGTAGCTTGACCTGTACTAGCAGCGAGAGAATGAGTTCAAGCTCCTCATGTGCAGTTGTTGGTTGTTTTAACAATTCAAAGAAGATTTCAAACTTTTTAGAAACTGAGTGTTTCGAGCATAAGATAAGAAGGAGATAAGAATTTATTTTCTAAAGAGCCGTGAGTCAAAAGAACCGGCTCTTTTCAGTGAGCTGAGTCAAACGAGCCAAAATGTTTTTCACATCTGTCATGTTAACATGGACAAAAGACAATCTCACAACAACATCACATCCTTTTAAAAATAAAAACAGTAGCCTACAGTATACAGTAGTCATACTCATAACTTAGAATTTTATTATAATTGTATTTCATATAATATACAATAATGTAATTTTTACTTGTCCATAACAACCCGAAAACTTGCCTGCTTGCCTTGCACATCTAATTAATGGGCAAAGTTTTCCGACTTTTTTTCTTATGCTTCAGTTTTAACGCTAACCACTCTAAACGTTTACTTTATTGAATGTATCTGATACGGAACCGGACATGGGCATTATCTCCTTCTTATCTTATGCTCGAAACACTCAGTTTCTAAAAAGTTTGAAATCTTCTTTGAATTGTTAAAACAACCAACAACTGCACATGAGGAGCTTGAACTCATTCTCTCGCTGCTAGTACAGGTCAAGCGCTACGAACCGAAAGTAGGCAACCGGAGTCGTCGTTATGGCAGCGCGCATTGTTTAGAGCAGAATAAGGTGGATAAGTAAAAGGTATAAGAAGCTATACAAATAAAGCAAACAATTCAGTCAAACATACAAAGTCAGCGCTCTAGTCTAACCATACAACGATAAAGTTAAATAGCTTATATGTATAGCTTTATTTGTATAGCTTCTTATACCTTTTACTTATACGTTTATAATGGCTAATATATTGATAAAAACTGAAATTTAACAAAAAGAGACTGGGTTGAGTTTTGTCATTTTAAATTGTAATAATTGTATGTAAAAAATTTAAAAACTGTAATGTTGTTTACTGCAAAATCTGTTGTTTAGTACAAATGCACATATTGCCTGGACCATATTAAAATGTTTAATGTTTTTATATTATATTTAAAACGAAAAGAGGCAGGTTTGTGTTTTATATATATATATTTTTTTTTATAAATAGGCAATGTGCAGTGAATATAATCAATACGCGTTGCCTGAACCACATTTGTGTGGCTATCATGTTTAATTTTTCTTTAAATGAAAACGAAAAGAGTTAGTATGGTGTTTTATCACATATTTCGTTGTCTAAAATATACACAGAGATAGCCGGAGTAGCAGAGCAGCTGAGTGACGCGCGCTGCGTCAGAAGGTGGGCGGGGTTAGGATTTCCCAAGATTTTCCATGATGAAAGTGACCAATCATAAGAGGGTCAGTGCCCTCCTTGGTTTCCGCCCCCAAATTGTCAAAAGTCATGTAGACTCGAGCGAGCAGAAATCAGCTGAGCGAGCAGAAATCCACTGCGCGAGCAAAACAGCACTCCGCGAGCAGAAGCCCGCTGCGCGCGAGCAGGATTCCACTGTACAAGCAGAGTTAACCTATGAGAGTATGCCAGGCGCTCGCTCGCAGCTACTTGTACACCTCTCGGTTGTTGAATTTGTGCGCGAGTACTTTTATCATGCCAGCTGAAGGTTCATTTTTGCGCGTGTGAAATAACATAATGTGCTCGTGAGCATGTCTTACACGCTCATGACTTTTGACTAAAAAATAACGCCATACATCTGACCAATCAGAGCAGAGCAGCTCACGGACAGGCGGGGTTTAGAGAGACTGAATCCTTGATCGAACCATTTCAGTCTCTGTGAGAAAAGAGCTGATGCTGCAATGGATATTATGAGCAAATATTTGTTTTTCTTTTTACTTTGGATGCATGAAAACCTTATAAGGAGTCTTTAACATTGCTTAATAGGGGCACTTTAACAAATCCATTGTCTGAGCAATCCAGTTAAACCATTTATAAACCCCATGCGAATTAATGCTCAGAGGTCAGCTCAGAGGAACTGGCCTTTAAATTCGCATGTATATATATTTGGCCGGTCAGTGTTTTCTGAAGAGTATGCACTGCCTTTCTCTGGCTATTTACTGAAAAAGTGAAAAAGAAAACAGTTTCCAGTTTGAGTTTCAGATGCTATTATGCACCGTATTTGTGGAAAGTGATACAAATATTTTAAATCCCAAATAGCATGAAGTGATAATATGTGAAATTGAATTGTGTACAACTGAACAAACTTTGGTCTCCCAATATTTCTCTGAGCTCATAAGTCTTCCAGACCGTCATATCGCTGATATGCTGTGGGAAGGTGAAGCAGGTCTAACAGTATTAATCCTCAAGGGCTGAAGATTGCTCAGCGTGCTCCAGATGTTATCATTTTATTGTTTTTTATAGGCTTCTATTACACACTAAAGTCAATAAACACAGAATTTACTTCTATTGGTGGAATTTCTTGGCCATAAAATGCATTTCTGAAAGTCTCAGCAGACTGTTATGAAATGACTTTTCCAAAAACGGCTTTAAACTTCCAAACTTCTGTGCAAAAATCCGATCCACAAGCTATAGGCCTGTGTGTGAATCTACTTTTTATTTTATCAGGGAATGAAAGGTGACCTGCAGGCCTTAAGGAGGCAAGGTAGCTTTGATGAGGCCATTTACTCTTCTCATTCTCTCTTTCAGTCTCCTCATCTCCATTATGGCCTTGAACTTTAAAAGCCTGTCAGAGACTCTTTCTTTCTGCTGAGCAGATCGAATAGGGGATCCTTAAGTACACAACCGAGCTCGCCGACAGCTCTAAATGCAAAACACCTCCAGAGGTTTGGATGCGATGCAAGCTTCTTCTCTGGGTTCAGCTTTGGTTCATCTGACAGTGATTTCTCTTGTTTTTTGTGTGTTTTAGGGGGGATTTTTGAGCAGATGGATGGACCTGTGGCACTCGTCAGCTCAGAGGAACTGGCCTTTAAATTCGCTGTTAATAATATCAACAGAAACAGGACGTTATTGCCCAACACAACGTTAACGTATGACATTCAGAGGATTAATATCTATGATAGCTTTGAGGCCTCCAGAAAAGGTGAGTGGTGTGAGAACATAAAGGTTTTTGTCTGTGTTTAGACCAGAACTGTTGAGCAAATGTTAACTATGGGTGTGTTCACACTTGGTAGGATTGATTCGATAATGCGTAGCGTTGATCACCTCACTTTTAGACCAAAACCCATTTTAAAGACCGAAAATGCATGCGATAGTGAAATATTATAGCTGACATGTAGTTGCAAAGTTACTTATATTCAGTAGAATATGTAAATCAGTTGTCACCAACCTTTTCAACCTTTTCGGCCTTGATGACAGGCTAGATCAACCTATAGATGTTTTCATGGCCGGTTCCGTGTTTTTTTTTACAAGCAAATTGGCCAATTTTGATACCAGCTGCCATTTTTTCTTCTTCTTTGTCTAAGCAAATTTATTTGTTGTTAATTTGCTCTATAACAGTCCAAACTAGCCTTTAAAAACTGTAGCTTTTATCAATTCATTCATTCAAAAAAACTTTTATCGCAATCAACGGGTTGCCGACCACTGGTCTTAATAAGGCGTAACCAAATAAATAAACGTACATAAATAAGTATACTTCTGCAAAATTCATAATGCATTGTTCCACACAACATAAAACATCCTTTCAACATGCCCAACTTCATATTTTAATAGGAAGAAAGACAAGACAACTGTGTTCATCAAACCATTTCATGGGGTCTTAAAGAAGTTTGGTTATCAGTTATTATCAACTACTACTTCTAAACTAATGAAATGTCTTACTAACTTTATCTGGACAATGACTTTATTCTAGAGCTGCTGTAAAGCCAAAACAATCTCTATTACTATAATTTCCTATTATCACTGTAAAGCTGCTTTGAAACAATCTATAATGTTAAAAGTGCTATATAAATGAAGGTGACTTGACTTATTCTGCATGCAGTGACGTGTCTTTCTCCCGTCGGCAGCGTGTGACCAGTTGTCTTTAGGTGTCGTTGCCATCTTCGGGCCGTCCCACAGCTCCTCATCCAACGCTGTTCAGTCCATCTGCAACGCCCTGGAGGTGCCACACATTCAGGTGCGATGGAAACACCACCCGATGGACAACAGGGACTCGTTTTACGCCAACCTGTACCCGGATTACTCTTCCCTGAGCTACGCTATCTTGGACCTGGTGCAGTTCCTCAAGTGGAAGACGGCCACGGTGGTTTACGACGACAGCACAGGTGAGAGTTGATGTCGAGAAACTGTGAAGTCCTCAGAGAAGAGACTGTACTTCAGTGATGAGAAGCAGGAGACTCTCATAATGTTCATAATCCTGTTGCTGTCAGATTGAGTCTTCAGGCTTTGATATCATACAAACAGTTTGAATCAAAGCGATCGAGCAATGACAGGAACGGGAATAGATAGAAATTCATCTGAGATGCAACATATGTGATGTCCACAACATCCAAAATAAAAGTTTGTTTTTACATAATATATATGTGTGTACTATGTATAATTAATCTGTATTTATAAATACACACACATGCATGTATATTTTTAAGAAATATTTGCATGTATAAACTGTATATATTTATATATAATTTATATTATATATAAATATAAATATTTTATATATAAATAAATAAAAAAATCTTAAATATATACATCCATGTGTGTGTATTTATAATAACAAAATAATTATACACAGTACACACACATATATTATTTAAACACAAACTTTATTTTGGATTTGATAAATCGTTGCCCAGCACTAATATATTTTAAAAATACAACCAGTATAACTATGTTAAATTGACTGTCTGCATTATGCCGATGCCTTTTCTTATCTCTCTCCATCCACAGTTGACATGGTTTCTTGTTAATCTATCCTGGTCCAGATCAGCTGGTCGTCTGGGTTTTTCAGGGGTTCTCAAACATTTTGAACAAAACAATGTTCGAAGGCCGTCCTGTCTCAGCTGATATGTACCTCTGTTGCAGGGCTATTATGGTTAACTAAAACTTAAAACCTATTTAAAACAGCTGCAATAAAGTAAAATGTAAATTTTAGCTGGAAACCATAAACTAAATGGATATTAAAAATGCTGCCTTGGCAATAAGCCGAAACTAAAAGAAACCTAAATAGCAATAAACAATAATATTTTTATTTTATAAAATGACAAAAGCACAAAATCTAAAACCTATAGCAGCCACCCAGAACACCCTAGCAACGCCATAGCAACCACCCAGAATACCCTAGCAACAACCTAGCAACACCATATCAACCACCCAGAACACCCTAGCAACCGCCTAGCAACCACCCATAATACCCTATTAACCACCTAGCAACCACCCATAACACCTTAGCAACCCACTAGAAACACCCTAGCTACCATGCCAAATTTTGCTACTGCAAGCACCACTCACATTTTCTTCAGGAAATGTACATTCTAGTTATATTATGAAGTTGTGCTGTGTTTTAGGTTTAAAGGAAATACTGTATCTGTGAACTTAGCAGAAAATGTCCAGTACTTGTAACATTTCTACGTTTTTTCTTTCTTACTATGTACATATTTATTGATTTATTTGATTTTTCATATTAGTTAAGATGATGTTAATATAACTACATTTAAATCATTTTAAGACTTGCCTCTAGTTGACCAGAGCAGGGCGGACAATATAATAGCAATAATACTTTAATTCAAATAATATATATAATATATACAAAATAATATATAAATAAGATATAGGCTACACAAAATGACTGAAACATTTATTTTAACTTAATATTTACACTGGATCGTGTTGTAATATTTACAATTCACTCAATAAAAAATTAAAAATAAAAAAAAGTAAAACTTTACAATAAGGTTCCATTGGTTAACATTAAATGCTTTGGTTGAGTTATAAGCCATTTATAAGTTATTAGTTAAGGATGAACTAATGACTTACAAAACACGGATATGATACAACAATTTTATACATCCATATTTTGAAGTGATTAATAATAGAACATCTAATAACTTATTAACTATCTTACAACACATTTGTACATCATTAACATATATTTTTTTGATCATTTATGAATGTACTGTATAGTCATGTTTTGTAAATGATTAGTTAATCATAATAACTTATAAATGACTGAACTATAACTGAACGAATAGAATAACTGAACGTTCTTATAGTGTTACGCGTATTTGTGTTAACTAAGGTTAACGGTAAAACTTTATTTCGATAGTCCACTTTAGACATTCTACTAACTATAAGTAATTTCTCAGCTACATGTCAACTAACTCTTATTAGAGTATTAGTAGACTGTCTGCTTAATATCTGATAACACTTTATTTTGATGGTCCCACAACAGACTATAAGTAAGTAACTTATAAGTAAGTAACAACAACAAGTCAACTTATTTTACTAACCGGAACCATACCCTAACAGTCTACTGAGTCTACTACAGTCTACTAATACTATAATGAGAGTTAGTTGACATGTAGTTACAACGTTACTTATAGTTAGTAGAATGTCTAAAGTGAACTATCGAAATAAAGTGGAACCAAGTTCAACAAACTGTAACAAATGTATGTCTCATTGTCAGTTAATGCTAGTCAATGCATTAACTAATAGGGCTGGGTATTGACACAAATTTCACAATTCGATTCGATTTTGATTCACAAGCTTTCAATTCGATATGATTTTGATTTCGATTCAGTATTGATTATTTTGGATATCAGGTACAATACATGGCAAATATTCTCAAGGAAAACAAATCTCTTAACTGATGCTGTAAACTATGGGAGTCAGTTTTAGCCTATAGGCTTCATTAGCCTACTATAATATTGGTAAAAAACAAACAAAAAAACAAACAAAACAAAAACAAAAAACAGGATCAAATTAACTGATTTGTATTAAAACACTTAAATTACACTTTTATTTATTTTTATAATAATAAAGTTATATGGTGGCTGTCATAAAAACTTGCCAGATTTATTCAAACATGCATTAAATATTGAAGAACATTAAAAAATTATAATGAATATGTAATATGGTGCATATATTTAGCAAAATGCTCCTCTCTAGAGTTCATTTTTCCAGCTGACTAACGAGTTTATGGTCACTGGATATGGTTTTTCTGAGGTAAATGATTGGGCGATTCCATGTGACATGATATGGATTTCGATAAGTTGTACTCTATCTTTTAACACATTTTCAGATGCTCATTTATGTTTATTCCTCGCTGTAACTGGTGTTATTAATGCAGAAGAGAAGATCATGTGCTTCTGCTTCTCTAGAGCTGAGCCAGAGCGATCTCACGCCACAGCGACAAAATGGTTTATGTTTTTGAATTTCGTAAGAAAATGGACGTAATTTGAATCTGAGACTTTGTTTCATATCAATAGTAACAAAGCACAAAGATTATTGCGATTTATTGTATGGGATGCGCGCTACAATGTTACATTCATTCATCAACTGAAAACAGGATGACTATCCTAATCGATTCTTGGGATTTAAGAAATCGATATCGGTTCGTAAAAATGAGAATCGATTAAAATCGAGAAATCGATATTTTTTTACCCAGCCCTTTTAACTAATGTTAACGAATTGGACCTTATTGTAAAAGTTTACTATGCATTCAGAAGGCCAAGCAGACACAGCTCAACAAGTCAAACAATCCAAATCATTTGGAAATGGCCTAATATTGGTGATTTCAGTGTGATAGACCTTTTTTTTCAAGCTAGCTATCATGTTTGTGAGCCTGCTTGACCACCCAGGGCTGGTTTGAGCTGCTACTACATATCCAGTAATTGACTCTTGTTGTGCAGGTTTGATCAGACTCCAGGAGTTAATCATGGCTCCGTCCAGGTATAACATCCGACTGAAGATCCGGCAGCTCCCGCTGGACACCGCGGACACCAGACCTCTGCTCAAAGAGATGAAGAGAAGCAGAGAGTTTCGCATTATCTTCGACTGCAGCCACATAATGGCGGCCCAGATCCTCAAGCAAGTGAGTCCAGTCAAGTCTGTTTGAAGTTTCACTCCAGGTCCAGTGAAGCTGTATTGGATTTGGGACCTGACGTTTTAAATTATATATGCTATATGCTTTTGCTGGAGGCACAATGGAGATTAAACTCCACATACGTGTGAACATCTACAGTGGACCTGATCAACTATTCCCTTCAGCTGTCCTTAAAAATGTTATTGCAAAAACAGAATGTTAAACTAAGTGACATTTTTAAGCTATTAGGCCATTTTTCTATTGTTTGGCACCCTTAAGAAAGGCCTGCTAGAGTGCAAGGCTGTGGATATATACGTTTTCATTTACAGGGAAACATCCACTGGTATTTTTAGTATTTTCTATCTCTTACAGAGCACCCATAGTATTTTTTTAAGTGACATTTGTAAAAAGAAAGATGCCATAAGCTTACATTTGAAATTAGGATAAACAATAGATATGCTGCTGAAAATGAAGAGTACAGTAAAAGTATTTAGTGAAGCTGCTGTAGCTCGAGCATCATGTGTTTGAAGACGCCATTTGCTTTGATGTTTCTTAGAGAGCCAAACATCAAAGGTTTGAAAGGCAACTAAAGTGTTTCTTAGTTTTGCGTACATGAAGTCTATAGCAGCACAATGAACCGGATGGTAAAATGTTCTGAAAGCCCAAAGTACACTTCAGTTTTTTGACACAAATGCTTGGTTTATGTGTACAGCCAAAATCATATCCTTTCAAATAATGTGTTTGAAGTCAAAATTCTGAGATAGTAATTCATAATGAGATAAAAAAGTAAAAACTACGATGTAATAAGTAAAATAAAATGATGTTAAGTCAGAATTATAAGATAAAATCAATTATGACAGTCAAAATTATGACATATAATTATTACTTTTTGTCTTAATTTGTATCTCATAATTATGTAGAATGTCATAATTTTGACTTAGTATCTCATCATTTCAGATTTCTATCTCATAATCATTACTTAGAATATCATAATTTTGACTTTTTTCCTCATAGTTATGACAGTATCTCATAATTTGAGCTTTTTATCTTACAATTATAACTAAGTGTGTCATATGTTGACTTTTTTTCTCAAAATTATTACTTAGCATCTCATCATTTCAACTTTTCATATCATAATTATTACTTACACTGCCATAATGTTTATTCTCAAAATTATGACAGCATCTCATAATTTCAACTTTTTTATCTCATAATTATGACTTAGGATCTCATAATTTGCATTTCTTTTTCATAATTATGACTTATCTCATAATCTCAACTTTTTTTGTCATAATTCTTATGTTGCAGAAATGGGCTTATATAGAGTACAGACTATGTGTGTTTAGAGAAAAAAAACAGGCAATTTAAGTCTCTAAATACTTTTGTGGGGCCGTCATATAAACACCATTTCTTAGCTTTATCAGCCTGAAATATAAATGCACTGAGCAAACACCAGGATGCCAAGTAAGAAACTTGACATGAAGCAGTGAAGTATTGAAAGAAATCAGTATTTTTATACAGTATGTAGATTTAGGTGGTGCGTTCACAAACTTATCCTTGCAACACAATAAAAGCGTGTCTGAAATCACTGCATCTGCTCTGGGGAATGTTGACCTCTGGTCAAACGGGGACTGAATATGTGTTTCATGTGTTTATATCTCAGAGAAATCCCTCTCCAAGCAGAACTTTTTTTCACAGTGTCTCGAGATGTTATTTTGCGCTTCGTTTCGTTCAGCTTTGACACCCCTGCATATTTCTTCCAGGTTTAACTGTAGGCGCTGTATTATTTCGCATTTGGTCATATGAAAAAGTTGTGTGATTCTCTGTGTCCCGAGTCCTGTTAATAAGCTTATTCGTGCGGTCACCTGTCTGAAACCTGTCTGAGGCTCGTTCTTCTCTGTCAGCTTCTCCTGAACTTCTGTCGCGCATGTTCTCCCCCTCAGGCCAGAGAGAAAGTGGAAATGCAGTCGGACACAGAGCCTGTCTGAGACGTCTGTGGGCTAAATCCCAGGAGTCTTTAAAAGGCGGCGCGTGTGTGTGTGTGTGTGTGAGAGAGGGACTGGGGAATATAGAAAGTACAGGCACAGACATAGAAGGGGTTTATTTCTGCAGCCCACTGTAGGAAATGAAACAGTTTCTGACTTCTCCACAAACTTAAGGTGTAGAAGAGGGAAAAAGTTCATGCATAACCTTGGGTTTTCCTCGTGGCAGATTGCATAATTAAAGCAGACATATGAACACCAAGGGAACAGTGAGCATTTGTATGAACATGTATTGAGAGGAGCTGTGACCAATAGGCCTGTATAAAACAATCATTAGGGCCCTATGATTTCCACGATGCGGAAAACTCCTGGCATAAAACTGGAATTTATTGTATAATATAGTTTGGACAAATTTGGATGAATACATAAAAAGAAGGGCTGTACATTTACTCAAATGGTGATATGGACTAGTGTCTTTGCAAAACGACTGCTGTTGAAATCGAGTCTCGGGTCTGACTGTTCTGCGTATTCGTCTACTACACACACATCATGAAGACGTGAAGTTCATCATTTCATTTGATAAAACTGTCATCAGATGCACTGAGAAACTCAAAGGGCTTCACAACAAACCACCGGAATATAAAACTTGAAGAAATTATAACAGAAATGCATTACTATTGTAAAGTAGAATGCACTTTGCAAAGATAATTAAAATATGTTTTTTTAAGGACATCACACAATATCACTAATTTTCATCCATCATATGGCAGTGTTATTTTAAAAATTTTAATAGATTATAATTTTTTTTAAAGTTTATGAATTCAATTCATTACACATACTTTTTTTATTATTATTATTAAAATTTGATTAAACCATTATAATGAAAACTGAAAACGTGGAAATTGGGTAAACAAATAAAATGAAATTTGAGGGAAAAATCAAATGGATTTCATAGGGCCCTACAGGAAAAAATAAATAAATAATAATAATTCTCATCTTCATGTCGTTTCCAAACTCCATGTGATCTTTCCATCGTATGTCCTCATTCACTTTTATTTTATGCAAAAGATAAATATTCTTCATCTTTTGTGTTTAACAGAAGACAGTAAAACATATTTGGAAGAGCACAAGGGTGACAGAATTTTTTGGTGATCCTTCTGGCAGTTTTGGGTGAAGTATACCTTCACTGTAAAACAAAAAAATGATCAATAAGTTACGACAACATATGTTTTTTACATTGTTATCAAAATAAGTTCAACTTTTTTTTATTTTTTCAACTATTTTTTAACCAGTTTAATGTAATTGAAATTTAAATTACTTAAGTAGATTGTACTTAAACTTTTTGCCCAGTGTTGAAGGGCCCTTAGCACTATGAGACACTAGCTGTTGTGCCGTATAATAGAAACACAGGCTGAGAGACGTCGATAGATCAAGAGTTGAGTAGTTGTTTATAGTTCCGCTATTCTGATTCAATCTCATTTGTTGTACATTGTTTGTGTTGGCTGCCAACAATGATTGCAAATTACTCTGACATGACATAGTGACCTTTTTCTTTTTCTTTTCCTCCCCCACCCCTCCTCTTCCTCCAGGCCCAGATGATGGGGATGATGACTGAGTACTATCACTACATCTTCACCACTCTGGTAATGTACCGCGATACTAACAGCAAATTGAATGTCATTTGTTCCTGTGCTGCTCCCACTTTATTTTTTGATGAATGGCTTTTAATTGCAGATGAGCTTTGGATCCAGTCTGCAATATCAATTTCACTTGACAAAACAGCCTTAATGGAGTTTCCTCCGCCCCGGTGTAAACATTAGCCCTTCCCTCAAGCTCAAATCAACAAAACGTCTTTGAAAAGCCTCTACAAAGGCAACAAAGTGATTGACAACTGTGCGCTACCTCTGGATTCTGACGTTCATGAAGTTTCAATTGATCCTCATGACGTTTATATTAAAAAATCACAAAGTGTTTTCAGAGAAATCCTTCTGGAAATGCCAACACAACCTCTCTTGAACATGTTTCGATGCAGTTTTTTAAAACATAGTGGATTTTATATGCAACTTCAACAAACAAACAAACAAACAAACAAATAAATAAATATTTGTATTTTTGATAATAATTTGCACATTAATTGTTTGTAAAACATGTTTGATGCTGTAGCCGAAATCACCATTAAAATATATATATTTAACATCATGTTTTCTAATTAGTAGCAGAGGCTTGGACACATGTTTTGAACTAGCGATGGAAGATCTTTTTTCTGAATCCCTGGAGTAAGAAAGTAGCTCAACAATTCACACATGAGGGTTTTTGGGACAGCTCTTGGATTTTCTTTACCTCTTTACATTTTTGTGTAACCACAATAATCACACTAGGATCATGACACTCTTCCTGGTGTGAGATTGAGTCTGGATTTGAACCCAGGTTTGTTCTGTGTTCATGCCGTGTCTTTCTAGGCGAACAACACTATCCTGTGGGAATGAAATACTGATTTTATTGTTGTTATTTTATCATTCCCGACAATATTATTAATTTTGATTCAGATGATCTACTAAATCAAGAAAAGTCAACAGTGATGTATTTAAGATAATAGTTCATAATTCCTATTTCCGCACCTCTAAAAAGTCTTTAAGACCTAATTCATCTATTAAGGCACTTTAAAGCACTTCAATTTTTGACTGTAACAGCGTGTCTTAAAGGAGTAGTTCACTTCAGAATTAAAATGTCCAGCACCCCCACGTCATCCAAGATGTTCATGTCTTTCTTTCTTTAGTCGAAAAGATATTAAGGTTTTTGAGGAAAACATTCCAGGATTTTTCTCCATATGTGACCCTGGATCACAAAAGCAGTCACAAGTCGCACGGGTATATTTGTGGCAATAGCCAACAGTAGGCTACATTGTATGGGTCAAAATTATCGATTTTTCTTTTATGCCAAAAATCATTAGGATATTAAGTAAAGATCATGTTCCATGAAGATATTTTGTAAATTTCCTACCATAAATATATAAAACATTTATTTTTGTGAGTGAATGCAGCACAGTCGCCAACATAAATGAACAACTTTAAAGGAGATTTTCTCAATGTTTTTTTTTTTTGTACCCTCAGATTCCAGATGTTCAATAGTTGTATCTCTGCCAAATATTGTCCTATCCTAACAAACCATACATCAATGGAAAGCTACACGATCCCAGCAGAGGGATAAGAGTCTTATCTACACAAACCATCGGTCACAACAAAAATAAACATTTGTATACTTTTTAATCACAAATGCTCGTATTGCAATAGCTCTGCGATACGCCACGCATTACGTAATCAGGTAAGGTCACACATGTTACGGTTTATATATGTAAGGTAGGGCAAAAATCTCAAAACGTGGCGCTAACCACGAGGCTATCGGCGCTGACAGGAACCTGACATATTTGTCATATTATTGAATATTTATCAAGTTCAATCAATCAAACTGTGTTTAATATAAGGGGAGTTGCCCAGTGTGTTTTGGTGTTGCCAAACAATGATGTTTGCTAAGACTCCATCATCTGAGACATAATAAAACGAACAATGCGGCTATTCACATAATGGTATTTTTTTTTTTTTTTTTTACAATAATCCAATTAAAATTCAGCTACATTCGAAGCATTTGAGCATCAATCATGGCTAATACACTAATGCCGCATTGATACAGTAAAACATTAAGATAGAACCCATTAAAACAGACTTCCATTCACATTTAAGCAGAAATCTATTGTGTTACAGCTCAAAAAGTGGTGTTTCTTGGGGCAAGGCTTTTTCTGCATCTGCTTTTCCTGCTCCTCTTCCAGCAGCTCCAGCCCCACAGGGTGTTAATGAAATAGTCTATTATGTTCTACTACATCTCTTTTCCGCCCCCACCTTCCCAACATGTTTGGCAATATGTAGGATGGTACAAGAAACGGAGTGACTGTTCTCGGAATAACACTCCAGACACTAGCATGCGTACAGTGTGGGTGTGTGTTAGTATTGTTCTAGAGCGTTAATTAGCCTCAGCACATTACGGGACGTCCTTTCAATGAACATGGTCTTGCTCATTTTGCCTTTCATTCTCAGCTTTACAGAACCCTGCGTTAGATGGCCGAGCCTTCTTGCTATCGCTTTGACCTCAGACGAAAAGATCTCGATTAATTTACACTTAATCTTAATGCTATTTTCCACCCCAGCAATTTAATTGTCAGACTATTTCATCCAACGTCATTGCTTTGAGAATGTGAAATTCGGGTCCTTTTTTGAAGAATCCACACTTTAAAAAATCATTGAATGCCCAGACACAGTAATGCATTTCAGAGCGGTGTGAAGTGTTTACGGTTCAATTCGCTGGATGGGAGCAATGAAGACAGGATTACAGAGCAAATAACTGTTTCAATCAGCTATTGTGCGGATGACTCCTGGCTCACTGTCTATGATATCAAACACGCTGGCAAAGAGGTGTACGTCCTACTATGCTTCATCTGGATGTACCCAGGCGGCCTGGAAAAGCATGGTATTATCCTTAATCTCTTTTATTTTTGCTCTGTCTATCTTCTTTTCACCCCCCCTCTCTATCTCCTGCTTTTATTAAGGGACAAAGAGACAAGAAGCCTCTCGCCCAGCAACAATGAAGCTCGATTCAGGACGGTTAAATGATATCTTTTCTCTCTCTCGCTCTTCCTCTAGGATCTCATGGCCATAAACCTGGAGCCGTACCGCTTCTGTGGCGTCAATATGACCGGCTTCCGCATCCTAAACGTGGAAAATCCTCAGGTTGCCACTATTGTGGAGAAGTGGTCCCTTGAGAAGCAGATTCCCCCCAAACCAGACTCCGGTCTCCTGGAAGGGATCATGACGGTATGCTTCCATTTTCTCCCTGAATGTCACTGCCAGCTAACCACAAATTAAATGCCAAATTAAACAATGACACAAAAGCTTGGAATAGGTTCCAGTTTCACTGTATCCAATCGAATCCATAGCCACAGTCATAGTCTTAAAAATAACCTTTATAGGAGCTATTTCTTCCTTAATGTATTCCAAGACTGAACTGTTTCAGATGGATTAGGTGTCTGTAATAAAAATAAGTACCATGGTCGAAAGCAATATGCTGATACTCGAATACAGTATCTACTTTTTGGCTAGGTAATAGAATCCTTTAGATTGCAGCAGTTCTGATTTAATCATCCCATACGCTGCCATTGTTGAATACCATAATATCATAAAGACTAGTTTCAACCGTATGGCTTCTGTGATTATCTATTAATCTATTTCACAGTAGTTCAAACACTCCCACACCATGCTGTAGAATTTCTGATTATTTTGATGTAGAGGAGTACTGTTATTATAAGAAAAAAAAAATGCTTTCAGTGCCACCATTTCATTGCTTCCACAAAATGGATTTGTGCTTCATATATACAGTTCATATAACAGTGTTTCCTACAGGATTTTGTGAAACTGGTGGGTGGACCTCGGTAATTTAAAAATCTGGTGCACTTTTGAGAGTTCAAAATTAAGAGCTCCAAACCATATTCAGTGTGCAAATTGAACAAAAAAAAAGTCAGTGCATTGACTTGTACCTGAACTTAAAAAAGGGGACTCAAACCTCTTTTTAGTTGTGATATAGTGTCTCAGTCTACATTACACTACATACTACAACTAATAATAATAATAATAAATTATTCCTATGACAGTAATAGCCATATATTGTAAAACAAATGGGTAACACTTTATAATAACTGCACGCTATTAATCATTAGTTAAGCATTAGTAAACAGTTAATTCATCATTTATAAAGCATTAATAGACATTAATAAGCAGTTTATAAATACAGCTATAAATGCTTTATACTTGATTTAAAAGCATATCTATAATGTGTTTAATAATGGAATTTTCATACTTTATTAATGATAAATTTATCATTTCTAAATGAAGTATTGCATTATTTTCAAACCAGTTCTTTAGGAGTTGTCAGTGGTTCATAAGATCACTTATAAAGTGTAAGTTAATGATAAATTGTTTAAATACATATTATTATTCAGACATATAGTAATAGTTACTTAGTGTGTTAGTACATGCTTTATTAACATGTATTTCTACTGTAATTCATGGTTAATTCAGGTAGTTATAAAGCATTTAGTAGTGGTCAGTTAACTATGTCTGTGAGCTCATCTAAAGTGAGGACTAGTTATGTCTTGTAAAGCGTTTACAAAGGAGATTTAAAGGTTGTTAAATATTTGTATGTTCTGTATCACCGTGTTGTGTTTGTTTCCTTTTTTTGTTTAGAAGAAAACTGAGCCTTTAAATCTCCTTTATAAATGCTTTACAAAGCATAAATAGTCCTCACTTTAGATGAGCTCACAAAATAGTTAACTGACCACTTGTAAATGGTTTATAACTACCTGCATTTACTACATTTACTTTCACTTTCTAAGTGATATTATGAACCACTGACAACTCCTAAATAACTGGTTTGAAAATAAAGAAATACTTCATTTAGAAATGATAAATTGATCATTAATAAATTGTGAAAATACAATTGTTAAACACATTATAGATATGCTTATAAATCAAGAATAAAGCATTTATTGCCGTATTTATAAACTGCTTATTAATGTCTATTAATGCTTTATAAATGATGAATGAACTGTTTACTAATGCTTAACTAATGATTAATAGCGTGCAGTTATTATAAAGTGTTACCAACAAATGCACTGAACAAAAATGGAACTTTCATAATTAGTTTTGTCCTCATTTCTGTACATGCAAGAGATAAACCCGTGAGCTTTTGTTTTGACATAAACTGCAGTCGAGCTTTTATTTTGGGGGAAAACAAGTTTACAAACATGTCTCATTACAAATCTAGTGAAATGCTGTAATCGTCAACTATGCAAATGTGAAAATAATGCACGCTATACTCGGCACATGCTCAGATGGAGGTCACTGCATTCATTCACTGTGAACTGAGACGCAGAGCTGATCACGTGCTGATCAAACAGTCTTTTGCAATTTAATAAAGACACAAAGCCTTATCAAGCTTTCGATTTTAGTTTGTTTGGCAGCAATGGTGCAAAACACGACATTAAAGAGCTTTTATGTTATTATCAGAAGTTGATATTCTATATTCACAGTCTAGTTAATGAATAGGAAAAACTGAAATCTATTTGTGGCGGTCAATGCTGATATTGTGGTGGGCCGCCAAGGATAAATCAATGTATGGAAAACACTGTCTATTAAGACGGACTGCTTTATTTCTTTTGTGCATGGTTGAAAACCCTGGAATATGCACCTTAGGTGGTTTTATTGCATCTGGAACAGCTGAAAAGACTGATGTGAGGCATATATATCCTGCCCACATCCATCTGTTTGTTGAATGTTTAAATACAGTCCATTGAAACCACTAAATTTGTCCACGGTTTAGCCAGTCCAGCTATCGACTGAAAATACTTCTCCATCTGGTCTCATATTCCCAACACTCTCTTAATACCCACAGCTGTCATATCACAACAACTTTTTGCCTAGTTACAAGAAGCCAATGGCGAGGTCGATATAAAGGACATCTGAATGAATGTCCACCTTTCCTGCAGACATGCTCGATCTAGAGCAGCTCACATTGCCTGAACAATGGACACAGTTCAAGCCCTCATCCCTCCAGGAGATTGTTACAATAGGATGTGTTAGAGACTGAGCAAGTGGATGGGATACCATTTATTTACTTGCTTGTCATTCATTGTCCGAAGTCTTTGCTGGAAAAATGAGTTGCTTTATTGCTGGTGACAGTAGCAAAGTTGGAAATATAATATTGTTGAATATATTGAGTGTTTTGGTTCTTTCATGGGTCATCAGAGGCAGTAGACAAACATTATTGTGTTATTCTTGTGCATATCGATTTCCAGAAGGTAAATGTCAGGGGTGTCCAGTCCTGCTCCTGAAGGGAAAACGTCCTGCAGAGTTTACCTCCAGCTTGCCCCAACACACCTGCCTGGAAGTTTCTAGCAATCCTTAAAGAGCCATTTACAACAGGAACAATCACTATAAAGATAACTATAGCTATATTTGCGTCCACACCAACAAACAATAATGGTCTGTTTATTCTAAGCCCGCGCGCTGCGGTTTCAAAGTGTGTACAACATCATTGAACATGTTTTTGCTGTTCTTGTTGCATTTATACGGCTTTAACCAGCAGATGTCCTCAGCATGCTGTGTTTTGAGTGAAGCTAGTGTAATCGAGCTAATAATCTAACAGTGAATTTAGCTGAGGTAGTCAACATAGTGGAATAAAAACAACACCTAACGTTAGTCTTTTTCACCGCAACTTGAAAGGAAGCAAGACAATGTTGTCAGAACGAGCGCCACATACCTGAGGTAAAACTTCTTATCGTTCATTCAGAGGGAATGAACGATTGTTTTTCATATCCATTTTCTTGAGAAGGAGGCTTGACTTGTCAAACAGTGGTTGATTTTTTTCTGGACCTCCATGATTAGCTTCTCCGCAATGTCGTCTACCATTTTAAATCAGAATGGATTCCAATTGGCTGTCAGTGTTTTATTGTTCAACAGCTGGAAAAAAAAAAATCGTTCCGAAAATGATCCCAACGATATTGATTTTACGATCTTTTTTCTATATTGTTATCATTATATTTGTGGTTTGAACTCTGCTATTCTTTAATACTGAAAAAGATTTTTATAACTATATCTTTATCTTTATCTTTATCTTTATCATCATTGTCATCGTCCTTGGTGTGAACTGGCCTTAAGGCCTCAGGCGTGTTTTAATTGGGGTTGGAGATAAACACTGCAGGACTATAACCTTCCAAGAGCAGAATTGGACACCCGTGGTCCATGTAGAGCAGGGATGGGAAACTTCAGTCACTGTCCTGAGGAGTTTAGCTCTGACCCTGACACAAACTCACCTGTCTGTAGCTTTATAGTAATTCTGAAGTTCTTGACTAGCTTGTTCAGGTGTGTTAGATCAGGGTTGGAGTGAAACTCTGCAGGACAGTAGCCCTCTAGGACCAAAGTTGCTCATCCCTAATGTAGAGGGAATGTTAAAGAGTATGAACAGAAACAGCTTGAAGAGGGTTGGAGAGCAGATATATTTTTGCCTCAAGGCACAGTAGATGTTAAGGTTTTTTGATGAGCTGAGCTTGGGGGATCAAAAACCCTGGTCAGATTGGTGAGGTACCAAGTTTTATTCTGCGGAATACACTGTGAACTTTTCTGGAAGATGCTCTTTGCAGATAGTTTGCCTACTTAGACATCTGTCCTGCTTAATTTATCTCCATCTCTAATCAAACACACCTGCCTGTAATATTCAAGTAATCCTGAAGACTTTGGTTTGATTTTTCAGGTTTTTTTTATTTATTTATTTATTTTTATAAGGGTGGACAGTAACCCTAAAATACTGGCATTGACCATCCATGTCCTAAAGCAGGGTTCACCAATCTCGGTCCTGGCCGCTGTCCCTGCAGAGTTTAGCTCCAACCAGCTCCAACACACCTGTTTGAAAGTTTCTAGTATGCCTAGTGAGACCTTGATTAGCTGGTTCAGGTGTGTTTAATTGGGGTTGGAGCTAAACTCTGCAGGACAGCGGCCCTCCAGGACCAAGATTGGTGAACCCTGTCCTAAAATGTGTTAGATCAGTGTGATAGATTCAGAATGCTTCAGCTCGTCTTGTCTTCAACGAGCCCAAAAGGGCCCACGTCACTCCTCTGTTCATCTCTCTGCACTGGCTACCTCTCGCTGCTCGCATCATGTTCAAGGCATTGACGCTTGCTTACAGATCTATCACAGGCTCAGCTCCCTCCTACTTTCACTCACTCCTACAAGTCTACATCCCTACCAGAAGCCTACGATCGGTCAACAAGCGACGTCTCGTGGTTCCATCACAGAAAGCCTCAAAATCACTTTCCAGAACATTCTCATTCACTGTTCCATGCTGGTGGAACGCTCTCGCCACCCTCATCCGGGATGCAGAATCCCTGACAACATTCAAAAGACAGCTGAAAACCCTTCTGTTCCGTGAGCACTTATTCTCATAAAAAAAAAAAAAAAAACTTTACTTTTCCTTTATATCCTACCTTTCCTTTTCCTTTATGTCCTCGCTTATGCTACTCTGAACAATGACTGAACTTCGTATTTTGAGCACTTCTTGCGTTGTTTTTTGCCTCTTCACGATGACTCGCTTAATTTAGTCCTAATTTGTAAGTCGCTTTGGACAAAAGCGTCTGCTAAATGACTAAATGTAAATGTAAATGTAAAGTATGGTTCTGAGTAAAGGTCTTCTCATTTCTCCATTTCTCATTTTTGCCCGCCTCTGTTGGGAATCAAGGTAGACTGTATTTAGCCTTTTCATTCAGTTTAGAGAGGTTTAGAGAAATGCTTTGACAGTGTTTACAGCAGACTAGAAAGGAGAACAGACTTAAGGAAGCTGTGTTTGACAAACCTCATGCTTAGCTGTAGCCTGTTTGCTGTAGATTGAGTGCATCTCACTGAACCTGTTGTGGGATCTGGCTCAGAAGTACGACTTGGTCATGCAGAGGTTATGGAAAGAGATTAACTCCAGTCAAAGTGGTTACCGAAGCTAAGATTCTCCTGTTGTTGTCTTGTGCTGTTCTTCCTTGATGGACTCGGCCGATAGATTCCCTTTTCTTCGTTCATCAAAGTCAGGGCTCCAGAATAACTCCACCAAATTATACAGAAACTAATAATGACCACTATATTGCTGTTGTGTTTCACAAATAAGTGTAGTTATTAATATTATATTACATTATTTATATAATGAAACTGGTTACTGGATAGTAAAGCTGAGTTTGAGTTGCAGTGCAGATTTACATTCACTTATTAACAACTGTAGCATCTGTGTGAAGTGTAAACATTTAAATTTGGGTAAAACAAAAAAGAAAGATTCTTATTGTGCGACTGAATTGAAGACTCAGCTCTTCATTCTACTTTGTATTTGCTCATTAAAATTCACGACTGTTCTTCCATAGTTTCATACATGTGAAGATCATGGTAATAGCAAGTAAAACTATGCACGACTCTTCACAATCAAAGTAAAATAAATAAATAAATATTTTCTAGTAAACTATAGTATTAGTTATGAACAACATTAGCCTAACCACATAATTAGTATACATATAAATATAGCACACAAAAACAGCCACAGCTTCATAACAAAACCGAGTAGCTCCACTTTTGGAGTGTTTGCAGTTTGATGTTTCTTATATTCGACAGAAATAGCAGTGCGTAATAAAAGAGAGATGGGCTACTTTATAGCTAACAAAACTTAGTCACACTGCCATGAAGAATGGTCACAAAATGTGACCATTTAGAACCTTGACACTATATTATCTCACCCATGTGCAATCAAACACAGCCAAACAAGTGGGGGGTCAGATTTTATTTATACAATATAAGCAATCAAAAATATATGATATTTCACAGCACAAAGTTAGAAACAATGAGCTGTCAAACACTTATTGTTCTTCTTAAAATATTAGATGTTTGTACTTCAGTACTAGCTATCAGTTAAAGAACAATAAATGCATGCACGATGCACTTACTAAAATGTCTTGTTTGCACTGACTGTGCAAACATCTAATTTGTAATTATTAATTAATTAATTAATTAATTAAATTTGTTTCTAATTTGACTTTGTCTTACAATTGCGACTTTATTTCACGCAATTCTGACTTTATAACTCGCAATTGCAAAATTATATCACACAATTCTGAGAAAAAAATATATAAAAAGTCGCAATTAACTTTTTTGTTTTTTTTATTCTGTGATGGAAACAAAATTCCATACACACCTTTATGCACTATCAAAACAAAAAGTATAAACCATGGAAATTTGGGCACACGGCAACAACATAAAAACGTTGCCTATTTCTTGAACCACGTGCAAAACCAAGAACATTTTACTCATTCACAGCGTCTCCCAGCATCAGACTTGAATCAAAGGTCTCGTTACATTTGGATTCAAGTGTGCTAATGGTCCTGAGCAGTGGCCCAGTTTGCTGTTTGACAAGGTTGTCAACCGGTCAGGTCTTGCACTCCTCCTGCTTGTCAGATCCTTTCAGCTGACATATCGCCCCCCTATTTATTCCAGACAGATGCTGCTCTGACGTACGACGCGGTCCACATCGTGTCGGTCTCCTACCAGCACGCGCCACAGATGACTGTCAACTCACTGCAGTGTCATCGGCACAAACCCTGGAGGTTCGGAGGACGCTTCATGAGTTTCATTAAAGAGGTAATGACAATCGCTCATGGCACTGCTGTCACAAACACTTCTGCTCTCCAGAGACAAGACAAGATATAGAAGATATTGTTTAAATAACATGGTATTAGTTTCTCTGCATGTCACTGAAGCCTGTTTAAGCTCATTTTAAGTGGTTATCATTTTTTATTTTTTTTTATTTTAAATGCATCCATTGTATATGATGGCCACCAGATACAAGCAATGATTAAAGCAATAAGTGCAGTGAAGCCATGGTTTACTGTGATGTTAGAAGGGCTGTTGTTAGGCTAAAAACACTCTTAAGGACAGTTTAACTGCGCTTATAAAACATTTACTACATATTCCTGGTTAGGTTTCATAAAATGCACATGTAAGCTAACAAGATCATCAACATTCAACAGATCAACAAATTAAAACTGCCTAACGTTACCGAATGAACTGTCGGCTCATGAAGAAGAAATGACTGTGAGGCTTTGATGGAGACGATCCACATGATCTCTGTTTCTCCTCCCTAGTCCACTGCTGTCTCATCACAAACTGCATTTCCCATAATCCATTGCCTGGACTCATTATATGTCATTACTTTCAACAGTGTCTCATTACCTTGTTAACTCTGCCTTCATAAGCCCTGTGTTTTCAGTCATTCTTTGCGAAGTCATGTTTGTGTCACACTGTAATTCTGAGCACTCTCTCTTTGGTTTCCGTGTTGTGGTTTCGATCATCTGCCTGATTTGCTGGATTTCCCTGTTTGCCTGTGATTTGGACTCAGTCGTGGTCTATTGTTTCGCTGTGTTCGTTTGTGGATTATGTTCCTGAATCATCCGTGTGGATTATACTCTTGTGCTCGGATTGGACCATCTGTGTTTGTATTTCTCATAAATTAGTGCTTGCATGTGGATTCTCTCCCCGCTTCATCTCTGCCTCGACGTTACAGTAATAAAGTACTCACAAACTATTAGTTTTTATAGTTAATATAGTGTAGTCTCTACATTGTAAGTATAATAATAGCCTATGTACAAATAGTCAGCTCTTCATTCATTGTCACTGTAATTTAGAAAATGTTTTTGTTTAATTAGATCATATGTAAAGAGTTAATGTAATGGTTTTTTAAGCTTTGTATGCTAATCCTAACTCTAACCGATGTATTTTAGCGTAATCTCATGAGAACTTTTGCATGTTTCTTTTTCTACAACACATACAATTACTTACATTTGAATAGACACAAACACACATACTTGAGTGGTTATGTTTAGCTTTGGGGATGAGGGATTTTGTGTGTGTGTGTGTGTGTGTGTGTGTGTTTAATGTGTCATTAATGTTGAATTATTTACTTTTATTATTGAATTATTAATAAATATTATTTATTGTTGAATTATTACCTTTACTAATGGTTTAAAATAGTGTACATAATTTATATGTTTAAAAAGTTTAACAGTTTTAACAATTAAAGCATTATCTAGCTCTTAAGCTCTAAATAAACAATAACAATGAATGAAGAACTCACTATTTGCACAATTATATTATATATATTATACAATTATAGCCTATTGATATACAGTATATCCTATATATGCTATATATACACTATATAATAGCACTATATAATATAATATATGATATAAACTAATATATAAACTATGAATTAACTATAAACTAATAGTTTGCAAATGATTTGTAAGTACTTTATTACTGTATAATTATGGTAAAGTGTTACTGAAAAGTGCACCTGTGCCATCTTTCTGCAACATAAATAAAAACATGATGCTCTTTCTGATGTATATTTGCCAGAGACATTCCTATACATTAACTGTGTCCAAACACCTTCACTAATTAGCTCTGTACTACTGATAAACACTGCATCATTATTCAGAGGCTTTAACTGTGGATCTCACCTGATAAACAATACCCATTCACCGTACATTTAATTGCCTCGTTTAAGTGCAGTGAGACGTTGATTGCAGCGAGTTTGAGTTGGTTCTGTTCTACTAAACTCACAGTGTCCCACTTTCTCATCACCGTGTGCTTCGCACGCAAATGTGCTCGTCATAATCAGCTCTTATTTCAGCTCACAAGAGAGACTTTGATTGGGACTCGTAATAGGCAGATTAGAGTTGTTGGACGAGAGGAGAGAGAAGCGAGGGATGTGGAGAAGAACACACGCCCGCAGTGAAATGTCCTCGCTCATGAACGAGAGCGGAGGTGTTTCATTTGGAAGAGGTTATGGAGAGGGCTGTAGATCGGTGTGTGTGTGTGTGTGTGTGTGTGTGTGTTGTTTGGGGGCGGAGCTCTAAGCTTTAGGAACGAGGGAGGAATGGAGAGGAGGAGCTGCGATGTAATTTTTTCTGCGTCTCTAGAGATTGTTGAAAGTGAGATGGTCGTTAATTAGGACGAGGTCTTAGGGGAAGATATGTCTGAGGTGCTGGGATGTAAAATGTAATTAAAAAGGAAATAGAAGCTGTGTGTGTGTGTGTGTGTGTGTGTGTGTGTGTACCATACTTGGACAAAAAACTGGCTTCTTTTCAATTCATGAGTGAGAATTTGAATGGATTTCGACACACACCACAGGATGTTGAAATGGAATATGAATTAAAATGGCAGGAAGAGGAATTTACTGAATTGCAATTCAAAAGTCACACAACAGACAATTTTCATTAGTCCAAAACATACATTAGGCTGCATCATTCATTTTGATTCATTTTTCCTATTTTCTCCCTAATATGAAGAGCACATTTTCATCAGTTGGTTTAGACATATTTCTCTAAAGCAAATTGTGTCGTCAAAGCATTTAACACACCACAATATCACAAAATAATATCAATCCCATTCACTAACACTTTAAGCCTTTATGTATAATAATGCATCATAAAATTGTAACCACAGTTAAAATGCATTGTAGTATTTGCAGATTCCTTGTTACAGCTGAAATTTGTTGTTTATCATGTGTTTTAATGCATTATTCTAAAGGTATGTATAGATATATAAATATATGAGTATTTATAATGTATTATAACTGGTTACAGTTATTCATGAGACTATACAGTGCATTATAAGATTACAGTTCTTTAGTTCAAGGTCCAATTCACACTATTATCTAGTAGCTTATTATCATGCATATTACTAGGATAGTGGCTGTTTATTAGTACTTATAAAGCACATATTAATGTCTTATTCTGCATATTCTACATCCCTTAATCCTACAATACCTAAACTTAACAACTACCTTACTGACTATTAATAAGCAGTAATTAGGAGTTTATTGAGGAAAAAGTTGTAGTTAATAGTTAGTTAATAGTGAGAACTGGACCCCAAACTAAAGAGTGACCTTATTCTTTCATAATGCAAAGGCTTTAAGTAAAGTGTTACCTCACTTAAAAAATAGCAAAAAGTATTGACTTTCTTATATTAAATATCTTGTAATAATGTTTCTGGAAATGTCCCATAACATTTGAATGTGTAGTTTATATTAAGAAACTGAAAATCCAAAAACAATTCTTCTTCTTTTTTCACATAAACTCCATGACACAACACAACATAACATAACATTTCAGTGAAATGTTTCTGAATGGTGCACATGAGTGTTTTAGTTGATGGAAATCGTAGGTAGCATTTCAGTGTTGATTTTTACTATCTTCTAATATTTCTTGAAATGTCCCATAAACTCTAACATAACATGTTCATGCATATTGAGAAACTGAATTTCCACAAATCTGCATCCTTTTGTTGATTTCAATTTAATTCAAATTGGAATTTGAAATGGCATTTAAATCTGAATGTTGGTGTGTTTTAATTGTTGAAATGTGTGTGTGTGTGTGTGTGTGTGTGTGTGTTTTGAAGTCTCACTGGGATGGCCTGACGGGACGGCTGTGCTTCAACAGAACTACAGGTCTGCGCACCGACTTTGATCTGGACATCGTGAGTCTTAAAGAGGACGGCCTTCAAAAGGTAAACCACCACACAAACACACACACAGCAACCGTCTCAAATCACACACAACAGAACTCAACAAACAAAGCACACACAATATATAATAACAACGTGCTTGCTATGTCTTTATGCTTTTTTTACACAGTAGGAGGGATAAATGATTAAAAGCGGTTTTCTTCTGCTAATGCTCGGCTGTTAAACAGTGTGTAATAAGTCACTTTTCATTTGCATAGTCGATTATACCAGAATCTTTCATGCTGCCAAAGAACAAAAATGTGTCATTGAAAAAGGATTGTTACTCCCTTCAAATAACCTTCTGGTCTCTCAGTCTAGCGCACTGAATCCTCCTGTACCTCGTCTCATATGGTCACCATTCCTGTGCAAATAAAGAGCAATTTGTGTCTTACGTTTAATTTACCTCCTAACAAGGAAGCAAATGAGGTGTTTAAACAAATGCATAAGTTAGTGGATCATAAAGCAAATTGGATTAGTGTACAAAGTACTGTTAATTACAGTCCTCTGTTAATGACCAGCTGAAGTTACACATGCTTTTGTGCAGTAATGAGCTACATAAATATAGTAGCTTTTGTGAAAAGAAGTGCAAGACAAACACTAATATATATATATATATATATATATATATATATATATATATATATTTTTTTTTTTTTTTTTTTTTTTTTTGTTTGTTATTAGTCATTGAATTTTCATTTATAAGTTTGACTATCACACTGTGGCAATGTGTGTTTGTGCGCACACTGTCTGAGAAGCCAAAAAATGAAGTAAACAAACAGCACCAAACACCTCCACAAAATCTGTATCATTATATAAAAATTCCCGCTCTTATTCAGCAGCACATGCACACAGAAGAGTAAAACCCATAATTCAGTGGGGAAGCAGTGCAATTCCCAGTAACAGCCACACATTTAACTCTTAGAGCTGTTCTAGCAGTAGACCTTCAGAAATAATAATAAAAAAAACAAACATGTATATTAACTTTTTTAATAGTGAGCATTTTAGATTGGAATAAGCTGGTAAAAATCTGTATTCATTTTGAGGAGGGCAAGAAAGTCTCCTCTCGGCAACGTTAATATTTCTCCTTCCCCTGATAATCACGTTAGATGAATTGATGAAATGAAACATCACCCTATAACGTGGCGTAGCATATCATGTGAAATGTGCATCTCCCTGAATCAGTCGTGTGCGTACGCTGGGTTTTGCGCAGGTGAGCGTGTTATCAGGGGTTTATTACACCTGCGTATCTCTGAGATCTGCCGCTCTCGGGCTTTATGAATATGAGAGCAGTTGTGTTGGAGCAGGACAGAGATAGAGAGAAGTGTTCAGATTATTACTGTAAACCTCCTCATAACCGTCCGTATGCCGACTTGCTTTTCCTCACTGCAGGGGATTGTGTGTGCAAAACTCGCTTAATTTGCTCAGATTCGCTATGTGCTGATATTAGAGGGATTATTCACAGTACAACTAACAACTCCCTCTACTGACTGCCTCTTACTGTATGTGTGTGTGTGTGTGTGTGTGTGTGTACTTAACTATATGTTGGGGACAAATTTGTACCCAGAAGTGACCAAAACCTGACAAAATCTCCAAAAAACTCCCATTAGGGACATCCTCATTTGTGAAAATGTAAAAATGCAGAAAGTTTTGTGTGATTGGCAAGTTTAGGGGTCGGGTTAGTGTGTGTGTGTGTGTGTGTGTGTGTGTGTGTGTGATGGGTAAGTTTAGGGGTCGGGTTAGTGTGTGTGTGTGTGTCAAGTCAAGTCACATTTATGTATATAGCGCTTTTTACAATACAGAGTGTTTCAAAGCAGCTTTACAGAGATAACAGGACAATAATGCAACAAAGTTTGTTTCCAGAAGAAAACAGCGTCACAGTCCAGCTTAAGCAAGTTCAGTGATGGTTCATTTTTGTTTTAAAAAAAGTTCTGAATTGCTAAAACACATTTCTTGAAACCATCACTCACTTTCTCAAAACCTTAAACACAAAACAATTTTTTTTGTTTTTTCAAAAAAAAAAGAAAAGTTTACAGTAAAAAACTCGAAATAAAAAGCATGTTACAGTCACTCAGAAGAGTTGTGCAACTGCAAAATCAAGGTGTCACCACTGTGGTCATTGACTTTTCAGTTAGTTGTCATTTGTCACATGTTCCTTTGTTCAGTTTCCCGCCACTAGTCTGTCTCCCTGGTTACCATCATTAGTTTATCTGTATCACCTGTGTCCTATTAATTACCATCATCTGTGTTTGCTCCCGTTCACTCTGTCTTTGTCCGATCTCCGTTAGCTATGGTTTTGTTTATCCTGCCTGCTTGGAGAACTTTCATTAAACTAGATGTATATTGATCTATTTGTCTTGGTCTTCCTATCAAAGCCAATCGTGACAGAAGATCGGACCGCCCAATATGGACGATAGGGCAAGAATAATCGTCCTGGCTCAGGAGAGCCCTAACCTTTTTTAGCTAACCCTAAGGATCCTTTTCTGGATCGGGGCAATGTTCCACCACCATATCGTCCTCCCAGACACCACAGGATTGGACTGGAAAGAGACGTCATCAGGTGTCTGGAGAGCGTCGCGCCCGGACCCAGAACACGGCCAGACCCAGAGCCCGTTTCACCCTCGACCGCGGAGTACTCGTGTGTGCCCCCTGCAGACGGAGAGCTACCACCCACCGCGACACGTCAGCCAGAGCCCGAGGAGAAGAGGACAGAGCTGACCCTCGCCCCGGAAGTGGAGCCTCATGGCAATTCTGACCAGGGGTGTGAGCCAACGACATCAGCGGACGAGGGAGTCATGAATACGGAGAATGAGGACTGGCTGATCAACTTCAGTGAGGAATTACCAACTCCCACCCTATCCCACCCGGTATCTTCATCATCATCACTGTTCCTGAACAGTACAAATGACTGTATAGACTGTGTATTACTCATTGTCATTCTGTCAAGATCCTCACCACCTCCATCACCTCAGAACTCAGTCAGTCCTCCAGCCCAGCCATCAACAGCCCTGCGTCGTCTATGTGGAAGCCCTGCTACGACGTCGAGCCGCCGGTCCTGTTACCACCAGCAGCGTCAGTGCGAGAGGATCCTACGGCTCCGCCTTAGACCTCTTCGCTCCATCTCAGCCTGCCGACCTGGAGCGTCTTGGCTCCTCCCACCTTCAGCTCCACTGGAGACCCTCGGACTTGCGGTTACACCGGGCTCCCTCGTCCTGCTAATTAGTGGTCATGATACTGGAATTTCTAACTTCAATATGACACTGTGAAATATGTCGGTATTCAGTAGGCCTAGCCTATAATTTGTAATACCATCGGGAAAACTACCACATACTAAATATTTTAATATCTACATTTTTGTCCATCCATTTTGTCAAGGCAATCATTATTTTCAAGCATCGAAAAGCACAACACTCATTGTAACAGTAATCTATTTGAATGGAAAAGTTTAATTCAAGTCTTCTGAAGAGACACGTCCACTTTATACTGTGAGATTTTAATTTAGGCTTTTGTTTACATATTTAAACATTGATCAATAACCATTACAATAATCTAACTTAAATATTTACTCACTCAGTGTATTTGTCTTTACAATAGGGTAACGTCGTTCACTGTTGCAATAGCTCACACACAGCACAAGGAAGCTTGATTTCAAACTGAATTTAATTTGCAAAAAAGACTAGATTTTTCATAACTTTTGACAACGTTTAATTCAAGAGCATGGAGAGATTGGAGCTGGACGTCATTTGAGTCTGCAGTGAGAACCACTTGGAGAGATTCGCGATTGCACATGATATGACACAGTCCGAGAGCGCACACGCAATATCCGAGTCCAGTTCATTCGTATATTTGAGAGCTCGTGTCCAGTTTTCTGCGATTACATGAATGTGCCCTCGCGTTATAATATTGCACTCGTGACATTTGCCATTAAAATATGCCATAGAAACTTGCAGGTATTAATACAATTATGCGTAATAGGCCTACCTGCAATCCCGCGCTGAGAGGAGGCGGGTGTGTCAAACTCGCTGTCATTGAGATGAGAGAATGAGAACGCGCAGCTGGTATCGTATCGGTGTATTGGCCAAAATGAGTATTGACAGATATTTCAGTATTGATATGTATCAAAATATAGATATTTTGACAATACTACTATGTAGACTGTTGTTTCTCCAAACTTTCAGTCCAGCCATTAATCACTCTGAGCTCCTCGCCTCCTTCACTTATGATCAGCTCTTCAAAACCCCCTGCGACTGCTGCGGCTTTAATTCAGTCCAAATATCAGGGGTTTTATTGGTCCGTTTACGATCAAATATTTTTATTGGCTACCAAAATGCCGGTCAAAGATTTGAATATCAATTCAAATTGTACTCAGTAACGAAATGTGATTTTACAAGTAGCGAAGTAGATTACTTAGTTTAATATGTACTTCAGTACAAGTAAAATTACAGATTTAAAAATATACTCAAAAAAGTACAAGTACCCAAAAAAACGACTTAATTACATTAACGTGAGTAGTTGTAATTCGTTACTTCCACCTCTGGATACGTGTAAGTAAACGTGTGTGTGTGTGCGTGCGTGTGTGTGTGTTTGTACCTTAATTAACAGCAAGCATTTTAATGTCTCTAATATCCCTGGAGGCAGATAGGGCACTCCAGCTGAAATAGATTAATTGATTGATAATCAGCTGGATTGGTCCCAATGCAGAGTTAAACAAACATCCTGCAAACTAATATTGAGTCATATCTCTTGATATATATATATATGTGTATATATATATATATATATATATATATATATATATATATAATTATTTTATCATTTTATATCTAGTTATTTGGTTTAAAATACAACAACACTGCATTGTAACCCACTTAGACACTTTGGGCCCTATCTTGCACCCAGCGCAATTGACTTTGTACACCGACGCATTTATCATATTTTGCACCCGCGCACAGCGGACTTTTCCCTCCACAGACGCACATCGGTAAATTAGGGAATGAACTTGCGCTCCCGGGGACGGTTCAGTGAAAAGAGGAGGCGTGTTCCGGCGCAAACGTTCCCTGGTGCTATTTTGCAGGTTTAGAAAACAATTCCGCCACAGACCAGGAAAAACCTAGTCTAAAGTCAGTGGCGCGTTTTTTAAAGCTATTTTAAGGGCGCATGCTTGGCCATAATCAATGTAGCGTGTGCACAACGCGCATGCACTTTGCTTATCTCATCTACACACAGACGCAGTTGTTCTCATTTTTAGAAAACCATACATTATGACAAGGAAATCATTGTTGTGTCCATGAAGATGTGAAAAAATAGGCATAAATCTAGCTTACACATTTACCCAGATTATTATACGCCTGTTTAACCGAAGCTAATTTGGGTGTGTTTCTCCATCCCCAATGTCACTTCTCTGTGTTTTACGGCCCTGATGAGAACGTCGGTTTCCTCGGCTGTGAACCGCTCCTGACGTGCGTCTGGCAATAGCAATCCGCCATGGAACAAGCGCGCCTGCTCTTAAAGGGAATGTGAGATGTCACTCTGATTGGTTTATTTCATGTTATGCCCAAACCACACCTATGAGTAATGAAGCTACTTCAGACCAACACATTTGAGATTTGCGTTGGGCGCAAGAGTCATTTATATATCATTATACAGTATGTATAATAGCAACAGCGCCCGAGATCCGCCCCGTATCCGCTTGATACTTGCGTTTCAGATCGTTAAAATAGGGCCCCTTTTGTGTTTTCCCATACTGGTTTGGTATGAACTAGATGATTTCTGAGAAAATAGATATAATGATAAATATGATTCATTTTTAAAGTCCAGATGCATACTTTTCACAAGTATGCAAACATAGCCATGAGCACTTGTGTGTGGGCGTACTTGCATTGGGTTATTATCTTCTATCCAGATTGACATCACATGTTGTTGTGTTGCATGCGATTCATAACTGAACACAAGGATGTGCGCGGACCTATTCACTGAAATTCACTCGAAATTATCCTATGGAAGTTTGGTTGTCAAGTAAATTTAAGGATGTTTAGTCGTTTTTACTGGAAAACAAGACATATATACTGTATATATATTTTTTTTTTTCTGAGAAATATTCCTCAGACTTTCCAGTTTTTCAGCTGAGAAATTAAGGAACCAATGGCTTGTTTATAGTTGATCCTGCATATTAAGATGCGATATGAGTATTTGAACACCGGAAAAGTATAACACCTTTAATAACGCCACAGTGTTATCAGATACTAATTCATGCCGTAAGTTCTGCTTTTTCTTTTGTTAAACATTTTCTGTTGCAAAATTGAAATGAGAAGCAATCCCCTTTGGTGGAATTGCCCTTCCTCTATGTTAATGTATTCAGAGTGTATGCAAGGGCCTAGCTACTCATGTACTGCCCTATTGGCATAAAAACAGAAGAGCCAATCAGCTAATGCTTCAGGAAGAGCTCAACACAGGCTGCTAATGCAGTCAGATGGGCTATTGCGATGTGGATGGGTCACACAGGTACGAGAAACACGCTCTGACTGCATAAATCTCCTCTTTTCTAGGTGGGGAAGTGGAGTGCATCTGGAGGACTCAACATCACCGAGGTCCCACGACAGAATGGCATGAACATCACAGACTCGCTTTCCAACCGATCGCTGGTCATCACCACCATCCTGGTAAGGTCATCTAGATGCTGTGTGTGAAAGAGAGAGCTCGTTCTTTCTCTTTTTTGTCTTTCTCCAAATTTCACTTTCTTTTCTAGTGTTCTTCACCTCTTTTCAGGTCAGCACATGGGCTGCTTTTCAAGTAATGAAACGCACATGCTCCAGATTCTCCTTTCCTCTCACAGTAATGCCAAATAACTCTGTCCCTTTCAGCGTCTCAGTCCTTGAAATAAATTGACCTGGCTGAATCAACAAAACAAGATGTCTTCCCCTGTTTGAAACAAAGTTTGAGCTTCAACCATCTCGCCTGACTGTTTTACTAAGTATACTTCTGAATTGAAGCCAGTATTAGTTCTCAACTCGCTCTGCCATTTGAATTTGGGAATTAAATTGATACAATTGTTTTAATAAAATAATAGTAAAATAATAATAACAAAATAAATGTTTTTCTCTACTAAGTCTGCAAACCACACTTATAAAAGCAGGCCACACAGATTAAGTCTCGAAATGTGTTTTTCAGAGTTAAGCTGTATTTTACTTCACACCAAGTCTTATGGTGCAAGAAAAAAATAGCAAGGATTTGCATCTGACGTGTGTGTGTAGGCTATCAATTAAACATGGCTATACATTCAACATGGCAGAGGCTATTAGCATTAAGTACAAATTATGTTAAATTCTATTTACACCAAGTGAAAATAGCAGTGTTTTCTTTGCACTATAGCGTAATTAGTTATTCATACTAAGTGCAAATAGTGGCAGATACTACTTGCACCTCAGTGTATTATAGTACATTATAAAACGGTATGCAGTAATAACAAGATATTCATTGTATATGATTATATTTATTAAAATCAATAATGGATGCCACCTTATACTTGTACTGCTAACCCTACCCGATAAACACTTTATTCCTACTATTAAATACCCGTTAGCTGCTTTATTTCCACTATATTAGTGGAACTATTTTAATTTTTCCACTATTTTAATTTTTATTTAAAAAATCACGCCTGTCCGAGCTGATATACAATGGTAAAAGGGAGAAGAATAATTTTGGAAAAAGGTGGATTCGAACTCGTCAACAGTTGATGCCACCCACCTTTTGTAACTTCTGTGTTTCGTTTGTAATTTTGTCTGGCTTAAAAAGACAATGGTAGAGTTAGTGTAAATAGCCTCTGCCAACAAGGCGGTGTAAATAGACAAAAAGTAGGGCATACTGAACTCATTTGCGAAAAATTGTTGCTGTGGACTTTGATAGCAACTGACTAGGCTTATGTTCAAAAAACTGCAACAAAACAATGTAATGTCTTTGAATTGTTTTAGTTTAACACAATACAGTTTTTCGCAGCAAATATTGATTATATGCTAACTGCAGTTCACCTGATTATTTAATATGCCAATGATGCAATTAATTTGATTAAAAATTTTGATTTATTGACAGCCCTAAAAATAAGTAATGATATTGTATGACTAACCCTTGTACAGGCACCTTAAGTAATCCCATCAGCTCAAGTATTGGATCATGTCACTGACCCATTCCAATTTGGTTTCTCTCCATAAGATATTTTCAGAGATTTATCATAGACTTATCATAGACATGTAGCCTTAATTTTTTGCTGTTACAGGCAGATGCATGCTGGGTGAAATTCTGCTTTACCCAATGTCATTTGCCAGATAATAGCACAAATGACACATCTTAAAATAAATGTGTGTTGCATTCAGCACTGCATTCTCACAGATGTCCCGAGGGCTGCTTTTATGCATGTTGCAGAATTGTTTTGGGATTTTTTGGTACTGACAACAGCCTCTGTGGACTTATTTTGGAGAAGAATTTGAGTTATCAACAGGGATAAACACTGTTATTAAATGTGGATTGAGCTGCAAGGCTATAATTATGAGTTAAGGTCTTGATAGGATATAATCAGTGATTTTCTAGTAGCGATGGGTTTTGTTATATTAAGATTCTTTCCCCTCCCTTTTTAAGCATTAAACAGGGGTATTGAATAAGGGTCAGCCAAAAGTGAAAAAACTAAAAACAAACTATGAATACGAATGAATAATAACCTAGCACACATACCAATTATGACAGACAGAAATTATGGTGTTTCAACATCCCAAAATTTCCTTCAGAAATACCACAAACAGGTGCTGAGATAGCCAAAGTTTGACCTTCACCCTAATCTAATATTCTGGACCAGGTGAAAATATAATATGATCATATTATTGCAAATAAACATCCAGAAACTTTTAGACTGTTGTCATTGCTCAAATGATGAAGGAATCATTTAACATTTCCAAGCTTTTATTAAACTTTCATACTCACTCCATGTACTGTAACTGATTCCCTTCTCTTACTGCTCATGCAGAAAGAAAAGGGAGAGAGTATTAAAAACATTGGATTTGCTACCAAATCTTAGGGAATATTACAGACTAGGGGCTTAGAAAAGATGGTAACAACTGTTATAGTTTTATGTATTTTGCATTACATTTGCTTTCTGCTTCATTCTGTATCAATTCAACCCATTATCCATGGTTTCATTTAAAACATACGGACACCTAAAATACCTTCATTTTGTCACGGTCACAGATAGAAGCAGACAATGATTATAAACAATCAACACAGTTTATTTGCAGGATGTAGATACAAGAGCGAAACGTAGAAATGGTAGGCAGTTCAATCAGTTTGCATGAAAGGGACTCATCCGTGCTGGTGATGGTGGAAGGGATCTGGGCTGGTCATGATAGTGGACGGTGCTGGTTGAAGATGGAGGAAGACGAACGGCAGACTGTACAGAAACAGGAACAGATGAGGATCCGGATAACAGGACAGACGAAAACAGGATACTCCGATGAACAATACTAGAAGGGCAGGTAGTTGAACACACTGAGTATCAACGTGTCTTTGAACCAGTCAAAGACGAGATCAGACAATGAGGGAACAGAAGGTGAGTATTTAACCAGTGGGGATGAGGTTCAGGTGTGGGTGATTTAAAACTCGGATGAGAGTGAACGAGTGGGTGGAGCGTGATGACTGAATGATTGAGGGAGTGACGGTGTGGCTGAGTCCGTGACAGTACCCCTCCTCAACGGTCGGCTCCTGATGGCCGAAGGAGGCGACGACGGGGACGACCTTGGCCTCTGGGAGCGGGACGGTCGGGATGTTCGAGGTGGTACGAGGTGAGGAGAGTGGGGTCGAGTACATCGTCCCGAGGGATCCAGGAACGCTCTTCTGGACCGTACCCCTCCCAGTCAACATCCCGTCGTCGAGAGTCGAGGATGGCCCATACCCGATATATGGGTTCTTCTTCGACGAGCTCGGGAGGAGGAGGCACCACTTCTTCACCCGAGTCTGTGGAGGAAGGTAACACAGGGTCAGTGAAAGGCTTAAGAAGGGACACATGGAATGATAGAGAAATGCAAAGATTTGGGGGTAGGTTTAACCGTTTGGTGACTTGATCTGCCTCTGGATGGTATATGGACCTATGTAGCAGGGACTCAGCTTACGGAAAGGCGTTGACGGGTGAGCGAGAGGGTTCACTGGCTACCTGGGTGTCCAGAGCCCAGAGAGGAATGTGCTGAGTCCAGAAGGAACAATCTACAGCTGGTAGGTACATACACCCTTTCTTCTGGACCTCCCGGTGGAGCAGGTACAGTGAGCTTGGCATGGCTAATCTGTTCGTCAAGGGCCCACTGAATGGGACTAAGCACCATGGCTGGAGGGAGGATAGTCTCCAGAGGTTGAGTTTCGGGATCAGTGTGATGGAGACGTCAGCTTTCATAAGGCATCAGCTTTGCAGTTCTTACTTCCAGGTTGGTAGGTGACTAAAAAGTCAAAACGAGTGAAAAAAGCGCCCAACGGGCCTGACGAGGATTGAGTCTCTTGGCTTCTCAAAGGTATTTCAGGTTTCAAACCTGACTTCAAACCTGTGATTGGCTCCCTCCAGCCAGTGGCGCCTTCTAATGCTAGCTTGATCGCCAGGAGCTCACGATTTCCCACATCATAGTTTTGCTCTGCCGGGGACAGCATCTTAGAAAAGAAGGCACATGGATGGAGGCATTGCTGTTGCTCACCCTGCCGCTGCGAAAGCACCGCTCCAACTCCGGTGGATGAGGCATCCACCTCAACGACAAAAGGAAGGCTGGGGTTTGGGTGCTGAACGCTTCTCATAGGTGGTTGAAAGCTTCCGTGGCTGATGGTATCCATGACAGAGACTTGGGCCGATGCTTGAGCAGAGAGGTGAGATTAGGAGACTATAACTCTTGATGAAATCGGCGGTAGAAGTTAGCAAAACCAAGGAAACGTTGAAGTTCTTTTACCGTGGTAGGTTGAGGCCAATCCATGATGGTTTTGACTTTTCTCTGGTCCATTCTGATGCCCTGGGGGTCATTGACGTAACCTAGGAATTGGACAGAGGTTGTGTGGAACTCGCACTTCGAGCTTGAGGTAGAGGTGATGTTTTCTCAAGTGCTGGAGGACCTGTTTTACCTGGTGGCGATGTTCCAAGGGACTTGAGGAACTCACAGAGAACTTCATTCATGAAGTTTTGGAAGACTGAAGGCGAGTTGGACAGAGTGGCCCCAGGTAGCAGGTCGATGGCACAGTCCCATGGCCGGTGAGAGTACTCACTGTGGGTCGTGGTAGTTTGACAGGACAGTTAGCGATGGAATGGTCCTCTCCCCCACAGTAAAGGCATAGATGGTGCTGAAACATTCGCTGATGCTCTGCAGAAAACAGATGGTAATTATCCACTTGCATTGGTTCAGGTGCTGGAAGGGCGACAGGTGGAACAGAGGGCAGAGGATGCAGTGAAGGAGGAGACATGGAGCAGGCGTTGAGGTGTTGAGAGATATGGATGGAAACCGTACGGCATATGCGCTGACGGACTCCTTTCCTTTATGAATGGTGAGCAACTGATCATGAATTGACAGAGGCGAGACAGTTTGACCAAAAACTTCCTTCAAATGGGATATAAAATATGATAGTGATTTGATGACTTGGCTAGTTCCACATCGATTGTGCCCACTGGAGAGCACATCCCGACAGGAGATAAATGAAGGCCACACAGGCTTTATCACTGGTGAACAGGTGGGACTGCATCTCAAAGTAGAGCGTGCACTGAAGAATCAATCCGCTGCAATCCTCCACCTCACCTGTGTATGTCGCTGGACGGGCCATGGTCCATGGCAGGTTGTGAAGAAGAGGTGACTGTTTGCAGAAGCAGGGACTGACGAACTGCCTGGACGAGATTGGCGAATGGTTCATCGCTCGAGCTCATTGTATTCTGCATCTTTGATGGTCTGGTCTTCTGTCACACTCACATATAGAAGCAGATAAGGATTATAAACAATCAACACAGTTTATTTGCAGGATGTAATAGATACAGGAGCGGATTGTAGAAATGGTAGGCAGTTCAATCAGTTTGCGTGAAAGGGACTTATCCGGGCTGGTGATGGTGGAAGAGATACGGGCTGGTGATGATGGTGGACGGTGCTGGTTGAAGATGAAGGAGGAAGATGAACAGCAGACTGGACAGGGACAGGAAAAGACGAGGATCCGGATAACAGGACAGACGAAAACAGGATACTCCAATGAACGATCCTAGAAGGGCAGGTAGCTGAACACACTGGCCCTCATTTATCAATCTTGCGTAGAAACGGGCGTATATATTGGCGTAAGATTATGCTTACACTCCTCTCATCGCCTGATTTATGAAGCTGTGCGTACCTTTGAAATTCTGGTGTACGCAATACCTGCCCTTGATACATGCCGCGGCTGAAATCGATCGTCATTAGAATAACACGCCCCTATATTCAAGTCTCCGCTTCCCCCACGCCCTCATTTTACGCCATGGACACACGGAAGACGGCAAAGAAGAGAAACTTCTTTGAGAAAGAGAAAGCGAAACCAGGGAAGTGGAAAGAAACAAAATTGATTTCTAGATTTTTATTATTAATGACGCTTATTGTTATTTAGAAGAAGAATGTCGTTATTATTATTTGTATTATTATTATTATTTAAAAGAAGAAGAATGTCATTTTTATTATTTTGTCAGTCTGAATTATTTTTTTGGTCATTGAAAGCCTTTCATTACTAAACCCAGTCCGTGCATACCTGCCGGGCCTAACCCTGGCCTAACCATCGTTTCAAAGAATAGTACAACGGCGAGCGCGTCGAGTATAAACGCCTCGTCCGTTTGGGGAGGTGCGCGCGCAGTCTGCGGAGACTCGCGCTGCGGAGCCAGGCGAAAGTATAAACTTGAAACGTCAGGTAAAGCGCACAGGCTCGCAACTTAAGGAATACATATGCATACAATTCAAATGCTTTGGTAAAGTCACACAAATTAAACATTGAAGTCCATGTTGCACAAAAATAAACACTGAAGTTTATAATTACTATGATGTTGTTTTTTTTACAGTGGATCATAATATATTATATCTTTTAGTTTGTCAGTGCGTTTTGTGGTGTTAGGAATTGTTTTTTTGCGCATTCCCGCACTCAAAACGTGCGTACACCACCTCCTGAGCTGGCGTAGGATTTGAGCGTGCCGTACGCCAACGTCCATATTGATAAATCTCAAAGTCAACGTGGTTTTGGGTGTACGCCAGGTCTACGCTGGAAATTTGGTGTACGCACTTTTGATAAATGAGGGCCACTGTGAATATCAACATGTCTGTGAACCAGTCAAAGACGAGACCAGACAATGAGGGAACAGAAGGTGAGTGTATTTAACCAGTGGGGATGAGGTTCAGGTGCGGATGATTAAAACTCGGATGAAAGTGAACGAGTGGGTGGAGCGTGATGATTGGGTGATTGAGGGAGTGACGGTGTGGCTGAGTCCGTGACACATTTCAATCTTAAAAAATCATATAATGTTTCATATTAAATTATATACAGAATTATATTGAAATTAAATTATAATGTCCTTTATATTAGGTCTCATGTCAACAAACAAAATGTAGCTTTATATTTTCTTATATTTTATTTATAGTAGAAACTGGGGCTAGTTGTCACACTTTTATCTCCAGTGAATAGTCAGTTTATTTTTAAAAACTGAGTTTCTGTTTAAGCATATACACAGATGAGCCAATAAATTATGACCACCTGCCTAATAATAATTTGTTATATAAATATATTTATATATGGGGATGAATAGGAGAGGCAAATGGGAAAATTTGGCTTGGATGCTAGGGTTACTCTTACTCTTTTTTGAAAAGAACTCTTTTTTTTTATGACCATATAGTACCTCTGTTGGTTCTAGGGTGATAGTTTGCTGTTGGTCCTCTGCGTGCTGCCAAAACAGCGCCGACCCGCCGAGGCCTGGACTAAAAAAGTGCCCTGAATGTGTCCTGTGGTCTCTGGCACCAAGACATTAGCAGCAGATCCTTCAAGTCCTATAGGTTGCGAGGTGGATTCATCCATGGATCAAACTTGCTGGTCCAGCACATCCCACAGATGCCCAATTGGATTAAGATCTGGAGGCCGTAGAAACTCCCTGAACTCTTCATCATGTTCCTCAAACCATTGCTGATCAATGTGTGCAGTGTGACAGGGTTCATTATCCTGCTGAGAGAGGCTACTTCCAGCAGGGAACACCAGTGTCATGAAGGGGTATACCTGGTCTGCAACAGTCTTTAGGGAGAAGTCACAATTCATATTGACTTTCACATGAAAGGCAGGACCCAGGGTTTCCCAGCAGAACATTGTCCAGAGCTTCTCACTCCCTCCACTGGCTTGCCGTCGTCCCACAGTTATCCTGGTGCCATATTTCCCAGGTAAATGTTGCACACGGCCATCCAAGTGATGTAAAAGAATATGGGACTCATCGGACCAGGCAACCTTCTTCCGATGCTTCAAGGTCCAGTTTGGATGCTCGCATAGCCATTGTAGGCACTTTTGATAGTGGACAGGGGTCATCATAGGCACTCTGATTGGTCTGTGGCTCCAAGCCTTGCCGTTTCAGAGATACTCTCTGGGTCAGAGTATCTCTGAAACGGCAAGGCTTGGAGCCACAGACCAATCCCAGGCCTCTCCTTTATGGCCTTGCCATAACAATATGGCTTTTGTCAAAGTTGCTCAGATCTTTATTCCTGGCCATTTATCCTTTATTCAACACATTGATTACGAGAACTGACCGTTTTATTACCCTTTAATCTACTCAGACCTTAATATGTGGCCTTATTAGGAGATGCTCAACAATATTCGCTTCATCTGTAACTGGTCATATTTTTTTGGCTCATAAGTGGACTTTAGATACAACTTATGATTTAGATTACAAAAAAAACCCCCAAAAACATGACAACTTGCAGTATGTCATGTGTAACAACCTGATGTTTTGTCCAAATATTCTTGTCCCAAGAACACAGTTCAGTTTTTGTTTAAATTGTACCGTTATTATATAGATGAACCGTCTCTGAATGTATGGCAGCTATTGCAAGAATTTGTGGAATTGAACTATTTCTGTACTGACTCAAAATGTTCCTCCTTAGTTTCTGAGAGTTCTGAAATAGTACTTGGGAAAACTTTCCAGTGTGACAACTAGAACTGGTCTCAAATGTAATGGCATGGAAAAACCCATGTCTTTTAAAAATGAACAGATCCCAGATCTGGACAAATCACACTTGAAAGATTGTTCACAACACTGTAAAGCATCTATTATCATCAAGGAGTCTGGACAGGGCAGAGAATTGCCATAAAACCGATTCTCAAATTCAATCCGAGGATGAACGTGCAGGAGTTTTAGTCCTCTTTTCTGCTGCCAGCTGAATACTTTGCATTTTCTGTCCTGCCTGTATAGTGTCATTTGTTCTGTCTTTTCTGGCTAAAATGAAAAATGATGTCAGGGCTAGAAAGGTGTCACATTATGTTTGATGAAACCCAGAGAGTGAAGGTCACCTTAAGTGAGTTTGATCAGAAGCACTGCAAGCAATAAACAGAGCAATCCTGAAATAACTGACATAATGCTTCATTAAAACATCTTTATCTGTATCCATTATGAAAAACGGCAAAGGTCAAGGTATCTGATTCTTCAAGGACTAATTTCCTTCTCAGTAACCCGTCAACATTAAGCAGAACCATTCTCAACACAGAATGAAACTTGTGGTGTGACATATCACAATTTTATGTTCTTCTTTTTTGTTGCTAAAAACAAAGTTGTGTGTCCATTGTCCAAATGAATGTCATCTCAGAACATTGCTGGTTCCTCTCGTTCCACTTTAAGTCCCAGCCTGGGGTGCGTTTCCCATATAACAACATAACTCACTGCTTAACTTCTTCGTTTAAGAAATCAACTAGCTAGTCACGACTATTTCCCAAAACCACAGTGTTGCAAATTGGTCATTCAACCACGTTGGTTAATGATGTCACGCTTGTGGTGGAGTAATAACTTATTTTAATGAATATGTTTGAGATCGAATTAATGCTACATGTTTTTCTATAAATTACGGACATGGCATCTGAGGAATTCTCATTTTTCGCAGTTATTTTGCTTTATTTCCTGATTCAATCATAGGCTTGATCTTACGCACTAGAGCACATTTTGACTGACTTAAGCACTCTTGACGAACTAAAATACATAAATGACATTTGTATGTATTCTAATTAAATGATATAGATTGTATTGAATGTCAGCTTGCATATTTGGCTTAAGATAAGGATTTATTGAGTCCACATGTCATACAAACAAAAAACTCTGCTTCTATAACCACAGGTCGAGAGCTGTCGTTCCAAGCACACAACTTTGCGATGCTATTTGCGAATGTTTGTTAGAACTACGGTTTTGGGAAACACCGACTCATTGAACTATGCTGATAATGACAGAACTTGCGACCATAGTTGACTAACAATGCTTTTGGGAAACACACCCCTGATTGGTAGATACAGTAGTTTATGAGTCCCAACACTCAGAAGATGTGTATGGACGATAGCAAGAAACCAAAAATGAACAGTTTGATGATGTGTGCTGCTTGCCACGCTCAATATTTAGCATATGTCAATCAGCAACATTACTCTGTCCTTCTGCTCCTTTTTGACTGAATATAAAACGACAAAGTCGTACCTTGTCCCATCGCTCCTTGGGAATGTCTTGACAGTTGCAAGGCTGGTGTCCAAAGAGTTATTCGATAGATATAAAGTCCTTTGTTGGCTTGGGGAACTCTTAGATGTCAAGGTACATAAAGAATATTGCTGAATAATCCCAGTTGTACTCACTTTAAGACTCCGCTTGCTTTAGTTGTTATGTCTGATTAAACTACTAAAAGTGCAGATGAAACTGAAGTACAGCAACCTGCCCAAGCTGGGATACTTACATGTTTCCATAATAACAGTATTTCAGTGTTATAATGATAACGCAGCCATAGAATAGGTGGTATAATTCGCAATTTAAAAGATATATTGTGGACGGTTTTGGAAGGGCATCTCAATCACGTGGTATAATAGGTCTAAGTAGGGATCTCTGCAGTGAGGAATTGCACTTAACATCATTGCAGATGTTTCCGAATCTGGTCCAGGCCCAACAGCAAGGAGACAGACAGATATTGTACAAGTTTATGCCCTTTATGCACTTCCGTAGCCTTCTGCAATTGGGATTATTACAGCCAGGATTTAGCAAAGATATCCATGGATAGAGATGATGGGAATGGATCTTGTGTGTAGTAACTGATGGTGATGATGAAAACTGGTTTGGCCAATGTTACCGCTCTTCCTGGAACTGCCTTCCCATCAAGCCTTACATTGTGGATTCGGGATGTTTGGAATGTCTTGCTCATGGAAGGTGTTTCTATGTACATCACATCACCAGCCCACATGTTTTATTCGTAAACATCCCAGGGTAGAAAGGGCTTATCTCCGTGGCTCAGCAGAACAGGACAGCGCTTCAGTTTTGAGAGCCCCTCAGGACCAATGCCTCTATGCTCGTGGCTATGCTCTCTCTCTCTCTCTCTCTCTCTCTCTCTCTCTCTCTCTCTCTCTCTCTCTCTCTCTCTCTCTCTCTCTCTCCCACTCTCTAGCCAACATTTGAGTACCTTATGCCAGCTCTCCTGCATGAGCCAATCCCAGCAACATCTCGGGGTCTTTCATGTACAGCACAGCTTTCTTCATTGAGAGGCAATGCAGGAGGCAGGAGGAAATAATGACCTATACAAATTGTCAGAAACATTCGGAGTAAAATAATGTCTAGGTTTTCGGAAAATAACATGGGAATGCATAACACATGCTAATTTCCCAACAAATCATGACTTAAAATGCAGATTGTAATACATAATGACATTTTATACACTCCCAGATGAAAAAAAGTTCAAAAATTGTCACTTGGGTGGTACCCTCTCAAAAGCTACATCTTTTTACCTTATTTACCCATAAATGGTGCAGATTAGTACCTAAAGAGTACATTTTAGTAGGGTGCCATCCCAGTGATAGCTTGGGGGATCATAAAACTACTTTACACTGTACTTTAAGCTATACATTCTTTGCCACTTGGGGTGCCACATAGGAGTGCAAAAATAATTACTGTTTTCAAACCTGCTTCAAACTGGTTTGAGGCGGTCCAGCCCCACAATCACATCATTTGGTGAGTCAATGATGCTCAGGCCATTCAGACAAACAAATTGCAGTTTGGTGGCACTAGTAGAACAGAAATTTCTCACTTCAATTTTAACATAAACGATATACAAAAATTACATTTTGTGTTATGAATAATCTCAAAAACATTTTACCCACAGAGCCAGCTGTCAGTGGTATTTACTTGTACTCGATTAAGTGTGTGTGTGTGTGTGTGTGTGTGTGTGTGTGTGTGTGTGTGTGTGGTGAACAGTATGAGAAATCTCAACTCTGAAGCTGCTTCTCATTCGATATTTTGTTTTTGTACAGGAGAAGCCATATGTCATGCTTAAGAAGTCTGACAAGGAACTCGTCGGCAATGACCGCTTTGAGGGCTTCTGTATTGACCTGCTTAAGGAGTTGGCCAGCATTCTGGGTTTCTCCTACGTGATCCAACCGGTGCAGGATGAAAAGTATGGGTTTCAAGACGATAAAGGCCAGTGGAATGGGATGATAAAGGAACTCATGGAACACGTAAGTATTCAGCATCAAAGTAGTAACCCTTTAGTGCTCTTCACGTGTCAGTCAAAAATGACAAACATTTTTATTTTATTTTTTTTGTCAATGAAATTAATGTACTGTACTATATTTTAGTTTGATGTTTTTCATTTAATATTTTGTATGTTTAGGGGATTTATATATATATATATATATATATATATATATATATATATATATATATATATATATATATAAAAATCATAGTTATGCTGTATTTATAATCCATTCATTCACTTTTTGAGCATAAACCTGAAAATGAAAGTTCTAACTTAAACTATGGTAAATCTTGAATTCTTTAGAGCACATACTTAAGTTTGATCTCTTTTCAAAGATGACACTTGGCAGATCATTGCTCAAGTTAAAAAAGTGAACTTAAAAAAGTAACTGAATTGTAGGTGTATTGTTATGAAAAATGCACGAAAAATACTATTTTTAATTTTTATATGAAATATATTTTTCAAAATCACATTTTACTCTAAAACTACAAGAAAATCAAAGCAATAAATCTAAACACGTTGTGTTCCAAATTTGAACCATATATATATATATTTTTAAATGAGCTTTTAGTAAGATTTTGTTTGGCTGCAGTACCAAACGCTTCCACTAGATGAAATCATCATCTCCCATTAATTTCCAATGCTCTAATTTTTTAGCTCAAAAATCTCATTTTTTTTACAGGACCATTTAATCTTTTCAAATCATGTCCATGCTTTTTTTTAAGTTACGTACCATTCCAAAGAAGTAAAAAAAATCCTAAAAGTTTTTCAGTCAGTAATGACCGAAGAACACCTTAAATAACAAATGTGCTGTTTCTGCTGATTCAGACTCACTAGTACCTGCATCCTTAATTTTGCCTTTCACTTTAATAAAGCCTTTCATCTTGTTTTCTGATGTCTAAACAAAATGCCAAGATGACACAATAATGCAATTAACTAAACGTGTTGCTCGCTCCAATACTGCTTCCGCTCACAAAACGCGCGCCGCAAAGGTGACAGAACACACCTGGATCACATTGACATGCCGCAAAGACGCAGCGGCAAGTGCTGCCACAGCGAATACACGTTTAAACGTCTCTATCGAGTCAGCAGAACTAGACAATTCTGAAAGCTGATTCCCCGAGCCCATTCTCTCCAGTCTCAGTGCTGTCAGGCTGGGGTGTCCTGTCCTGTCTCAGGAACGGGCTTCTCATCCCATCGCCCTTTCGCTGTCCTCACCCTCTCAGGTCACCAGAAGCCCGCGGCTGCAGAGCTGTAATAGCTTAAGTGGCATTTAGTGGAGGAAGTCATATGTGGGAGTCAATGGTGAGGTGCTGGAAGGGTTGGGAGAGGTGACTTACTGCAGCGCCACTTAATCTTCCCTGTGCTTCGGCCAGATCCGGCCTGACTGCAGTCACCTTCAGGGGAACAAACGGATTATGGCCGGAGGAGTCAAAAATGGAGATGTGTGTGTGTGTGTGTGTGTGTATTGCTGAAGGTGAAAAAGATGTACAAATTTAATGAAATGTCACTCATATGATAACACATTTAAAAAATGATCATTACTGTTTAGAGTTTGAGATTATGGAAGCTTGTTTCCGCCACAGAATAAAACATTTTAAAAGATAATTGCGACTTTTTATCTCACAATTCTGACTTTATTTCTCAGAATTGCAAGGTATAAAGTCAGAATTGCGTGATATAAACTCTCAATTGCGTTATAAAGTCAGAATTGTAATATATAAACTTCTGACTTTTTTTCTCGCAGTTTCGAGTTTATATCACGCAATTCTTTTCTCAGAATCGTGAGATATAAACTTTACATTACGAGTTATACAGTCCAATTCTAAGGAAAAAAAGACTGTCTAAAAAAAACTACCGTCTTTCACCATATAATCCACTGATATACTAATGATATACACCTCTTTTTTTGTTTTGAATACATTATTTTTTCTTTTTTTTTTGCAAGGATATATACCTTAAATTAAACAAAAATGACAGTACATTATTTTACATTGTTACAAAAAATTGTTTCAAATAAATTCTTTTGGATTTTTTGCTCATCAAAGAAACCTGAAAAAAGGTATCATGGTTTCCCAAAAAAAAATATATGAAGCAGCATTAAAATCAGCATATTAGAATGATTTCTGAAGGAAATAGCATACCAGTTATAATATTTCAAAATATTGCTGTATATACTGTATTTTAATCAAATAAATGCAGCCTTGGTGAGCATAAGAGATTTAATTCAAAAACATTAAAACTTATCTTTCATTAAAACGTATTATCTTACTGACCCCAAACTTTTGAATGGTAGTTTGTCTATTAACCTTACTGTAAATCTTGTTTATATATCCAAACGCAATTGTATGACAAATGATCTATGATTTGTTATACACCACTGCAGGGATTCGAGGGACATCTTAGTGAGCCAGTGTCATATGCACGAGGCAATTATTCAGTCCAAACAGGGCCTGTGCTTTCAGGACTGTAGTCTCGAACCTTCACTCGCTCACAGCAATAACGTGTGTTCACTCCCGCACGATTCGAGAGGAGAGCTGCCGACACACTGACACGGGCAGACAGAGTCAACTAATGAGTGTAGAGCGAGCAGTGAGACAATATGGACATCCAGTGTTGTTCATCAAAAAAAACATACAGCAGAGAGAAAACATGTCGCAACAGTGAATCCTCACATTTCGGGGAACCTCAGCTGAGTTCAGCTAAACGAAACAAACACTGGCTGATAGATATGTGTAAATGTGTGATGGGGCTTCTGTTTGACTAAGCAAAAAGGAAAGGAGATGGACATGTGGCTTGAAGAAAGCACAGCTTTTCCTAAATTGCTAAGACACATTTCCCCCAAAAAATCAACACATTTCTCAAAACTATAAACATGCAATCAAACCAACAGATGTGAAAATCACAAAACTAAAAAAAAAAAAAAAAAAAAAAAAATATATATATATAAAAACATTTACAAAAAAATAAAAATGTGTGTTTATTTGTATATGCACTTTAATATTCACATACTCGTCCATATCATGATTTGACTGAGTGTTTTAACTTTTTAATGGATTTTCATGGATTTACAAATTCCATGACACTGTAAATTCCGTTTTTATGACTGGATTCTGCAATTCCAATTCTCCTTGCTTCCACATTTCTGTACCTTTTCCCTAATTTAAGCCCTTTTTGGAAGCCAATGGACCCGTCTGTTGTATTTTTATACATTGTGAGGTTCTGACTAGTGTGTGAACCATTTTTCATACTAGTGTTGGGATAGTGATAACCGTGTTAACTGTGTTGTGGTGATAACTGGGTGTGATGACATTGTGAGGGTTTTCCAAAGCTAGTGTTACATTCTACATGAGCACATGTTACGGGTTTCAAAGGATTATTAGTAGATTTGCAACTTGAGTCAAACAAAGAATAGTGTTTATAGTTTTGATATAGAGTTTTCGTTTTATAAAAATGACATGGATAATGAAAACTATCGCTAAGATCAAATAAATTGGTAACACTATACAATACGGTTCTATTTGTTAACATTAACTACATTGGATAACATGAACTAAAAATGAAAAATACTTCTAAAGTATTTATTAATCTAATGTTAATTGCAGCATTTAGTAATGCATAATTCAAATAAAGATCTGTTAATATTATGGCCTTGTAACAAATTGAACTGCAACAAATGTATTGCTTATTGTTAGTTAGTATTAGTTAATGCATTAACTAACGTTAACTAATGGGACTTTATTGTGAGGTGTTATCAATGAGTCTGTTGTTGAAGGAGTCATCTTTTTTTAGCTGGATTAATAATGGTAATAATTATTCTAGTATAACTAAACAGAATCTAGAATAGCTCAATATTTTGTGAGATACCTTTAGGTATAGTCTAATTTAAGAAGAGACAAACAAGACGATGAGGCGCTGTTTACACAACACCGTTTTCAACTAAAAATGGAAAACTTTTTAAGTGTTTTGGCCGTTCATTTATACGAAAACTGCATTTTGGGGCCTGGAAATGCAAACTTTGAAAACGGGTTTCAAAATGGTGAAAACGGTGACGTCATGCACAAGCGCGTGACGTGTTCAGTATATATATATATATATATATATATATATGGTGTTTCTTTACAAAGTGACATCGCCATCTACTGGCATGGCAGCAGAACACAGCGTTTTTACTCGTTTTCGCAGATCCGTGTGAACGAGGATCTCATCGCCCACAATCAGAGGTAATACCAGATACGCCAAATTAGTTTTCGCGCCGGGGCTGCTGGATCTTCATTTACTGATGGCAGGTTACACACTAAACCGGTGAATACAAATGGGCTTGGCGGTCGCTTATGAACGTGTCAAAATTAATAAACTAGCTCACTTGCAATAGTTACCACAGCCAAACTCCGACTCTCAGCTTCATCTGCCTGTGATCTCATGGTGTTTTTAATCATTGCTTTTCTATAAATATCCCTCTTGAGAATTCGACCAGTTTTAGTTTCCCAACGAATGTTTTAAGCCTCGGGCTCAATGGGTGTGTAGTATACTTGAGCCTTATCAGATGGCCTGCGCAGTATCGAAGGTGCGTGTGTATTTTTAGGAGCACTCATTTTGCGGCTGAGTGCCCTTCTTGCTGCTGTCTATATAGATAAGCTGATCTGGAATCAGCAGACCTGAAAAGCAAACTAAGAAACAAGCTCTGGGACCTGACCTCGGCCTGCCACACGAGGCTGAGCTAGATAGAGTGTTTTCATGTGAGTAAACTCAAAGCCTTATCTCTGAAGACGGATTTATGGACTCGGTGATTTCTCAACCGATTCTCACCAAATGTTGCAGCTTGAGCCTTTCATGAAAACAATTTAAGACTTGAGCGCAGAAGGAAATTTTTTTAATGGAATGAGATTTCCGAAGTTATTTCGATGAACTTCTGATTGCCTGTGTCAGAATAAGCTGCATGAAACGCAGACTATTTTCAGTTCTAGACAAGAACTCGGTTGCTCGAGAGCCCGTGTTGAGAGAGAACGGGGAACTGAGAGGCTGTTATTAATGGCTCTTGTCAAAGTTATTTATCAGCGCAATTTATTTTCATCAGTATTTTTATTAGCTCTTACAGAATTTTCATTACTTCGGTATTGTTCTTTACACGATGAGTGTGTGTTATTGCTGCCCGTGACATACGCGTGTGGGGTCATCCATCGAGGGCTCGCAGATTTAAAGAAGACAACAAGCAACAACGGATTAGCACGGGGTTGTTTTCGGCTGATAAAGTGCCATTAAATCATAGGGTGATACATTTTAGCTGTCACCCAGCGTGTTCTCATAAATCATGGTTTCATAACTGAATTACCAAACGCCTTTGCCCTAGTACATCTATTTAACGGCACGGTGCTCTTGTAGGTTTATCAAAATAAGTCAGACGTCTTCATTCGTCTTTGTAGGTCAACAAGCACCGTATAATGAAGGATAAACAGAAATGCGGTAGAAATAAAACAAAATCAAAAAACAAAATGTCAGAGAGAGGAGTCTCACTGCCAAAAATCACTGGGTCACATTCACTAATAATTGAGTATTCATTCTTATACGCACAGGAGATCATCTCATCAAAAACAAATTTCACGTACACATGACTTAAAGAGCACCTATCAGATTTTTCCCGTGTTCATCAGTCTTTAGTGTGTAATGTTGCTGTTTGAGCAGCAAAAGCTCCAGTTCTTCTCTATATCAGTGTCAGTGTTTCTGAACTCCCTGAAACGCCTCCATTGTAGTCTTGAGTTTCTTCCCGGAACGAACACGTCACAATATTCCTCATTTAAATAATTAATACGCAGAATAAAGGGGCGGGGCCTGGTTGAGTTAGTTAGTAGTGTGTTGAAACTGGCGGTTATGGTAAGGGGCGGGACATTTCCAAACACACTCGAACCGCTCGACCAATCACAACACACTGATCCAGCTGACCAATCAGAGCACAGTGTGCTTTTCAGGGGGAGGGGCTTCATAGAGACAGCAACTAAACAGAGCGTTACTGACAGACTGGGAAGAGACGAGCTGCAACAATGGAGAATATGGGGAAATAATGTGTTTTTGAACATTCAAGTATTAAAACCTGCTCTAGAAGAGCCCAAAAACAAAATCAAGACTGAAAACGGATGCACAAGGTTAGTTATTTGCATAAAACACACCCATCTATATCCATAAAAGGGCATTGGCAGCCTTTGTTGCTCTCAGTAAACACAATACACTCTCTATATAATACTTCACACGTTTCAGTTGTTGATCATTTTTTTCATAATGTAAATTTTAAATATATATTTAAATGATTTGTTCATGAAAACATTAGTCTGCACATTTCACACATATTGTGTATGTATGGTTTTTGGTTGGTGAATGCGACCAATTTTTTCAATAAGGATGTAACATAGTTAGATGTTTTGGGAAGAAGGAGGCGGGAACCGGCGAACATTCCAAAAGATTTTAATAAATAAATAAACAAATACAAAATGAAAGTAAAAGACAGCAGCCCCTCACGGATGACTGCTGCCACATATAATAAAACATAAACAAAATACAACATAAGTCCAGGCCTGGTCCTCTCTCTCTCTTCACTGTCGTCGCTCCTCCTTTATGCTTCCGCTCCTCCGTGAGAGATACGAGACCGGTGCGTCTCACAGGAGTCGCTCATCATTAATCACACCACCGACCTCGCGCCGCTCTCTCACGGCCCTCAGCCTCGTCCTGCTCGCCACACAGGATATATAATGTATCATAATAATCTATATAATAATCAGCAATAAATGTATCAACATTAATCAGTAATAGATTTACAATATATATATTCTCTTTTCTTGTTACACGAAAATTGAGAAAGTGTTATGACTGCTGCAGTGACAGTGACAGATTTCTGGGAGATTATGGATCACTCGCGGGAGTTAGATCGGAGACGCTTTCCAGGAGACTCCAGGAATATATGATGTCCAAATAAAGACAAGAGCTTTAAATATTTATGTTGCGTTTATTTTATGGTGGAGAGCAGCATTCGATAGCTGTAATGCCAAAGAAAACGAGCGCTTCTTAAATACTCAACTGGATATTAATTAAAGTCATAAGGACTGGTGTTTCAAGTAGGACATCACAGTTTATTTGTCTATTTTTTCTGAAAGTGGCCACAAATCCCACTCCAGAGCTAAAGGTCACGGTGGGGAAGCGCTAAATGATGCAACAGGCTTATTATACTTGATTTAGTTATAATTGATGATCTCATTAATCATCCAGCCATGCCAGTATTAATGGCTGCCTTAGCATGTCATTTCTTCCTGTTATAGTAATTAATCTTTGCTCCGGTGGATAAGCCGGAAGGTTATGTACCAGCGCTGGCTCATTGTCTCACTGTACTAACTTTGACTTGGACTATGTAGGACCTTTTAATACATTTCACAGTCCTGAGCACTTTGCCAAGCTAAATCATTCTCGTTACGACCTGACAAGCAAAGACAAAGTCCTTAAAGGATTATCACAGAAGATATTGACATGTCCATTGTCCATGAGCGAATATTGACATTGTGTCTCAAACCTGGCTGTGGCTTTGGCATAATTATCTCTCTCTCATCCAAATGCATTTGTTTTTATAAAATGACAGTCCCGCTATAAAATTTGGTAACCTCCTTGTTAAAGGAAACCGTTGCTGTATGATATTAGCTAAAGCGGTTTACCTACTCTAATACAGCATGAATTATCATGAATGTGTATTATATCCATGATGTTAACCCTATAAAGCGTACTGTATCATATTTGATTCGCAAACCAGCAAAGCTTTGATCATGTTGATCAGTTTAGAGGTCAGGTTCTAAATAATCAACATTATTAAAGGGGTCATCGGATGCCGATTTTCCACAAGTTAGTATGATTCTTTAGGGTCTTCATGTAAAGTTTGTAACATACTTTGATTAAAATCCCTCAATGGTTGTGTAAAACAACACCCTTTTACCTCCTCAAAAACAGCTCTGTTCACTGCGACCCGTTTCGGTGCATGTCTCTTTAAATGATAATGAGGTGCATGTCTCTTTAAATGATAATGAGCAACTGCATCCGAATTTTGCATCTGATGACCCCTTTAAACCTGATGCACATTACTACACATCTACTACAGTCCTTCTGTCATCTGATTGATAGTTTAGACTTTTTTAGCAAGTAAAATATGTTTTAGTGTAATTGTAGTAAACATAAGAATAACTGATAACACTTTATAATACAGGTCCACTAGTATGCATTAATTCATGCTCAATAGCACAATGCCTTAAAGGCACAATATGTAAGATTTTTGGATCCACTAGAACAATGTTATATATTTAGTTGACTTGTGTACTTACATTATCCTAAATGTTTCTAAGAATGTTTAAATCCAGAGAAATAAGCAGTTTTAACCAGGACACGGACCGTGTCAATGACATCAGAAAAATCGCGTTTCCCACGATTTCCGGTTTTGTTTTTGTAGAAACCATGGAAACATCAAAGATGCATTAATATATTATATGTTTTATTAGACAGGCGAGCAACTGTTTGGATAAATTTATCGACAGAAACGAATCACAGCTATACAGCTCCACACAATTAGTCTTTTTGTTTAAATCTCGCTTTCTTGATTTACCGCGAATACCATGTTTTACCACGTCTAATATCGATCACGCTCACTGCAGTGTGCAACAAGTGTCTCATATAGTAGCTAACGAGCGAACGCACAGCATTATAATAACTTTCAACAACACACTCAAATGTATCTAATATGATAAAACGGTGTAATAAAAGCTCCACCGCCATGTGTCGTGCTCGTCTCTCATTAGCAATTGCTAATTGCTAACGGCTTTCGTAACGTTAAAAAATCTTTAATACATTACCGGTCATCCATGAATATGATTTCTGTCGTATTCTCCACCGGCTGTAGAGGTGAAGACGAACAACTCCCATGATTCAGCGAAATCAAATCTACGCCTTTGTTTTGAACACATCACGCTAGTGTTTTCAGCAGGGATTTCCTTTTCCTGCACGAGAGTCCGTGTCTGCGAGAGGACAAAAGAAAAACGTGGGTTGTTAATCTAAATATTTAAAGAGATTGCAGGCAGTGGACACACCGAAGGTTTCCTTTCTCTTGGTTTTCTTCCTTTCCCCTTGTTAGCCACACGCCACACTATATTTTTAAGGCTCTTTTCATAACCACTGTCCAGAAGAAAGAGACCAAAGCCTGCAGGAGAGACGGAACAATACAAAGAAAGGCAATACAATTCAACCAGTACGGGTCACAGCAAAGAAATGTCACAGAAAGTGTGGTAGAAGAAAGCAAGGACATCACGTTGTGATGAAAATACTTCAGTTCATGGTGGTTGGATTGCAGTATTTTGTAAAAGCGGAGTCTGAACCCCTTTGCGAGTTTCATCATGTTCTGGGGAAGGACTCGGTGAAGCGTGCACCGAGCAGCTGGTTTCATTAACCTCCTGTCCAACCCTGGAGAGAAGGAAGCAGGGTAAGGCGATGTAAATGGTGACCTTCTAAATATGCATCCAGATATCAGCGAGCGAACGCCTCCCTGCTCTCGCGATTCATCGAGAGGGAGGGAATGGAATAGCAGACAGCGAGGAAACTAGGCCACTTGTTTCAACAGTTGAGTCACCTTGGCAATACTGACTTTGAGCCTCTGGGGTGTGAATTTACCCGTGTTTCGGAGTGTGACAGGATGGTTTGTATGCTGTCATATCTATATTTCTCACAAGAAGGACCTTTTCACATCATTTCTGGTAACAGTTATATTATGATTATATATTGCTCTGTTTTGTCATACAGCCTGTAATTGCATCAACATTAGTACAGAGATACTTTCATTAAAAATGGTGAAACAATGGTTTTTCAAACAAAGGACTTTATCAGTTTTAATAGTTCTTTTTTCTTTTCTTCATAATATCATGAAATCAAAATGGCCTCTATTCACTTTTTTAATACACATCCCGAGTCTTATTGTGAATGGTTTCATCTGTGCGCATTATTAGGAAACAAAACAAAACAAAAAGTTTGTGATCTTCGTTGTATTTCAGGAAAGGAATAATCTTGGTAACACTTTACAATAAGGTTCATTAGTTAACATTAGTTAATGTATTACAGTTACTAACATGAACTAACAATGCGCAATGCATTTGTTACAGTATTTATTCATCTTTATTAATGTTAGTTAATAAAAATCCAGCTGTTCATTGTTTGTTCATGTTAGTTCACAGTGCATTAACTAATGTTAACTAATACAACCTTTGATTTTAATAATGTATTAGTAAATGTTGAAATTAATAAGATTAATAAATGCTGAAGAAGTATTTTTCAATGTTAACTAATGAACCTTATTGTAAAGTGTTACCATAATCTTTTATAAATGACTGCAAACTCGTGAATGTGCAGTAACTCGCACTTTTCCAACACAGACTCGCTGGAAAAAAAATTGACCTAAACACACAGTTTACTGCCGTCTCAAAGGAACACTAGTGAAAACCAACAAACTTCAATCCTTTTTACTCAAGTTATGATTACAGGGGTAGATTATCTATTTATAACGACTTATTTTTGCGCAGCATTGCACTTCTGATGTGAAGCATTCAGGTACTAGTCCTGAGAAACACCAATCGCAATAAAAGAGCTCAAAGACTTGTAGAAGCAGCTAACATGCTCTGTACTGTTGCTTTAGCGCATGTGTTTTCTCTCACATGTGAGTTTGTTAACACTAGACCTGCATGATTATTTGTTAAAAGACTGCTATCTCGATTCAAACACCCACCAGATCTTATTCCTAAATGACAACGGTTCAACTCTGTCTATTAAACCATTGACAGAATCATACCAGAACATTCGGATGTTTGCGCTGCCGCTGACCAGAGAGCAGTTGTCATGTTTAGGTATTAAACAGCTTCACAAACAGTCTTTTCAACCACACAGTATCATATTTCTGTCTTACAATAATTCAGATTATCACAGAAGTACTGGTATAAAATATTATAGTTCAGATATAAACACTGATGTCTACAATAGTGATCGGAATAGAGCAAATCACCTTTTGAAAGTAACTTGGTGCTTCAAATAACAATTACATCGATTACAAGTGACAATGTGTATTTGTCCTTGAATCATTAATTCAAGAGATTTGTTCAAAAACACTGATTCATCCAGTAATGAAACAAGTGAAGTCTTTATGAGAGAGTCATAATCATTCACTCAACCGTTTAAAAAAATAATTTTAATTAATTAAAATTTGTATTAAATTAAATAGACTGCAACTAGTAATTTACAGTGGTCTGTTCAGAATCGTGGGCGAATCATGATCTCTATTTGAAACAGAAAAATCATGATTCTCATTTTATCCAGAACCGTGCAGCTCTAGTTGACACTATCGGTTAGGTTTAGTGTAGAGTTTAGTGTAGAGTTTAGTGTAGATGCTACGTTATTTTCAAATGCCTTTTAAGGCACTCACTGGACTTTTCATTTCCAAACTGCTGCAATATGTTTTTTTTGTTTGTTTTTTTTGTTTTTGCCAGATTCTGTTTTGGATCAAACTGAACACATTTCATTTTGAAAGTGCAGTGAAACATGCAATAAGCAAACTAGTATAATTTTTCAGAAAATATGTTGCACTTTTCATGATACAGTTAATTTGTGATGTCTAGTCAAGTTCAAGTTCAAGAGATCCTGTTTCATTTGAAAATATGTCACGTTAGGGTATGGTTTCATGTTGAATTTCAAAGAATAGCATTGACTAGACTGTCAATTCTATGTTGTTTGTTTCCAAACACGTCTTCAATTCATGTTGTTTGTTTGTTTGTTTGTCTGTCCCCTAGAGGGCTGACCTTGCCGTGGCTCCTCTCACAATCACCTATATGCGGGAGAAAGCTATCGACTTCTCCAAACCTTTCCTGAACACCGGCATCAGTATCCTGTACCGTAGACCCAACAGCACCAACTCCGGCTTCTTCTCGTTCCTGGACCCCATGACCCCTGATATCTGGATCTACATTCTGTTGGCCTACCTGGGAGTCAGCTGTGTCCTCTTCGTCATCGCCAGGTGAGCGACAACACACTGTGACTATTAACCTTCATGGCACCTTGAGAAATTTGCTTTGAATTCACTCAGTAAAGCATCAAAGGGCAAGCAGTTATGCATTATTAGTGGTGTTTGCTAAGGCTAAGAGACCAAACCTTACCTAGGGATTAGAATATCAAAGAGGTTTTCTGGTGGGATTTCTGTGGACATAAAAAACCTGCTTGACAACTGCCTAGCAACTGTACTTAAGTGCTACATGCAAATGGAAAATATTCAGAAGAGTGTAACCACCTGCATAACAACATCATCAGAAAAGAAAATAATAACCACATTTTCAAATAGCCCATATTCCATTTTGTCGTTTTGCAAAAAAACAAAAAACAAAACACTTAGATATATTTATCTGAACCTGACAAAAGCTGTAGAATCAATTGTTTCCAGATGACTCTTGATTTGATACGTCTTTATGTGTAGCTTGTCCAAATGTTTTTAAGGACCACTATACACCATAATAAAATGTTGACTTTACTTGTTGATTTGCATTTAATTTAAGGTATTTAATCAATGTATGCATTTCCTGAGAATCAAACTCATGAACTTGGCATTGTTACTACCATGCTTTATTGTTAGAGCTACAGGAATACTGTATGTTGTAACCCAGGACACTGCTGCTTGTCCAAGAGTTATATGTGTGTTATAACGACACCAAAGGCCATATAGCGTCTGTTTACTGACATACCCGAAAGCCCATTGCTTTTAATGAGTAACATTGCTGTCATTATTTTTTTTTTATTTTATCATCATGAAGTTTCTTAAAATATTCTGATATTTTTAGGTAAGAAAGATTATATTTTTATTTACAGTGTAGATATCTTTGAAGACAGAAGCTTTAAACCTACCAACTTTTTTTACAATATTAAACACGTAACAGGCAGATGAAAGTACAGTCACAATTCTTTTCTTCACAAAATGACACAAAAGCTCTATAGAAGTATTCCTGCTGAATAGTAAGACCTGTCAAAGCCATGTGATAGCTTTGTGTGAGACAGAAGCCCCTTTCACACAGAGATTCCGGAAAATACACGGATAAAGTGAGCCGGGATTTGACCCGGGTTCGTTTGATTTTGGTTCATTCACACTGCGAGTGATTTTCCGGGAATGAGAGAGTGCGTTCACACACGACCCGTAAAAATCCCGTAAAGACACGTGACATCGATGTGACTTGTAATGTCTCAGCAGCGTCTTAAGTTTGCTTATGAGCTGCGATTTCTCTCTCAAGAAACCAAGCTTGTCCATTTTTTTTCTCTGATTCGATCATAAACTTGCGCATTACGTACCGTTTCACAGCTGCCGAACGATCCCGACTTCAGCGTCATCACTACGACACGGCATTATTACGGCTTTTGTTCACACAGCGCGCATTCCGGGACTGAACACGGCAATGTTACTAGGTCCCCAACCCGGCATCGATCCCGGCATCAATCCCGGGTCGTGTTTGCGTTCACACAGAAGGCACTCTGGCAATTTGCCGGCAATTTCCCGGGTTCAAAGCGCTGTGTGAAAGGGGCTAGAGTGAAACTGAGAATGCGGTTACTCTTGATTGTGATGCTCCCCAACAGATATTCTACTAACTACAAGCAACTTTGCAACTACATGTCAACTAACTCTCATTACAGTATTGGTAGACTGATAGGTTAGGGTTCGGGTTGCTAGAATAAGTTGAAATGAACTTGTAAAGTTACTTATAGTCAGTAGAATGTCTCTTGAGGAGCATCAAAATAAAGAGTTATCAGATATTAAGCAGACAGTCTACTAATACTCTAATGAGAGTTAGTTGACATTAGTTGCAAAGTTACTCATTGTTAATAGAATGTCTAAATGTTCCCCTCTGAACTTGAGCATGTCTCAATCGTTCATGAGACACACCAAAGCCAATGGCAGGCGGCGATTTTTGAATTGAATTTGAGCGTTATGGTAGATTTGGACATTGAACACATTTTAGGTTTGTAACAAAGAAATAATTGGCCTCTGAAGACTTGCAATGTTGCAGTTTGGAATACTTATATGAGCTTATTATGATTGTGCTTTTCTCTGCCTATTAATGTCAAATTATGTCAGTATACATTCAAACTTTAAAAATCATACACCAACATATCATGTCTGGCGAAGTCCCTTGCCCATTCACGTCAGTCTGTTTACACCAAAGGTTCCTCATTGAAAGCAGTAGGTAGGAGACGTTCGGTGTCTGTATTGCGAGAGTGAGGAAGGGTTGCCATAAAAGCTGCCACAGATCAAACTGCTATTAAAAGTTCATATCACACAATTTGCAGTCCAGTCAATCATATAAAGACTGCTTTCAAAACAGGTTTTTAACACCCTGTTTGAGGGTCCTTTGAGTGGCGATGTCATTATTTGTAGGAGCGCCAGAAGTGTTTAGCGGCTCTCGCTGAAGGGCATTTCAGACTGACCATTAATGAAGAGTTCAGACACTAGAGACGTTTCAGAAGTCAGACTTGCTGTACATGTAGGAGATCCTCAGCCGTCTGGTGAAACTGCTTCATGCCTCAGACTAAAAGGCTTCAGGTCTTGTGAAAAACACACCAGGTTTCAGCTCTCAGGTCTCATACAATTAGGCATCAGGCGAAACAGCTTCAGGTGTAAAGGCATCCGACAAAACATACAGTATATATTATATTGACATAATTAGATGCAATTTAAACTTTTGTCAATTGGCACAGGCAGCACATGAAACTGTGCAGTGTATTACTAAGGGATACATGGATTTTTGAAGGTGCAAGAGTACTTTTTGTGATAATAATGTGTTATGTCTGATGCCTTTATGTCTTAGTTGTTTCGTCCAATGCTTTATTGTATGAGACCTGAGATCTGAAACCTGACATTGTTTTTCATGAGACCTGGAGCATTTTAGTCTGAGGTGCTGTTCTAACAAATTACTGGAGTCGGAGGATGTCCTAATATGAAGACCATACAGACAGTTTTCTTCTGACATCTTTAGCTTAAGAAATGTGCTTGTTCCACATAGAAGATGGAAACTACTGTATGTACAGGATATACTTATTATCAAGGGCATTTTAAATGATGCATTTATATTTTGTTACTTGCTTATTTATTATATTTAAAAGCGAAATGTGTATTTTCGGTGACACAAGCGTATCCAAACTGAATAAAAAAATAAATAAAAAAAATGTCAAACATGTTTCCAAAACACTCCCTGTCTGCCATTGGTTGAATAAACAGATGGCCCAGCCCCAAACTCACGCCATTGGTCGAGCCAGTGTTGCTATATCAGCTGGCCGGGATGTTAAAACAAACAGAGCAATGTTTTCAAGTATATTTTTTTGCACTCTTCAGGGAAATCAGCCAGAGAAAGGCATATTTATTGATGTCTCTGTATAATAAGATTATGAGATAGTTTTAAAACAATTACATAACATATCATCTTTAACATAAGACAGTGAAAAAGTAATACACAGTGATGTATTACCAGACATGCAGACTTTTCCTATTCTTTTTTCCCCTGGTAATGAGTGAAAACATGCACACAGACCAGTGTAATCCTGCAACGATGCTTGAGCTCTGCTAACAAGTCCCTTGACAATACCTGCGTCTCTCATCTTCTGAAGCATCTGCTTCCAGACTGTCGATGTTAAAGGACAGGTGTTAGAAGGGAAATTACACACATCTGCAGTTGCAGGGAGTGTCCAGAGTTAATTATGTTATAGTTTAACAAGCTGTTGAGAAGAGCTGAGACACTGCACTCGTGTCACAGAAAGTGAGATACTTTCCATGATTTGAACAAAATGCCCTGAAGTGGCCAATCTGTGATACATTTCCCTGGGGTTATAAACGCCTCTGGAACGATTGTAAAGTCTAGTTTAAAGTAAAGTGCTACTCTAATACTAAGAGTTCATGGTTAGGAATCAAAAGCCATTCATACAGTCTGCTTAAAAGACACCGTGCACTTTATTAGCAAATCTCACAATATGAAACATTAATGACTAAATTACAGAAATATACCAGTAAGTGGTGTTTGCTCATGCAAATCTGGCTCTTGCTCCAGTAATATTCAAAATGTCACAAAGTTTCAAAGTTTGGGAAATATTTTTTATTACAGATCAATTTGGTGTCATTTGTGGTCCAGAACTACAGTTTTAAAGTCCCCCTGTGGTCAATAATTTTATTCCTTAAAACTCATCTTTGATCACCAAAATGACATATTTAAATATTTTTCCTTGAAAAACATTCTTCATGCCTTAAAATAGCTTGAGTGTAACTCGACACCCTTGCCTCATTTAGTATACGCGGTTCTATGAATATGCAAATGAGCCCCGCCTCCACTCACTCACTCAGCTCAGAGATCCACTGGTTGACGATCACACGTTGATCTGATTGGTTACAAGGTAGTTTGTGACGTCAGAAACACCAGCGATTTCAAAGCGTGTTTTTGAGACTGTCTTTGGTTCACTGCAGTTTTAAGGAGAAAATACTCAGCAATGCTGTCGACTTATGAATTTACACATGGTTTGTCTTAAAGCACATTAAAAACACCACATAGACACATAAACAACATTAAAAGCTTTAAATGTGTCATATTTGTGACTCTCTCTGGTTCTCGCTTCAGGTTCAGCCCGTACGAGTGGTACGATGCCCATCCGTGTAACCCAGGCTCCGATGTGGTGGAGAACAACTTCACGCTCCTCAACAGCTTCTGGTTTGGCGTGGGCTCCCTCATGCAGCAAGGTATGCTTGTTCTTCTGCAAACTCAACACACTTTCCAAACAAGCCAAAAAACCTGACAACAGAGTGATATGACTGTCTTCCACCCTTTACCTGTCAAAACCACAGAGTTCAGACTCTTCTGACAGGAGGAGGGAGTATTCATCTTGCTTGTCAGTGAGGCGGGGATGAGGGGTGTCAAACATCTGTCACACACACTGGCAGGTTAGAGGGATAACAGCAGCGTTTGTTTGCTGACACTCAGAGACCTTCAGGATTGTGAGTTTGAGGTTGGGATGACAGTCGACAGAAGACTGTTTCAATGGTAGCACAGGCACAGTGGGACGTCTCTGTGGTTCGTCTGGTTCTTGTTTATTGCATGTCTCAATACAGCGTTTCAGTCGTTCACCATGGCTGACGTGCAGCTTCAGAGGGACACGAGAATATAAAATATTTTCCTCATATTTTGATGGTTTAATCATTCTTGTAGGGTCATTAATAATAAACATGCCCTCGTGACATCACTTTTGGACACTAATGAAGAAGATGAAAATAACTGTACATATTCATTATCAAGGGTATTTAAGAGATTTATCTTCTCATGTTTCTCTTTCTTATTTCTTCTATGTATGTGTTATTTATTTGACACAAGCATAATCCAACTGCATCTATTTATGGTCTTAATTGCATTACTTTGAGTTTTTCTGTCTCATCATGTTCAGTTAAGACTGAAATTCAGTCAAAGTATTTCAGTTCGCTGTTGAATATACATGGAGACGGCAAACTTACAAGAATCGCTAACGAAACCAAAATCATGTGGATTCAGTATTTTAGTATTTTAATGGAGCCACTTTTGAATAAGAAGTGCTAATCTGAGATTTTATCTCAACACAACACCAAAGGGAATGACACTCTCTCACTCTCTCTCTCTCTCAAATATTATCTCCCTTAATGCCATTTTAAATATTGTGTTTGGCTCTGTGCTGAGCGCCACCTCACAGAATTAGATGGAGGAAGCTATTAAAGACACGCAGGGGTTGAAGCTGTTTCCACACCCCTCACAGGCACACATTAGCAAATGATACCCTCAAAACCAAACGGCATAATAAAACGTGCCAGGGAGTAATGAAATGTTTTACCTCATGTAAGGAGACAAATAGAAAAGACTCTTCCTGTGCCCACGGCGATTCTTTACTCTCGGGGAGTGCAAATCTGCTGCACTTTTCGTTACGCATGAAATCTCCACTGATAAGATATGCATGCGATACCTGTCGGTTTGAAACACACACTTCATGTATTGGTTGTCTGGAGCCAATAGAAGTTCTCTCTTGACTCTCAAAGTCATGTGACGTACCGTGTGTGTTTGTTTACTCACTAGGGTTGCGTGAATGATTGATGATTTACACTTTAGCAGCAATTTAGAGTCTAAAAACTGTTAAAGCATCAACTAGTATTAGATGGTGTTAAAAATAAGTTCAGTTTTATTGCATCCAGCTAAGACAGCAGGCACAGCTAGTGAAAAACAAGATCACACTTTAGTTTAGGGTCCAATTCTCACTATTGTCTAACTATTATCTATGACTTTTGCCTCAATAAACTCCTAATTACTGCTTATTAATAGTCAGTAAGGTAGTTGTTAAGTTTAGGTATTGTAAAGGGATGTAGAATATGGTCATGCAGAATAAGGCATTAATATGTGCTTTATAAGTACTAATAAACAGCCACTATCCTATTAAAATGCATGCTAATATGCAACTAGTTAATAGAGTGAGAGTTGGACCCTAAACTAATGTGTTACGAAAAACCAAATATACCAAAATGTACTTGAAATACATTTATTTTATGCTAAGTATACTACAAATACATTTACATATATATGTAGCCTACTTTAATAACATAAATAACTGTAATTGTACTGTTGGTATACTAAATTGGGTATTCTTAAAGTCTGCTAAATGGGAACAACTAATTTTGTACTTAAGGCACTTTAGTTATCCAGAAAGAGTGCTGAGGTCCAACTAAAAATATACTGAAGTGTTTGATTGTGCTAAAGTGGAAATATTACAAGTTTAATTTAAGTACACTTTAAATATCTTGTACTTACAGACTGATATTATACAGAGATCATACTATCCTTACTAATAGTGATGTTAAAACACATAGGCTTTATATTAAGAAATGTGCATTGTGCAATAAAGAAGTACTCCACATAGAGTTTAATTATAATATTTATATCAGTCTCAAGCGATAAGCTAGTCAATATTTTAATGGATCTGTAGTATGCTTAGTATAAATGTATAGTTTTTTTCACTACAACATAACATAAAACTAATTTATTTTTTACAAATTCAGTATTTAATATTTCACATGTAAGAAACACAGTGCTAATTCTTCCTAACTTTCTTAATATTTATACAAATTTTTATTTTATTTTCATAAAACTGTTTATTCTAGACAGCAATGAGATTAAATGAAAAGAAAATAGAGACTTGTTAATTAAAGTCATCTACTATCCTAAGGTGGTTTTCTTATCTATATGGCCTGTCAGTGGTCTATTTTTTATTTTTTTTTGGAAAACATTTGAGACAAAGTCGCTTCATAATGAAACGCAAATTAACATCAATAAAATAATCATCTGGGAAGGATAAAAGGAAATCCAGTATTAGTGTATCTAGAATAAGACAGCAGGAACAACTGATAAAAAATGAGAACAAATAAAACCAGACACTACACAATTGGCATGCATACAAAATAAATGTTTCCACATGTCAGAAAATACCAGACAGTGTTTGTCTTAATTCTCTTCTTCGTTGTCATTTTCGTCTAACATCAGTTCCTGTCGACGGGAAGCTCCTTCACGCTAGCGCACAGCGGCTCAGCTCAACTGAGAAAAGCACAAAGGCATTTTTCATGTCTCAACAAAAACGGATGTTTCATTGTGCAAAATGCAGATTATTACATGAAAAATGGTCTGTTTTTGCAAGTCCCAAACCCTGCGGAAATGTTCGGCTAGTTGCGGATGACCAGCTAAACAAGCTTTAACCAGCCAACCTTCTTTCTTTCACTGTTTCTGTTTACCACTGACTGCCTGCACAAATGTTCATTTGGAGACTGCTGTGTTTTATCAGTTTGCTCAGTTCTCCTAATCGTGCACATATCTTTATTTCTTCTCCATGCTGGTGTTTAAAACATTATTGCTTTAGTGAAGAGTGGGAGTATCAGGCTGAATACTGAACACAGCCTCTGGCGCTGAGCCGCTCGGTGACTTTCCTCTTCTCCGGGAGAAGGTGGGAATGTTAAGTGCAGGTAATTATTCTCATCGGGAACTGCTTTGAGTTCGACCGGGCCGATGTGTTTCAGTGCTTGTGAAGGAAATAGCAGGACAGGGAAAAGCAGGTCATCATAATTAATATGACTCTGAAGCAAACCCGTGGAGAATAGCCCACAGACCAACGCAGTTTAGCAACTTTGCCTTCGCTACTTTTACACAGCGATAAGCAGATGTTGAGCTTCAGCGTAATGCCGGGGAATCTGTCAGCTGGTTGTTTGCCGTGACATCAGCATTTCTTTAATAGCGTGCACGCTGAAACATGATAAAGGAACATCTGAAGAAGCAAGGCCACAAAGCCAAGACCCACTAGAGCCGATTTGATTCTGTGTGTTGAAGCAAAATGATTTTATTTAAATAATAATAAAAAAAAGCTTGTCAACTAAATTTGTATTCTAGCCAAAACAGAGCTTAGTGAAGGTGAACTGTGTGTATTTGTGTTTGTGTGTGTGTGTACTTGTACAACTATCTTTATGAGGACCGGTTTGAGTTTTAGATCATCAGACTAGAGACAAAGAGAGTTAAGTGAGGACATTTTGTCCGCTCCTCAGAAACATAGATGTAAAATAATGTGTCTGTGTGTGGGTGTTTGTGGGTGTGTGTGTGTGTGTGTGTGTGTGTGTGTGTATGTGTATGTGTATGTGTGTGTGTGTGTGTGCATGCGTGCGTGTGAGTGCGTGCATACGTGTGATTGAGTGTGTACGTGTGATTGTGTGTGTGTGTGTGTGTGTGTGTGTGTGTGTGTGTGTGTGTGTGTGTGTGTGTGTGTGCATGCGTGCGTGTACGTGTGCATGCGTGTGTGTGAGTGCGTGCATACGTGTGATTGAGTGTGTACGTGTGATTGTGTGTGTGTGTGTGTGTGTTTGCAGTTTCCCAGCTTCTCATTGCACTGTTCACTGGCTCCCATCCTGAAGGAACTCTCTGTTTGTCCATCATTTCTGTGTTTGTTTGGTTCGAGTCTCTGTGTATTTGAGATGAGCTGCAGAATGCACTGATAGTTTAAAGGGATAAAGGTTTGTCTAAGAAAAGAAAAGAAAATATAGTATATTGTAGTACCATTTTGAACAGTATTTTTCTAAATCTTTTATCCTTGTATATAGATTTTTTTAAAAGAAAAATAGAATTACTTAGTACTGTTCCAAATTTTGGAGTTGATAAGATTATTTTTTTCTTTTAAAGGGCCTCTATTATGGATTTTTTAAAATGACCTTTCATTTAGTGTGTAACACGGCTCTAAATGAATGAAAACATCCTGCAAAGTCTTAAATCTTTTCAAAAGTAAGAATCGACTCTGAGTCAATGAAATGAATAGTTTTTCAAACGAGTCATAAGCCCTTTCGTTGTGATGTCAAGACGAAACATTAGCATATTGCATGTGCAGACACCAGGGAAAACTTGAACCTGAAACACTGCATCTGATTCCTGTGGATGCTGGACAGCATCATGTCGAGAAGACGCTGTGCTCTATAGTGTGAAGGTAAAGCCAGAATTTTCACTGCCCAAGGACGAGCATGTGAAGAATCAGTGGTTAAAGTTAATCTTTACCACGGTATCACAGCAGTATAATCCTAAACTTTTGCTGTTTTCCCTTATTTCACTGATGACTGCTTCTCAAATTTTGGAGTTCAATGCAGGATTCGCAAACCGCTTACTGTGAGTAAAAAACACCCTAAATATGTTTAGAACCACAAATGAACTTTCTTCTGTCGATTCATTTTTTTTTTTTTTTTTTTTTTTACGTCACAATTCCAACCCTCCTCCTTTATCCAGGCTTGGGACTGGCAAAAGTGACCCAAAAGAGACACTCTGGTGGAGTTACTTATTTATTTATTTTAAGTTTGGTTTGGTTTTTAACCTTATGGTCCACTTAGGAGCCTACAACAAGTCACAGTAAAACATGAACATTTTTAAAGCTACAATATGTTTTTTGTTTAGTTTTTTTCAACGCTAGGGGTCGCTAACCTCTTACAATAACAAAGGCGTAGGTTGATAATAAGCGGAATTATGGAACTTGCCGTCATGTCGAAGGATCTAATAATGTTTATGGACGAGTGAATACACTGATGTTTTTAACATGACTGTGGTGTGAAGCAGGGCGCGATTGCTAATGAGAGACAGATATCAGCGCCACACGCGAGTCCCATGGATATAAAGGAATGAGGACATTTCATTCTACCAAACTAACTTACCCGCTAGTGCTGAATAATACTCACAGGTCAGTTTATTAGAAGAATGAAACTTGTGAGGTAACACAGCGCTGTTTCACTTGGTCTACTACACTATCACACTAAACTGCATTTGAGTGTGTTGAAAGTGGTGTCATTGGAAGCATGACTTACAGCAAGCTGCAGAGAGTGACACACACAGCGAATAAGAACCAGATCTTTGAGGCCATACTCTTCCTTCAGCACTTCATGGACCCCATTGTTAATATCCGTCATAACAGAGGCATTGTCGGTCCCTATCTCCAGGAGTTTCTCTTTTTTAAGACCACACTTCTCGAGGAAAGCCACAACAGCACAGGCTATAGATCTGGCATCTCCTCCCTCCACTTCAACAAGCCCCGGAAATGTTGAGACAATTGTCTGCTTGGTGTCACTAAAGTACCTTATCACAACCCCCAGGTATTTAGAAACACTTACATCCGTGGACTCATCGAGGAGGAGGCTGAAACGGTGGTCACCCACATCTGCGACCAACTTTTTCAGAAAGTATGGTGCTAGAACACCATTAATCATTTCTGTGCACTTTGTCCTGTGCATGGGTTCCAGCAGTGGAGTCTGAGAAAGCAGCTCTGCATGCTTCTCCAATGTGATCACACGCCAGCATGGAGAAGTGTTCAGCGATCGCTAATGCCATAGTGGCCTCAGCATCTTTAGCAGAGTACATTTTTTTAAGCATAAATGGCTTTTTGGGTGGAACTATCATAAGGCTTTGCCTTTTGAGTGTATTTTTGAGTTGTCTTGTGTTTTTTTACATTGCTAAGTGGCGAGGAAATCAGCCTTACAATACAGACAGTATGCCTGTGTATTATCTCCAATACACAGCTTTAACCAGCCTTTGAATTCAGGGTTTGATTCCCACTCCTTTCTGTATTTTTGAGTTTAGACTGAGTCATGATGAGCTAGCCAGCTAGTTTAGCTTATGTCACAGAGAGGCACACACACAGTGAACGAGAGTAAGTGACTGAGGCTGTGTGAGTCAAAAGAAATGCAGCGATTTATTTTTGTGCAGTGATTTAATTATTTTAGACAAAGGACATTTTACATCCCGTGCTGAATGTAAGCCAGGGCGGGATCAGCCAGTGGCGGCTTCAGTCTGGACGCGGAGGGGTGAACATCTCCTGCCCTGACTGCAGCTGCTGCACGAGGACTGGACCCCTGTGAGTGCTTTGGGACGGGGTGGGGCCCACGGCAGCACCCGCTGCTCGTTGAGAAGAGTAAGAACGATATGTGCTTTCACGTCAGAGAGTCTCCAAAAGTCTCCAATAACACCAGAAAAAGTCGTTAGATTTGTCACTAGTTGCTTTTTAAAAAATGTGTCGCTAAAGGGGTCTGAATACTCGCTAAATATAGTGACAAAAGCGCTAAGTTGGCAACACTCCACGTGACGTGTGCCAAAACGCGGTAAACCAGTCACAACAGACTGAGCTGTCTGGCCAATCAGAGCAGAGTAGCTTGCAGAAAGGAGGGATTTAGAGAGATTGATTCATCTGACGAGTCGTTTGAGGATCAATGAAAATGTGGTGATGTGCAAATGTATATTATGAGAAAATTAAACAGTTTTTTTTGACCTTTGATGCATGTAAACCTGTTGTAGGAGACTCCAAAACAGCATTAGGAAACTTTAAAATAACATAATAGGGGCACTTTAAATAAGTCTATTATGCTCACCAAAGCTATAAAAACAAATTAATATTGTGAAATATTACTGCAATTTAAAATAACTGTTTTCTATGTGAATATATAGTAAAGTGTAATTTATTCCTCTGTTTAGAGCTGAATTTTCAGCATCATTACTCCAGTCTTCAGTGTCACATAATCCTTCAGAAGTCATTCTAATATGATGATTTGAAACAGTTATGCTGCTTTAAATTCTGATAAATTCTGGAAACCATGATATACTTTTTCTTTTCTTCTTTTCTTTACTTTAAAGGTCCCGTTCTTCGTGATCCCATGTTTCAAACTTTAGTTAGTGTGTAATGTTGCTGTCAGAGCATAAATAATATCTGTAAAATTATAAAGCTCAAAGTTCAATGCCAAGCGAGATATTTTATTTAACAGAAATCGCCTACATTGAACGGCCCGTTTGGACTACATCCCTCTACTTCCTTCTTTAATGACGTCAGTAGAACAGTTTTTTGACTAACCTCCGCCCACAGGAATGCTCCCTCAACTCTACCGAAATTCGTTTATGTACTTGCGCACTTCTTATAACTTACTGTGTTTACTCAGCTCTTACAGTGATTTTCTGAAGTAAAACTGACGCTTCATCTTTTGTGTGATGTACAATAAACTTTATTAAACTCATCAGTATATGTTTGATCATCATTCGGACCTGGTCCGAAACAGCAGACTTGTAGGCTATTAATAAATAATGGATACATACAAGCAGATGACAAATACGTTATAATAACCGTAATTAAACTACTAAACTATACCTGTTCCATCTCTATACAGCACTCTGACTCTGTAGGCATTATTGTCCGACTCGAAATGAACACGTTACTGAGAGTTTCTGATATTTGTCATCATTCCATGAGATGAAATTGTCCTGATAGACTGAGCGCGAGCTCGTGAGGCTCCGCCCCCTAGGTCGTCCAGCAGCAGCTTATTTGCATTTAAAGGGCACACACTAAAACAGCGCGTTTTTCTGAGCCCCCAAAAATGACAATTTAAACATGCTGTAAAAAATGATCTGTATGTATGATCTGGTATTTTGAGCTGAAACTTCACATACACACTCTGGGGACATCAGAGACTTATTTTACATCTTGTGAAAAGGGGCATAATACGGGACCTTTAACTTTTGATCAATTTAGTGCATCATTGCAAGGTATTCATTTCTCTGATAAAAAAAAAAAAAAAAGACTTTATCACCTCAGTAAGTGAGAGACTATATGGAATGTACAGTGTGTACAGGACCTTTGACACATTTGATCCACATTCCCTATTCTTATAAACATATATTAGCATAAAATCTAACCAAAAAATCTTGATGCATTTTTATGTAATCAGTTGATGATGCATTTAATTTGTGTTCAGGTTCAGAACTGATGCCTAAAGCTCTCTCGACTCGAATCATCGGAGGAATCTGGTGGTTCTTCACCCTCATCATCATCTCCTCCTACACAGCAAACCTGGCAGCGTTCCTCACCGTGGAGAGGATGGACTCGCCTGTAGACTCGGCCGATGATCTGGCCAAACAGACCAAAATAGAGTTTGGCGTCCTCAAAGATGGAGCCACCATGTCCTTCTTCAAGGTACAACCCTCTGAAACGATCATGTGGACGTTTACCAATGATAAGACATGCTGTTTATTCCATGAAGCTTCTTGTTGAGAACCACTGCTGAATGTTAAAAGAAGATGTGTTTGAAAGACAGCTTCAGCTAACTTTTTTAAAAAAAAAGAGAGAGAGAGAGAGAGAGAGAGAGAGAGAGAGAAAATCAATACAATTTCACAAAAGCATTTTTTAAGCTTTTCCAGTTAGATCTTAATTCCCACTGTAAAAGGAAATTCTCCTGTGCTGTCACTTCTCATGTTTGAAGTGTTCCTTCATAATGATTTTTTATTTATTTATTATTATTCCAAAAGTTTAAACTTTTGCCTGCAGGGTTTTACTTTTCCACAGCTTTGAGTTTTTGCTTTCAGATGCTGCAGTGCCGAGCATAGAAGAATATATAAAAATATATCAGGTTTCTGAGTGACACAAAATCAAGCCGTCTTTAAACCAATGATTGCGTATTCATACATTCTTTCAAAATATAGGCTGCTTTCATGGTTTCTGCTGATGTCCTAATATTTTTGTGTACATTATCATTTTTTGTTTTGATTTATGTTTGAGTTCAAAATTGCATCAATACTTCCAAAGCCTTGCTTTGACATTTAGTGTACAAAGTTCCTTTGATTATGTGTCCTTTTTGTCTTCTGAAGTATATGATTTCAGCATTAGAATGTAGATTACAAAAACAGGTGTTTGCAATTAAAATAGCAAGCTGTCGCTGCCTGAACACCTTCAGTTCTGCTTGTTTTCTAAAACTTCAGCCGTGGTATTATTTCAGCGAGCAGACCTGGAACGACAAATGTTAATTTAACATTTTATCAAGAGTAATCAAAGAGCGCTCACACTTGTTAATTTTCTTGGGTCACTTTAAATGTTTCATGGAATTGAGCCAACAATTATCCGTGATTAGCTACGGTTTCTTACGTGACCTCCTTTAAAAAACCATGAAATGCCATTTAAACCGAGTGCTAATTGTGATGTTAAAGTTTCATTATCTTGCGACCGCAAACTACACACACACACACACACACACACACACACACACAATTGGTTCCACTTCTAAATCCACTAGTATGTTTCATGAGCTCACTATGAAGAAAACCCAACCCAGGCTCACTTGAAATACATGGCTTTGCCTACATTTCTGCCAAACTGCAAAACGTCTCGGTTACGTATGGTAACCCTCGTTCCCTGAAGGAGGGAACGGAGGCGTACATCGTAACCGACGAATAGGAATCTCGCTAGAGAGGCCAATCTACTTCGAGTGAAACTAAATGCACATTGGCGTGCAATCATTTGCATCAGCTGTTCAGCCACACAGCACGGGTATGAGCAGCAGGTGCGATTGCACTTCATTTTTTGATGAGCTGGCTGCCTCGACGGTTCACAGCAGATGTGGCGACGGGAACGTACATTACCATACGTAACCGAGATGTTCCCTGTCAGTCGGTCACTCTCCACGTATGTCGTGGCCGACAAATAGGAATCCCTACCAAAGCGCCACAGCTGCTGACCACATCCAGCGCCCTGTGCGAGCCTCTTGCCCCTTCTTGCCTGGAAGGATAATAGGAGAGGGCTTACACAGAGCGTATCTGTCACTGTTGTTCTGTGATAACCCATACAGTGAGATTATTGGATAACACTGGGAAAGCGTGCCCTTTCTGTTAGAAAGGAGAACGCTGCGGAAACCACATTCTTCCCCGAAGGAGTTATGTGGAGATATACATATGGACTAACCCGAAGGTTGTACTGCATATGAATACTGGGTGACTTAGCCCAAGGGAAAGACACAGGCTTCCGTTTAGGAGCAGCCGTGGAAGAAATACACATATGGGATCCCCGCAGGGTCACACATATGGGACCCAGCCTAGACCCGGTTCTCAAGGATTCAATGGATAAAGGACTGGCACCAGACACTCTGCTGCGTCCGGGCCGAGGGTGTTGGAGGACTCAACAGGTTTTTCACTCTGGAGCAATAAGGGTGCACAGTAGGGTGCAGCAAACCGACAGAGCCGGGCCTCTCAGTGCTTCTACCCGTTTAGGGTGAGAACACGGGAGGAGACCGGCTCTACACGTAGGCTATAATATCTAGCGAACGTGTTAAGTGTCGCCCAGCCCGCAGCTCTACAGATATCTGTTAACGAGGAGCCACGTCCTTGCTGCAAGAAGGAAAGCACAGACCCTATCGAACATCTTCGGGGGTCCTCTCGGCGAGAGGAACACCACTCGACGAACAGGTTCCACTTCAAGGCTTACGCACTTCTCGTAGACGGCGCCCGTGCTGAAGTGATGGTGTTAAGTACCTCTGGGGGTAAGTCACCTAGAACCTCCTTGTCCCGTCCAGGGACCACACATGGAGTTTCCAGAGGTCCGGACGCGGGTGCAACAGGGTGCCCCGTCTCTGAGTCAGAAGGTCCTTCCTCAGAAGGTCCTTCCTCAGAGGAATGGGCCAGGGAGGGACTGTTACAAGGAGCATGAGTTCTGGGAATCAAGTCCGGGTGGGCCAATAGGGAGCCACCAGAAGGACCTGCTCCTTGTCCTCCCTGACTTTGCACAGGGTCTGGGCAAGTAGGCTCACTGGGGGAAACGCATATTTGCGGAGGCCCCGGGGCCAGCTGTGTGCCAGTGCGTCCGTGCCGAGTATTCCCTCGGTCAGGGAGTAAAACAGCTGGCAGTGGGAGGTCTCTGAGGAGGCAAACAGGTCTACCTAAGCCTCCCCGAAGGCGCTGACGAATCGCTGTCTGAATCCAACCGAGAAAAGAGATCCTCTGCACGGGGGAGAGTTTGCTCTTTTCCCAGTTGACCTGAAGACCTAACTGGCTGAGGTGCCTGAGCACGAGGTCCCTATGTTCGCATAACTGATCTCGAGAGTGTGCTAGTATGAGCCAATCATCGAGATAGTTGAGGATGCGAACGCCCTGTTCTCTCATGGGAACAAGTGCCCCCTCCATGACTTTCGTGAAGTCACGGGGAGAAAAGGACAGCCCGAAGGGCAGGACCTTGTACTGATATGCTCGACCCTCGAACGCAAAGCGCAGAAACGGCCTGTGTCGAGGAAGAATCGAGACATGAAAGTACGCATCCTTCAGGTCGATCGCTGCAAACCAATCTCGGGGACGGATGCATTCGAAAATGCGTTTCTGCATGAGCATTTTTAACGTTAGCTTGTGGGGACTCCGATTCAAAACTCACAGGTCCAAGATCGGTCATAACCCACCGCTTTTCTTGGGTACAATGAAGTAGGGACTTCATTGTACCCATGACACCCATGACCCCATGTACCCATTGTACCCATGACATGAGTCAGTACCCTGACCTCATATCGGCTGAAGGGACCGGCTCTATCGCGTCGTCACCTGCACCACTGCCTGAAGTAACCCTCTGTGGAGGATTAGATTGCGGCAGAGGCGCAGGGTCTCCGCCCCTTTTCAGGAACGAGAGTCTCGACCGTAGCTTCGAGATGGTCATCTTCCCACAATGGGTACATGACTCATCCACGAACGCTGCATCAGCATGTTCAATGCCCAGACAGCGTTCGTGACCATCCCACAATCCCTGGTAACGACCGCATCCAGAAATACACAGGTAGAGTGACATCTTTAAAAAGACGCGCTCTACCCGTGCAAGCTCTTTCAGGAGACTGCTCTCCTTGGTGCTGAAGCACGCAGGGGAACGGTCGCAGCGAACACAGACGGAAGTGTGCAGCCTGTCGTGTGCTGTCTCTCTCTCGTGGCGATCTTACCAACCTCGTATCCCATCTTACGGCCTTTCAGCGCTCTTGGCGCACCGTACCAGCTGTAAGAACAGCCTTTTCGTTTTGCTCAGTTTACAAACAACACAAACACAAAAAGACAGAAAGAGAGAGAGAAAGAAGTCGACCCCAATCCCGCGCTGTATGGCCCGCACCAGACGTAAGATATCCTCCTGGAGAGCTTGCTCATTTAATATAAACAGCTTCCATGAAGAGAACAGCATCGAAACGCTCGGCTCCAAAGCAAAAAGCTGAAGTGCAATCGCACCTACTGCTCATTATATATATATGTGTGGCTCGACAGCTGATGCAAATGATTGCACGCCAATGTGCATTGGCTCATTTAGTTTCACTCTAAGTAGATTAGCCACTCTAGCAAGATTCCTATTCGTCGGTCACGACCTACGTCGAGAGTGACCAACTGATAGGGAACTATACCTATACACACATCCCACGGGAGTTTTAAGCTGAAATGAACACTACTGTTCTGTTGCACAAAAATTATGATTACAGGGGCAAATTATCAATAATGAAAGACTTTTTTTTTTTTTTTTGTACATTACTATGTGCTATTTTGACATTTGTATCACATAATCAGTTTCATATATTTGTTTTTTTCTAATGTAGTAAACTTGCTCAGTCGCTCATCTAATCTCACCATCACCATGATTTTTGGAATGACTTCTCTTGAAAGGAAGAAGTTTTAGTCACATAACATCGGTTAATGGAAACGCCACCATTTCGCAATAGTTTTTTATCAACATTTAGAAAATATCGCAAAAGTTTAGCGCAATTCTGTAATGGAAACGTGGCTATTTATAACTCCTCTAGTGTACATGCCACATGAAAAGTGCAGTGAAATGTACCTGGACCAACATATTTTTAGAAATGTAGGCAGAGTCACATATTTCCAATGAGCCTCTTTTGCAACCTCGTATCCCACAATGCAACGTGCTCGACTTGACCAGTGTAAAGAAATAAACCAAACACAGTTTTCCAACACATTTTCTAGACTTAATATTTAACCAACCACCAAAATATAATTGTTTACACAAACTTACTAAATAATGCAAAATAACCATGCAGCATACTGTTGTTTGGAAAACTTATTTTTGCATACTGCTTCACATATTATTTTCAAAAATATTATTGACAGTTTCTAATGAAAAGGATCCAGCAGGTAGTAGGCTAGCGTTCACGTACATTAAAACGAGCACAGCTGTGGTGAAAGCAGGATAATAACTGCCATAATCCAGTGTACACAGTGACTGTTTAATCTAGGAAGTGTCAGCTATATCACTCCAGTCGCTTATTCATTCTTGTGCAGTCCAACGTTGAAGCCAATTCCCAGCCACTTTCAATTATATTGAGAGACACCAGGGAAAATAGCGTTTGAAGGGGGAGGAACAATAACAGGTGCTCAAGGTTAAGAGAAGAGCGCCAACACCAGCACACCGTAGTGTGAAGCTGGAGAGTGTCACTGTAATGGAGACGAGACTCAGGACGAGGAAAATCTCCTGGATGTCTAGTGTGTTGCTGTCAACTGGACCTACAACAGTTTCTGTTCTACTATATCTGGTTGCAGCAAAACACATAGTCACATGACAATTGTGTAAATTTGTCATTTTATACAAAAGAAGTGTGTTGCATAGGGATGTTGAATAAAAACATTTCAGTTATTCTTATGAAATTATATAGTATGCAATTGTATACATTTTGTATTCAAATTAGCATGCAGATTCAGTTTTGCAAGCGTTATTTTGCACAAAATAAGCACAGGGCTAATTGTTTATGCTTGATCAGCGAGCATTTTTATCCAAAGCAACACATGTATTAAAAGTTCAGTCCCCCTGGAGTATCCTAAGGTTAAATGTCTTAATCAAGGGCATGAAGGTGGAAGCTCATGAATCTCTCGTTGTGTAGCGTCATCCTTTCAGATATTAGCCTGGATCTTAAACTGCTGTCACACCACACTATTCATCAACATCAACTCCAAAAACATACTTATACATACAATTTTCAGCAGTTTACAGCTGAAATAAACACTTGTGACAGTAAACAAATAGCAAATTGTATTCTATTAACTAGCAAATGATCAATACCGAAATACTTTTGTTTTGCACAATATTATAATTAATAAAAAAATTAAAAGGTAACTGTGAATTGTGTGATATAAAGTCAGAATTGGATCATATAACATCACAATTGTGTTATAAAGTCAGAATTACATGATATAACCTTGCAATTGTGTTATAAAGTCAGAATTGCATGATATAAACTAGCAATTGCGAGTTATAGTCAGAATTTTGAGATATAAATTCGCAATTGCAAGTTATAAAGTCAGAATTGCAAGAAAAAAAGTCAGAATTGTGCATTATACAAAACAGATTTGATTCAAAGCAGCTTCACAGTGACAAATCAGTGCAAACTTCATAAAATAATTATGAGACAAATTTAATGTTTGCGCTAAAGCAGCTCAATAGTGTCATTATTCAGCTCAAATCAGTTCAGTGTTGATTCAGTTCAGTTTAATAAATGTGTAGAAGTTGATCCAATTATGAAATGTTCAATTCAGCTATAAGCATCACTATTGAAGACAATAGTGTCGTGTGAATATACAGTATATTGTACGGACCAGCAAACCAGAGTGAGTCCAAAAATGCGAACACATGCTACTTTAGATTACTGAAAAAATTATGCTTCTCTCTTTCAGAAATCCAAAGTGTCTACATTTGAGAAGATGTGGGCTTTCATGAGTAGCAGACAGAGCACATCGTTCGTCAAGTCCATTGAAGACGGGATTCAGAGAGTGTTAAAGTCCGACTACGCTCTGCTTATGGAGTCGGCCACCATTGAGTACGTGACCCGCAGAAACTGCAACCTCACGCAGGTCGGCGGCATCATCGACAGTAAAGGTTACGGCATCGGCACCCCGAAAGGTAAAGCCACTGGTACTACACGAACTGTTTCACCGTTACTACACAAACTGTTTTGATTCTGAAAGCGGATGAGCCACAAGATAAGCGGTTGTAATATGCTAATGTATGCTGACCTTTGACCGTGCATTCTCCTTTCTAGCCTACACGATTAGGAATATATCTCTTGGTGGAAGAATTACTTTGTGTAGTTTGATTTATATTTAAGGTGAAATATACCTATAGACACATTTTGGGGACAAATTTGAACCCAGAAGTGAGCTAAATCTGACAAAACCTGTAAGGGACATCCTTCTGTTTCTGAACCTAATGAAATTTTATTTCAGGATTGAACTTCATTCAAGTTTGTTATAAATGACTGGATTGTTTTAATGTCTTTCACATTGTTTAAGTCAAGTTCAATTCACCTTCATTGACATGCATGTGAATCAAAATTGAAGTTTGGTGGATCTGACCACCAAAAGCAAGACATTTGATCAAAAGATGATGTAAATATCACATACTGACCTCTTAGCTGAATTCATAAGACTTACAAGCTGCATAGTTTGCAGTGTTGAAGTAATTTTACATGCCTAAAGCCTAGTGTGACTGGAACTTTACACAGTATTCATTAAAAACTGAGCGTGAAATAGAGTGGGTGCGTGTGTGTGTGTGTGTGTGTGTGTGTATTTAACGCATTGTTGAAACGCCTCTCCTTTCAAGCGTGGAGTTGGTGTTAGAATGTTAAAGCATTCTTGTTTAATTGCAGTTTTCTCAGTACTTCATATTCCACTGAAGATTCTGATTTATGAATGACTTTATTCCAGGCTCACCGTACAGGGATAAAATCACGATCGCTATCCTGGGTATCCTGGAAGATGGCCGTATGCACATGCTGAAGGAGAAGTGGTGGAGCGACAGCAACTGTCTGGAGGACGAGCGCTATGAGACGGGTCCCATGGGCATCCAGAATCTGGGCGGCATCTTCATTGTGTTGGCATCTGGGCTGGTGCTGTCCGTGTTCGTGGCGATAGGAGAGTTCATCTACAAACTGAGGAAAACTTCAGAGCGCGAACAGGTGAGATGGACTGGAAGTGGAAACTATAATGTCATTGACTAATAAAGAGGAAAGAAAACGATTACTTGTGGTGTTCTTTGAACATTAAAGGTCCTTGCACACAGAGTCAGAAATTTCCGCACATTAAAAAATAAATACGACCTCACGTCACGTTTTGTCTGTTATAAAAAAAATTGGATCGGGTTACATTTTCTGCGTTTTTCGCATTTGTAGCAAGCATTTTGAGAGGTGTTTTGACAATTCAGAGCCACCGTACAAGCGAACGCCAAAATCCAGAACTGTTCAGGATCGATTGGTTCACTGAAATTCTGCAACAGATTAATTAATACGCATCAGACTCAGTGTGCAAGGTTTTTGTGCGTGACAAATTTTTAGGATGACCCTTGTAATGTACAATGTAATATACTTTTTGCATTCCTGGGTCCGTTTGTACCTGGTGGAACATAAGCTTTTAAAACAGTCATGACTTAATATTTCACAATACTGTGGAGATGGCGAGTCAGCATCGTCAGCTTCATATTTGCAGCCAACACTGACTCAGAAAACACTAGTTTATTAATACATATTTAAAATGTCTCTTTGCTATTTCTTTTTCAACACATAACTTTTGCCAGTGATTTGTCAGAGAATGTTATTGTGTTTTTACCATGCTATTATTAAATTTACTACCTTTTTATTGTTAAAAATGTCGAATGTCTTTAAATAAATAAATAAAAATGACAAGAGTGATGCAATACAACTATATTATATCAACTATACAGTGAGGAAAATAAGTATTTGAACACCCTGCTATTTTGCAAGTTCTCCCACTTAGAAATCATGGAGGGGTCTGAAATTGTCATCGTAGGTGCATGTCCACTGTGAGAGACATAATCTAAAAAAAAAAAAAAAAATCCAGAAATCACAATGTATGATTTTTTAACTATTTATTTGTATGATACAGCTGCAAATAAGTATTTGAACACCTGAGAAAATCAATGTTAATATTTGGTACAGTAGCCTTTGTTTGCAATTACAGAGGTCAAACGTTTCCTGTAGTTTTTCACCAGGTTTGCACACACTGCAGGAGGGATTTTGGCCCACTCCTCCACACAGATCTTCTCTAGATCAGTCAGGTTTCTGGGCTGTCGCTGAGAAACACGGAGTTTGAGCTCCCTCCAAAGATTCTCTATTGGGTTTAGGTCTGGAGACTGGCTAGGCCACGCCAGAACCTTGATATGCTTCTTACAGAGCCACTCCTTGGTTATCCTGGCTGTGTGCTTCGGGTCATTGTCATGTTGGAAGACCCAGCCTCGACCCATCTTCAATGCTCTAACTGAGGGAAGGAGGTTGTTCCCCAAAATCTCGCAATACATGGCCCCGGTCATCCTCTCCTTAATACAGTGCAGTCGCCCTGTCCCATGTGCAGAAAAACACCCCCAAAGCATGATGCTACCACCCCCATGCTTCACAGTAGGGATGGTGTTCTTGGGATGGTACTCATCATTCTTCTTCCTCCAAACACGTTTAGTGGAATTATGACCAAAAAGTTATATTTTGGTCTTATCTGACCACATGACTTTCTCCCATGACTCCTCTGGATCATCCAAATGGTCATTGGCAAACTTAAGACGGGCCTTGACATGTGCTGGTTTAAGCAGGGGAACCTTCCGTGCCATGCATGATTTCAAACCATGACGTCTTAGTGTATTACCAACAGTAACCTTGGAAACGGTGGTCCCAGCTCTTTTCAGGTCATTGACCAGCTCCTCCCGTGTAGTTCTGGGCTGATTTCTCACCTTTCTTAGGATCATTGAGACCCCACGAGGTGAGATCTTGCATGGAGCCCCAGTCCGAGGGAGATTGACAGTCATGTTTAGCTTCTTCCATTTTCTAATGATTGCTCCAACAGTGGACCTTTTTTCACCAAGCTGCTTGGCAATTTCCCCGTAGCCCTTTCCAGCCTTGTGGAGGTGTACAATTTTGTCTCTAGTGTCTTTGGACAGCTCTTTGGTCTTATCCATGTTAGTAGTTGGATTCTTACTGATTGTATGGGGTGGACAGGTGTCTTTATGCAGCTAACGACCTCAAACAGGTGCATCTAATTTAGGATAATAAATGGAGTGGAGGTGGACATTTTAAAGGCAGACTAACAGGTCTTTGAGGGTCAGAATTCTAGCTGATAGACAGGTGTTCAAATACTTATTTGCAGCTGTATCATACAAATAAATAGTTAAAAAATCATATATTGTGATTTCTGGATTTTTTTTTTTTGATTATGTCTCTCACAGTGGACATGCACCTACGATGACAATTTCAGACCCCTCCATGATTTCCAAGTGGGAGAACTTGCAAAATAGCAGGGTGTTCAAATACTTATTTTCCTCACTGTATATTTTTTATCAATATTTATGAGAAATTTGATCTGAAAATATAATTATCTGAAATTTATAAGAACATATAATGTGAGAATTACCAATATAAATTATGGATTTTTTAGAAATTTGAATCTACCTTTTCCGGGTCAAAACAGACCTGAATGCGATGAGAGGGTTAAGACATCAGGCTTGAAACTGCAATGCTCTATCAATCACGCAGGACCGAACATCACGCAGTGTCCTACAAAACCTCCCACATTAGCCCAGCAACTGCTAAAACGCCAGAGCAATCACCCAGAAGACCCTAGCGAATGCCTAGCGAGGCCTTGTACCATTACACGTACAGAGTAACAGATTTTAGACATACTGAGATGAAGATGTTCAGCACGCTGACTAAAGCTGAGCCTTCATTCACACCTGATAACATCACAGAATAGATCTGCTATTTGAAAGGAGAGATGAATAACCGATCGAACATCAAAAAGCATAGCAAGCAAATCGCAAATCACTTTTTATGTAGACACATCTCGCAGATAAGATGCCAGTGCTGAGGTTGACATTTAAACCACTTTGATCATGTATTTGAGTGTAAAAGCACGCTCTAAAATGAGAATATTTTTATCACATCCTCCTCAAAATGAATTATGTTCCTTACTAAACTGGAACATTGTGTTATTTTTCCACACATGTTGGAAGTTATTTTAAGGATTGTTTTTGGTCTTGTTTAGAAGTAGCTATAATATTATTTTGCTTGTCAAAAAAAGAAAACACATTGAACACTGAAAGACATAAAAAGGCAAAAAGATCATAAAAATGATCACAAGAATAAATAACATTTAAAAATATATTCACATAGAAAACAGTTAATTTTAAGGGGTGGTTGATTTTGATTTCACTTTAACTTTAGTTAGTGTGTAATGTTGCTGTTTGAGCATTAACAACATCTGCAAAGTTATGACGCTCAAAGTTCAAAGCAAAGGGAGATATTTTCTTTTACAGAAATCACTTTTTTGCTAATCAATGACTAGAAGGTCGTTAACTCCACATCAGCTACATAAATTCATAAAATAACCATTCAGAAACGTCCTGTTGCTTCTACATGTTGTCACTTCTTCTTGAGTCTCTCCATCTTTGTCTGACTCCGGTTTGAACATAAAAGGCTAAACGTTTTTTTAAATGTTCCGTGCGTGTGTGTGTGAGGTAATCAGAACTGCTAACACACACACACACACACACACACACACACACACACACACCCACCCACACACACACACACACACACACACAAGCTCTTGAAGCTCAGCCCTCTGTGCCGGGAGCAGCAACTCATTTGCATTTAAAGGGACAGACACAAAAACGGTGCGTTTTCGTTCACCCTCAAAAAGTGACAATTTTAACATGCTATAAAAAAATGTCTGTGGGCTAAAACTTCACATACACACTCTGGGGACATCAGAGACGTATTTTACATATTGTAAAAAGGGCATTAAAAGACCCCTTTAAATTGTAATAATAGTTTTTACTGTATTTCTGAAACAAAAGCAGCCTTGGTGGCATGAGACTTTGAATATTTTCAATTTGCTGACAAACTCCTAGCTTCCGTCCCACAGTTAGCACCAACATGTCTTCCTCAGCTAATGAACGTGAAAGTACTTATTTCCTCTTTTCTTGTTATCCTTCCCACCACACCATGTCCCTTTTTTTCCATCAAGAGGTCTTTCTGCAGTGCGGTGACGGACGAGATCAGACTGTCGTTCACGTGCGAGAGACGGGTGAAACTCAAGCCACCCCACCAGCATCCGCCACCAGCCACGCTGAAGACAGACGCGGTGATCAACATGCACTCCTTCAACGCCCGTCGCCTGCCAGGACAGGACAACATGAGCCGCAGCACCGCAACGACGCCCGTGTTTCCATGACTTGCCTGGGCGACGGCCAACTGAGGCACGTCCCCGGAGCCGTGCCGGAGAGCAGGGACTACGGCTCCGAGATGATCACGGCATTCACCATCAACCGCAGAGACATCCGACACCACATGGCCAGTCAGAACGGTGGCAGTAGCAGCAAACCAGTTAGTGACCACATCCTCAAACCAATGTATCCCACAATGCCATTGCGAGAGGGAGGCCGATCCGTATCCTTCCTGTGAGAACGAACCACGTCTAGCCAAACTAACCGAGTCTGATGTTTACAAACGGCACTCGAAAGACTCGAAGGAGCCCCCCCCTCCCCCCTCCCCCGATCAAACGAAAACGTGTTTCTCATTGGAACCGAGTGAAAATGTGGAAACGAGGCTTTTTATGAGCATGGCAATAAACGAACAGACGAATGGGAGTAGTTTTCTTAGAGTATCATTTATAGCACATCAAGTTCATTTCAAAGAGTTTTTGTGGGGGGTGCAAAACAAACGTCTCTGTGAATGCGATGTACATTACAGGTATGCGTCAGACTGTAGGAACGGTTTAGTTTAATACCGCAGCAGTCATGTGACCTGCTAGATTAGTAGAAAACCCTTAGACTGCGAGTTTAGAGAGTGCAGACGAACATCGTTTGCTCACGGAAATGCACAAACAAACAGGGTTGATTTCATTAGAGTCACCTAAACGAATTGACAAATGAGTAACAACTCTGTACGGCAGTTTTGAGCAAGACTTGAAGCCATTTTGATTTATTTGTGCTTCATACATTGCCGGCAGATGTTTTTTTTTGTTGTTTTTTTTGTTTTTTTTTACACAACGAGATCTAATGGTAATGACGGATAAACACAAGAGTTGCCAAAGATCTGTCGTCCAAATGGATTTAGACACTTGAAACGCAGCTTGCCCTACAGACAAGAGAGCGAGTGACACGTTTGTTAATGAGTTATTCCTGAGAATTACAGCCTTCATATCAAGAATACTCACTTCACATGATACGTACAGAGGATTCAACACAAAACGAAGAGCTTGCCATATATGAAGAGCTTATGAAGGAAACCGTTTTAAGACATACATGAGTGAGAATGTCTCTTGCCATGTATCTATTCAGCTACGACTATATTGGCTTTTGCCATCAGCATCTGCTATGTCAACTTGTGGAAGTACAGAGTTTATAGATGGTGTGGCCTTCATCAAAACATCAAATCATTCCATCTTCCACTCTTGTTGTTGTCAGGTTTATTTACCCAAACTGAAAATCACCCAAAACCTGTGATATTTTGTCTTCCCTGACACACAAAATCCGATGTTAGGCAGAATGTCCAAGCTGCACTTTTTTTTTCCATACAATGAAAGCTGATGAGAGCTTTTTAAAAAAAAAAAAAAATGGATAAAAAGTACCATAAAAGTAGTCCAAGATTAGATGTCAAAACCTTGTCTCACACATACTGTAGCTATCGTGTAGATTCAGAAAACTCAGTATAATGTACTAGTCATACAGACTACTTTTATAGTGCCTTTATTGTCATTTTTGTGTGTGTTTGGAAATATAAATCACCACCCGCTTTTGTTGCATGGAAAAGAGTAGCTCAGATATTCTGGCTAAAATGTATATAAGAAAGAAAATTATAATTGTACCAGTTTGGAACAACATGAGGGTTAGTAAGTGCTGACAAAATGTTTGGTTACACTTTATTTTGATAGTCCACTTCAGACATTCTACTAACTATAAGTAACTTTGCAACTACATTTGAACCAACAGTCATTAGAGTGTTAGTAGACTGTTAGGTTAGGGGTCAGGTAAGTTGACATGTAGTGGACCATCAAAATAAAGTGTTACCAAATGTTCATTTGTGGTCGAATCGACCTAATGGAAAGGTAATGTTTGGATTTTTTTTTTTTTTTTTTTTTTACCTATAGTATCATGCATAAATCTTGTGATCCATGTGATTGTCAGAAGCTGAAAGTGATTCTATTGATAATGTGGGTAATATCTCAACACCTTCATTTCAAAACATGCTCATATTCACCTTTCTCTTTATGTGTTATCTGGACTTGATGTTACGATCTGAGATGATCAGGAGACTTTCACATTTGCATATTTAAGTCTTCATCCAATAAAGAGAGTCAACAAAGACGGCTACAGTAAATTGCAATACAAGCATGTTAAACATCAAAACTGCAATACAGATGTACGGTACAGGACCCTCTCATCTCTGAACGTGGCATTTACTGACAGTTCATAGGTAGTTGAAATACATCCGTGACGGTTTTCAATGTGGGAAACCCTATAAACGTTCCCATGATGAGGTGTAGGTGCTAAGAGTCTTCACCCGCTGCCCCACCCCCTCGCGGCAGCTCGACCAATCACAGGCCTCCGTGAGGTCAACCTAACGGACAGTGTCGAACACAAAAGCAAAAACAAGAGAAAAAAAAATGACGCATTTTTGTGTTTTTATGGTGAATTATGTATCGACCAGAATAACTTCATGTGACTCGATGTTTCTTTGGTGAAAGCTCATTGTATATGTGTTATTCAAATTCTGTGTAATTTTAACACTCTCTTGCAAAGTAGGGTATATATTAGATGAAGAGAAAATTTCTGTATTTTGCTAAATACCGATGATTTTTACCTGTATTTTTTTCCTCAGCTCTTCTCTTCTTGATAATTTGTGCGATGCTGTATCGAGTGTGATACATGCATATTGTAATATAGAATCTACTCTCAAGAAACAATTAAAATGGAACAATAATTGAAAATCCCAGGCCCGAATTCCAGCACATTCTGTTCCATTGATGGAAGGAGTTGATAGTAAAACTGAGTGATGTATGTGAGATCCTCCAGATGTTCTGCGACATAATGTACTCATATCAGATGTATATAAATAAGACGTATAACAGAGAAGAATATGGTGACCGATTCCGTGTCATTTCTGTCGCTTTCCATGAACACTCATCATGGATATTTAGCTTATTTATTTTTCCTTTATTCCTCCCACAATGTTCAAATGGCTTGATAGATTCTGTAGGATTTCTACATTATCAAATCTATGTCTAATCACTTGCTTATTCTTCAATGCATAGATATCATGTTTCCTTTTACAAGCTGTCTAAATACAAATGTTACAAAAAAGACCCCTAGAGGGGTACATAAACCCCTTTAGGGTTCCCTAAAGAGGAAGGTACATCAGTAGGAATAAAGAATCAAATCAAATGTTGAAAAGTGAAAAGGATAGTTCACCAAAAATGAAACGTGTCATTATTTACTCATCCTCTTGTTTTTGGTGGAACACAATAGGAAAATGTTTACTCTGCTTTTTCCCTCTTACAACATAAAGAAAAGTTCTTGCAACTTGGGCACAATAACGACTCAAGTTTCAGCCCTCATACAAATTTATCATACGACTTCAGAGGACTTGGAATATCGCACAAATGTCATATGAACTTGAATACATTATTGTTAGACTTGGCATATATAGTACATAGAGTCATTTGAGGGCTGTTGCAGAAACCCAATGTTTGGGGCTACACTGGTAAGTTTGAGCAAACTCTGTTTTTTGGGTTTTGTTTTGTTGGTCTCAAGACGGCTATGGATGAAAGAAGGCTTAAATTGGAGCTTTGATGAGCAAAGTGAGATATCTGATGCAATCAAACATCGCTTGCTCCAAATTAAAGCCGTTTTGCCTGGATTTTGCTGCTATTTATTTTATATGAATTATATATTATTTTTATTATATCCTTAATGCATTGCACATGGGTATTTGACATGGAATATAAAGCTTTTCATGTAAAATATTTAATAAATTATTAATGATAAAATATTTACATATAAGTTAAAAGCTTTAGAATTACTATAAAATGACCATGCTTACATGCTTTCTTTGTAGTTTGTTGTGAACATACAGTATATCAATTATTAACTAAATAAATTCAGTTGATTGACTTTAATATATATTTATATAGCGTTGATATCATCTTTCAGCTTTTTTCTCAACAACAGCAGCGTGTCTTCCTGCCTGTGTCATTTTTTTTAATATGTTTCATAACGATCTCTTCATCTTCCACACAGAAGTGACTCTCTCTGTGTTTCATGACTGAATGTTCACTGAAGAGTCACACTTAAAATTCATGGAGTTCACAGAACATTTATTGTTCTACTAAACCTTTGTGTAACTGGCCTCTGGACTACTTATGAAACATTTTGTTCTTTTTGCATTTTGGTCATTGGAAGCTTTTGTTGTACATGGACTTTTCAAACCATCATATGGTTATTAAATAATGACAGAATATTCATTTTTGGGTGAACTACTCCTATACTTTCAGGCGACGTCACCTTGTGTAGCACTTTGAGGATGTTGGAAAATACGTGATAGACTGCAAAATTAATATTGAATCGGATTAATCATACAATTTGCACTGTGATGCATTAATTAAACTAATGACGTAGTATCGTTTCCTGAGTGAAGACCATATTTATCACACATGCCTTCATATCAGACTGATGAAAAACCATGAAGTATTCATTTCTATCTGTATGAAATGCATCACATTGAACATTTACTTTGGCTATTGGATCAATCAATCCTATTTACGGAGCATAAACATCTATTTTATAAAAAGAATGAAGAAACAATGTGAACATTGCTGTTTTACAAAATTGTATGAAACAAAAATAAAATAAAATGAAATAAACTTTTGCAAATCTTATGTTTTGTTTGCCTTTGGTGCATCATGTTTATTCACATCCGTCCATTGCTTCGCCTCTGTCTGCTTTCTGCTTCCAGTCGAATGCTGAGGTCAGTTTGCTGTGTTTGAGCGAGCGCAGTGTGTTCTGGAGAACATTGGCTTGTGCGGCGTGTTTTAATTTGCCTGTAGCAGAAGCACTCTTTGAAGTGAGCGTCCACCTGAGCTCAGCAGCTCTCAGATAAACCGACTCATGCTAGGAGAGCATTGCATCTCACTTCAAAGAACAACAGAGCAGCTAAAGCCCACGTTTATAGTGTTCCAGGAAAGACACAGTGTTCTTGGATGTTCTTGGGCTTCGTATGAAGATGTGAAAAGGAAGATCTCATGCATATATTTATGACCACAAGAATATTTAGTTATGCTTCACTCAAAAATGCAGGTTTTATCATTATTTACTCACCAAAATGTGCCAAATCGGTATGACTTCGTCCTCTGAAAAACAGATTTTTTATTTTTTATTTAAATACACTGGTTTCTCTTCTACATTTATTCATCAGCAAAAGCTTTTATCCAAAGCAACTTGAAATGAGCAATGCAATAATTGTCTTTTCCATTTAATGAAATCAGTCAGCCACTATTGAGCTCTAAAGTATGTTTTTTTTTCTTCAAACCAGTTTCCCCACAGCCGATTCTAGGGTGTGTTCACACTTGTAGTTTGGTTATTTTGGTCCGGACCAAACCAGAAAATTATACATTCAGTCCTTGTTCGCACCGAACCTAAAGAAACAAACCGACTTTTATAATGTATATTTTGAGACTGAACCTACCGAACATCCAAAACAATGCTGAGTTTGTAGTATGTGTGTTCATATGATGGTATTTTTATCAGCTGAGAACTCGTGAAGGGCTTTTAAAATGAGTAAAGGAATAAAAACAGTGTCAGGAATCCCTCCGTCACACACAAATAAAGATCTGGAGACGCGGTTCTGATGTCTGTACTGAACTGTGATGGAAACATCAAGACTGTGACGAGAAGAACCAGGTGTGTTTGAGCATTCTGCCCTTTATAGCATCCCATCTCAAGACATCATGTCCTGTTTTTGGGTTGTTTAGATGTGTTTGGTCCATGTTCTGTTCATATTTCAGTCGAACCACATTGGGGTTCATTTGGAAGCGGGTTGAGACCATCTTTTCAGCGTCTCGGTCCACTTGTTCGGTTCAGATTGCAGCGTTCACACTTATTCACATGAACTGCACTAACAGAGCAATCGCACTAGAGTTCGCTTTAATCCAACCAAACAGCCAAGTGTGAACACTGACTAAAGATTTCATTGGTCATTTCAATCCCTGTGCTGATTGCTATGGAAGCTTGTTTCTGCTACAGAATAAAACATTTTAAAAGATAATTACAACTTTTTATCTCACAATTGCGAGTTTACATCTTGCAATTCTGACTTTATAACACACAATTTCAACTTTATATTACACAATTTTGACTTTATTACTCGCAATTGCTTTATATCACGCTATTCTGAGATAAAAAGTCAGAATTGTGAGATGTACACTCGCAATTGTGAGGAAAAAAGTCAGAATTGTGAGATAAAAAGTCACAAATACCTTTTTATTTCTTATTCTGTGGTGGAAACAAGCTTTCAAAGATTGCCTATACAATGCTGATACAAAACCCTAATCTTAACTTTAGTATAGCATTAGTAGCACATACAGACAGAACTGAAACACTGTTTCTCTGAACAAGTTCAAGTTAGTAAATGATAACAGAATTGTAATTTTTAGTTGAAGTATCCCTTTAATCCTCTTATATACCGCACCGCAGCCTGTGCTGTTCTGCATGCATCAGTAATCCTGGCATTTAGGCTGTTCTGTCTTACATGAGCATGAATGAAGATTTACCCATGTTAAATTACCTTCAAGTAGCCAGTAATAAAACGGGGCTGCCGATAGACAGTTGGAGTGAATTTAACCTTGACAGTGAGGAGGTTTCAGACGTCTCTCCAAACATTTCAAGGAGCTCGGGGACTTGCAGAGCCGGGTCTGTGAGTGAATAATGAGTGAAGAGAAACTCCCTCATAATGGCAAGATTTATGAACTCTCACCATCAATTAATCCCTGAGGGGGAGAAAAGACCACGAGAGAGAGAGAGAGAGAGAGAGAGAGAGAGAGAGAGAGAGAGAGAGAGAGAGAGAGAGAGAGAGAGAGAGAATGACAGACAACAAGATAGATAGATAGTCTGGCTGTCAAAACACTGAGTGAAAAGGCTCGGAGGGCTTTTTATGCTATAAAGTCACGATGTGGACACTTAAAATTACTCATTAAAACCTGGATAAAATTATATAATTTAATAATAAAACCAATTCTTTTATATGGATGTGAAATTTGGGGACCAGTACTAAATTTTAAAAAATTGGGATAAAACATTAGTAGAAAAACTACAATTGGAAATTGCCAAAAAGATTTTAGGGGTTCACAGAAACACGTCCACTGCCGCCTGCAGGGCTGAATTAGGCCTACACCCGCTGAACATCGAGATCCAGAAGAGTTCAGTTCAGTTCTGGCATCATCTCCATCAGTCTGATCCAGAGTCAGTCCAATATAAAGCCCTCCTCGCCAATGAAACCTCAGCAGAATCTCATCCTCTAAACACACTCGCTCTTCAACTCGTCCATCAGAATATACTCCCCATCAACTACAGCTACAACCCCAAAACTATTATTAAAGAAATCCGCAAAAATCTAAAAGACACCCATGATGAATCACTAAAAGCACATTTTGACCTCCAAAATAAACTCCAATGTTACTCGACCCTCAATAGAACCACTAAATTGGCCAGTTATCTATTTATTAAACATTTTAAAGAAAGACAAATCCTCTCCAAATACAGATTAAGTGACCATGATCTAGAGATAGAGAGAGGAAGATGTAGACAAACATGGACAGAGAGAGAGCAGAGGATCTGTAGACACTGTGATCTACAGCACATCGAGGATGAGGAACACTTTCTGCTCATCTGTTCGAAATATACCAATATAAGAGAAACCTTTCTGCCCAGATTTGAAATCTTGATTCCATCGTTCTTTGAACTGAGTGTCACTGAAAAAATGTCCTTCTTACTCGGAGAAGATGATAGTACATCTGCACTTGCTGCTAAATATGTATTAGCAATTCACAACGCCAGAGACAGACAGCTAATTCTGTCTGAGAGACCCAATGTATTTATTCATTTATTAGGATAGATTGTGTTTATCTATCTATCTATCTATCTATCTATCTATCTATCTATCTATCTATCTATCTATCTATCTATCTATCTATCTATTTGTATTTACTATGCTACATATGACATGATCTATACATATATGTTGTGTTTGTTTATTTGTTTTATTATTTATATATAATATGTTGATGCTTTGGCAACATTGTGTTACACAGTCATGCTAACAAAGCTAATTTGAAATTGAAATATATATATATATATATATATATATATATATATATATATATATATATAGAGAGAGAGAGAGAGAGAGAGATAGATAGATAGATAGATAGATAGATAGATAGATAGATAGATAGATAGATTATTTTGATGCAATTATACTTCTATAATTCACATTAAAGGCACACTATGTAATTTTCCGCCACTAGGGGTCGTTTATTCAAAACAAAGGCGTAGCTTTGATGACGGCATGATTTCACTGAATCATGGGAGTTGTTCCCATCTTCACCTCTACAGCCTGTGGAGAATACGACAGAAATCATATTCATGGATGACCGGTAATGCATTAAAGATTTATTAACGTTATGAAAGCCGCTGGAGTGGAACGAGCCGCTGGAGCGATTGCTAATGAGAGACAAGCGTGAGACACAGATCGAGAACAGTGGAGCTTTTGTTCTTCCGCTTCTTCTGGTCATGAGTGGAGTAACGCAGCGCTGTTTTATCATATTGGAGACATTTGAGTGTGTTGAAATTTGTTATAATGCTTCTCTGTGCGTTCGCTACTATGCGGCGACTGTATGAGACACTTGTTGCACACTGCAGTGAGCGAGATCGATATTAGACGTGGTATAAAATCAAGAAAACGAGATTTAAACAGAAAGACTAACTGTGTTGAGCTGTATAGCTGAGGTTCGTTTCTGTCAATGGAATGTATCCAAACAGTTGCTCATATGTCTAATAAAACACATAATTTGATCTAGCGTCTTTGGTGTTTCCATGGTTTCTACAGAATAAAAACGGAAATCGAGGGTAACGCGGGTATGATGTCATTGACATGGTCTGTGTCCTGGTTAAAACTGCTTATTTCTCTGGATTTAAACATTCTTAGACACATTTGGGATAATGTAAGTACAGAAATCAACAAAATATATATAATTGTTCTAGTGGTTATATTTTGATCCAAAAATATTACATAGTGTGCCTTTAAATCTATTCAATTAAGGGTTGAAGCTATTATTTTTCTAAATCCCCTAATAATTTGATCTACATCTATACGAACAGGACCTTTCTAGGAAGCATATCGTATTTTAAGAAAGACCAGCAGTTTCTCCACACGACCTTAATATGCGTGTGACCTTGGCCTGGCCGTGTCTCTGCAGAACGATGCAGTCATGCATCACTGACCAGTTATGAGGTAAATCCAGCGCTCTCTGCATCTCTGAGGGATCGTGGGTGAAAGGTAGCGCTGCACTGAAGCGGAGCAGGAGCTTTGCTCTGATAGAGGTGTTCACCTTGGCGCAGGAGGTGACTGAACCCAAGATATTGTTCCCAGCAGGACTGCAGATGCTATCCTCACTGTAAGCCTCCTCAGAGCCGGCAACAATAACTCTTCTTTACCCAATAGTGCAGTTGTTCCTCACTGTAATATGCTTCTTAGTGAGTGTTAGTGTACACACATTGACACTTCATCACCTTTTAAATTTGAGTCATTTCCAGATCCCGTCCCCCTTCTTCGACCTATCATTTCTTGTCAATTCTATGGTGTCCTCAAAAAATAAAATGCGGCAAAAGTCCAGAAGTAAAGTTTCATACACAGCTGCAATCAGCAGTTAAAGAACAGCAATGTATGTTTTTTTTTGTTTTTTTTCTGCAAAACACAAAAGGGAATGTGAAGAATGCTTTAACTGTTTTTGTCCATACAATGAGTCAATGGGGGGTCCAAAAAAATAAAACAAACAAAATAAGATTGGATCCCATTTATTTTCATTGTATCAAAAAAAAAAAAAAAAAAAAACTGGTGGTGGTAAAGTGGCTTTTTACGATATGGATCTGCCAGCTATGCCACAAACATGTTAGCAGTCATGTTTATTCTAATGCCTGATCTGTGATCAGTGATTCCTGATGTAATTATTCAAGTTCAGACAGATTATCTCTCAAAATATCATTCAATACTGTTTATGCTTCAGTAAATCAAGCCAGTGACTAAACAATCAACTTCATGTCGTTTCTCTTAGTAGGATGAAAATAATCTTATTTAAACTGTGATTAAATTATATAAAGAAAGCGATCAAAGAACGCTCCCTTTCCAATTGCCCAAGCTGTCAATCAAACAGTGCAAGTTTATCTGGACACTTGCTAAAACTCGTTGAAATGAATCATCACAAAATCATGACTCTGTTACAATGTACAGTACAACGAAGCTCTTACTGTATTTACATCGTGTTTGCATTGTTATTTGGTGAAAGCCAGAGGTGTAAAGTCCAGGTTCAGAAAGTAAAAGTCGTCCTCAGTAGCTATTGTTCCAATCACCTGGATTTGCTAATTAGCACCGTCGGGAGATATAACTAATTAGTGAAATCAGCTGGCTGAGTTCATGGGTGGAATAAATATATGGCAGGACTTTTTCTTTCTGACCCCTGGACTTTACACCTCCGGTGAAAGCATTCGTGAGAGTGCCGAAATTGTGTTGCAATGATTAAGATCTTTTCATACGCGATCAACAGACTGTCTGTCTTCTGCTCAATGCTCATCACTGCAACCTTTCATGTGATGGGAATAGATCATTATGATCAATACTTTTCACGATTCTTTAAACTTGATAGCTGTAATAGTAAAAACGTAGTACAAGTTTTAGAGAGAGTTCCACATGTAATACTAGCTATTTCATATGCAAACATGTCAGCCAATCACAGCAGTGGGCGTTTACACTGAAGTCCCACAGCCAATCACAGCAGTGGGCGTTTACACTGCAGTCTCACACAGACACGCCCCTTAAAACAGAGCGTTCAAATCAGAGGCTAGAATCAGGCTAGGAAAAATGCCTTTTATTTCTAAATGATGACACTTTTTGATGTTAAAATCATACTAACATTATAAGGGCACCCCAGGAAACATTATAAAATAATAAAATAATCCAGTCCATGACCCCTTTAAAGCTCAGTTATCATCCTCGTTAAGTGAACACAAAAATACACTGTGAACAATACGTAGTTTAAATAGTAGTTTATTATGTGAAATTTCTGCTATAGTGATTTTTGCCTCATTGGTAACAGCCAAATTTGGTGACACAATGGTTATTAAATTAAAATAATGGATTTGCTCCATAAATGTAACTCAGTTCTACAATTCAAACTGAGCTTTAAATATTTTTCCCAAATATAGGCACTTGCAGTTGAATGTCCTTAATTTATGTTCCAAGGCCATAAATCAAAGCAATGTGGGAAGATAAGTGCACTTAATTATGTGCCAAATAAAAACAAAACTACATGCTGAATCTGTTTTCAAGAGTGTTTTAAGACAGTCAAATTTCTGACAGTGCATTGACTTAAAGAATAGTGTACATGGGAGTTCCAAATAAAAATAATAAATAATAATAATAATAAACTAGAAAAATGCATTTCCGGAGGAACTGCGAAGTGTGCTTGCTCGGGTGCGGTTCACTAACGTTAAGCAGGTAGTGGATAAGGGTGCGTTGAAGTTTTCTTGATCTGAGAATTTCAACAATAGTACTTTTTTCAAGATTGTGCAAAAAGGTTAAAAGTTATGTGCATCATATGTTTCACGCTGTCAATGCAGTGGTCTGCGTTGCGCTATCGAGTGTAGGTGCAGCATTCTAACATTGAGTCATAATGAGCTGTTTGTGAAGAAATTATCCGCTTCCAAATGATGTCATTTTAATCACGAAATTGAAACATTAAAAAACTATTTGCTGTTTATGGTGTGCGAGTGATAGAGCGCGGCAGCAACGAACCAACTGGTCAGCTTGCAGCGCAACAACATTGAATGCTCGGCCGAACAGCTGATCATAGCTGTACAGGGCGCCTTATTATTTTTCATCTCCATAAATATATCTAGTAGTAAAGCTAATGCAAAGGCTAGAAATCAATTAATCTTTTGCTGATACTTCCTTGTCATCATGGAGAGCGCAGTTCATGGTTGCATAGCAACGACAGACGCCACGGGAGAGCAAGCGCTTGTGGAAAGGAGAGAGTGGCGCGCTCGCGCTTTCCACTTGTTTTTACACATCTAAGGTGCGTTCCATTCGACAGGGTCCATACGCAGTGTTCACTGCTCCCCTACTCCCTGAGCACGGTATATCAGTTGAAGTGGACTTCACTGACAATAACCGCTCATTTGAAACACCCTGCAAACGTCATCAAAGAAAGTCAACGACGGGGTTTTGATATAACATAAATATATATAGGACATTCATATTTTAATTTTTATTATTATATTATATATTTACAATTATATTGCACTATTTTACAACTACCTAAAATAAAATCACTTTACTTCACAAACTAGCTAAGCTGGCTGCATTCACTGAGGTAAATTATAATCATCAAAAATAGTATATGTAATATTCACAACAATAACCATTAAAAATACTGTCATTTGTATAACAATGGCGAAATGTATGAATACTTACACACATACGTAAACTCCATCGTTAGTTATGACCGTTCTGACTGGTGATGGCGTGGTGCGCGAAATGACAGTTGGGTGATCATCGCTCTCCACTTCCTGTGAAGTGATGTATCGATGTTCCCTTATTCCCTATGCCGTGCGCAGTGCCCTTCGAACTGAACATGTTCGCTCCCTTCGGATTGGAATCTCACTTAAGATGGCGGAAAACCCTGTGAAGTCCACTTCGCAGTCCACAACGCACCTCTAGAGCGACGTTGTTGATTGTTTGAGCATGTGACTGCACGTTTCTCCTTGTTTTCTATTGTTATGTGCAGCATATTTCCCGTGCGCACAAACACAGCCACAGACAATGAATTGTTTGTTCGGTTAGCGAAGAAGAGCATGATGTATTTTGTATAAAGTTTTGTTTTGTTATTAACTGTTTTGAGAACTGGAAATGCACAATTCATGCATACAAATCTGTAGATATTAATAAATGAAGATGATTAAATTAGACCGATGCATCAAAAGTTATTCCCCCCCTAAATCTTTAGATCCCCCCAATGTGACCCATGCAAGAGGGGAATTCCCTCCCAGTTTAAAAAACGAAATTCAGGCCCTGCATTTATTAAGACAAACCTAGTAAAAACGAATGCAGTCTATACACTGACTTGGCAGCTCTGTGAAATGTAATACAACAGTGCCACCTACTGTCTAAATGCATTAACATTAAAAGTGTGAGGTGAAACTCTTTTGCAAAGACATAAGTAAATGGGTTTGTCAATTAGCCTGAAATAAAATAAAATAAAAAATAAATCAGATCTTGTGCATCCTCACATTGGAGTCCCGAGTTCATGTACAAAGTTTGGTTTCGATACGTGACAGAGTTCCTGAGATATGGACGACTTCCTGTTTGGCGACTACGCTGCTGATTTCGTTTGGCTGTGACGGGCAAACGCTTCCGAAAATCAAAAATCCTTCTAGTAACTTTTGTGAGGCTTGGTCCAAGGATCATGTACGTCCAGTTTCGTGAAGTTTGGACCAAATTTGTGACCTGTGAAAATTTAGTTTCGCTTTCACTTACACCGGTACTGACCGTACGTTTTAAAGTTGGAACGGTGTCTCTGTCTCAAAGGGCCTAGGCGCAGGAGCTGGCCAAAATTTATCTCCCGGGAATAATAATAATAATAATAATAATTATTTATTATTAATTTCAGCAAGCACACTTAATTAAACAAGGCCTTGGCACCCTTGGCACCCATGGCAAATGTAAACCGCTTATTTGACCGGTTCACGCATTCCCAGTGGTACCAGCCATTGCAGCTTTCACATTCATTCTGAAAGAGACAGTGAGAAAATTACGAAAATGTGAATTAGAAGACAAAAAAAGACAGCAGATTAAAATACCCAAGAGTCAATGTTGCCCTCTGCGTGAGGATATTTGTACTCACATGTCAAGCATAACTCTAACAGCTCTTCTGCGGAAACAAAGGCATCAAGGTATTAGTGTAATGCATATCACCAATATTATGTACAAGTTTTTAGGTTTAAAAAAAACAAAAAAAACTTTGCTCTAGAGTCTAGCACAAACAGGCCTTTGTCTTGCCACATCATAGCAGTGTCTGCATCTGCGCACTGTGTAGCAAGTGGCTCGATTCTTAGCAACAAAGCCACCCTGGAATAACAGGGAAAAACAATCAAAATAAAGACACACAAGTTAAGGGCAAGAGGCACGAGTTCTCGTACAAAAATAAACTATTATTAAAGCTAAAATTGTTGGCCAACAATCATTTAAAACATCAGGGACTGATGTGAGAGCGGGCGAGTTCAGTACACAAAAGGACCCCGCCAATCAGAATCACACACATAAAGTTCACTGTGACACCGCAATAATGACAACCCTTGCTGAAGTAAAGCCTGTGCTGCAAAGAACCAGCCCACTTCAGGAAGCACTCAGCTCCTACAAAAATAGAAGAAACAAAGAGAGGTCACATTAGAAAGAAAATAAATCAAACTAAATCAAATATAACAAAACAAAAACCAAGAACACAAATTACAATATACTCAAAATAAACAAAATAATACAGAACCGTACACTTTAAAGACAAAAACAAAGAATTATACTGCGACAGAAGTATAAAGATCACATCAAACTCAGAGCTAATTACAGGTCATAATATTGCAAAATGGCCGAAACCACTACTATTGAATAGCGGTAATCTATACAATTGGAGACTGTTGCGAAACAGTACGAGTCACGAGACTGAGGTTGGTGGCAGTAATATTAAACAAATCCACACGAGCACAAATAAACAAGAAATAATAAAAACACAACCAAAAAGAATCTTCAAGCCCACTTGGGAATTATACAGGTAAGAGAATGTGACTGGACCCAAAGCAGCAGCGTGGCTCAAAGAGCGAGTAACCTGTTAAGCTGCAACCCCACTTTTGAAAAATCCCAAGAAATGACATACCCAAACTGAAACAGATACAGTTCATGAACCCTTTGTACTAAAAGCACAAGTATGATCTCATTTGAAAGCTGACACCTGGCAGTTTATTGTAAATGTAGAATTAATTATTGTCATAATGACAAAAATTGTTATAAATAGCTTCAAAGTTTTGTAAAGTTATTAGAAATTATTTTTTATGAAACATCCTCATGAAAAAAAAATTGAAGTTGGCACTGGAGCAATCTAGAAATGCACTACAGCTAATGCCACATGTCTAAACATTTTATGTTTAAAATCTGAAGATAATAAGTCCAAAACTCTGTATTTAGTGAAATGTTTTTCAAGACCATGTCATGTGACTTTATTTTGATTTGACGCTAAAATGCTACTGATGTTTATTGTCATCTTCTAACCATCTATCCAGTATATTGTCTTTATTGTTTTGTGGTGCAAACGAGCCCCATTCAGTCTCAGTCTCCCCCTGCACACATTCACACCTCTCCAGCCCGGTTATGGCTCTAAATATGCATTTCTTTTGTCTGCATTATAGTTACTAACGACTGGCTATTCACAGGCTATTCATATGGTTTCAGTCACTAATTTCTTTTCTTAAAGTTCACCCTTACATTTTAAACTGTATCAAATGCATTTCTTGAATAAAGAAACATTTCAGTAAGCATTCAAAAAATAATAAAAATATAACTTCTAGGTGGCAGGTGCACCTAGGGCTAACGTTAGCTAGCATGTTAGCTTAGCACACCATCAATACACGACAATTTATGAGATTAAAACCATGTTTGTGCTTATAAACTTACTTTATAAAGCAAATCGAGTATTTTAAATAATTTTTTGTGATCTAATTTGGCTTCAGATAAAAAATCAGACAGAAAATATACTATTGGATAGTGTTCTGCACAACGATTCTATATAGATTAGCATTACATTATAAATATAATCTATTATTATGGAAATACCTGGCATGGATTGAAAAACACAGGTAACTCAAATATCATAGCAAACATGTTTATTGTCTTCAAAACTGCATGTTACAGCCATAGTTACAGCGCGATCTCGTTAGCTTTGTGTGTGTTCGAGGCTTCCTGGATTGTCACATGATTATGGCACTTCTTCATGTTCTAATACTGTGCACAGGGCGGCGAGGGCGCCCTCAGGCTATTGGTATGAATTGAAAACACAGTATCAGAGTTATGCAAACGCTCATAATGATTACATCGACGCATTTGGGTATAAATTCAATAAATATTATTCCTGTCTATAGAAATCTGATGTAAACCTATGAGAATATATCAATATTTCTCCAAATCTGCACATTTTTGAGCTAAAGCCCTGAGGCACGTTGTTTTGTGTATCGCTGTCATGACGACGGCACAGGAGTTTTTTTATGAATGAAAGCGGCTGACGCGCATAATTCATATCAAAGGTATCGACTAATTTTTTCATTTCATAACTCCTGACACAAATTAAGAAATAACTGTCGCTATAAGTTTCTCAGAATACAATAGTGGTCAAATTCTGAAACTTGAGTCTTATATCTTTTTAATGATGTATAGTTTGTCAAGGTATAACATTAAATCTGATAGTAACTTTGAACTATATATAAATAAAACCGCTTCAGTGCGTCCGCGCTCTGGCAATGGTTAACAGAGGGCTTGGGTTAAGGTCAGTGGCGGTTCTACACTGAATTACACCCTGGGCGAGACCCCTTTCGAGCGCCCCCCCCCCCCCCCCCCCCCCTCCCCCCTCCTCTAAATAATATTTCTTACCCCATTGGCAGATAATGTTTTAAAAAGCAAAAGCAAAAACTCAATTTTTATTTATTTCTCCAGAAAACAAGATTTAATATCTTATGTCATTTTACTATTTTAGTAAAATAACGTTATGCATCTTTATTTAAGAAATTTTTGACATTTGGACTGGAAACAAGACAAAAATACTAAGTAAGAAAAGCATTTTTGCAGTGTAATAACTGAACTTGCAACAGTTTTGTTGCAAAGAACAATATTATGGTGAAATTAGATCTCGTGTTTGAGTTAAAACCGAATTATTGTTAAGCATAGCAAGAATCATAGCAAAAAGGCTAACAAATAAGAGTTATACCCACCAATTAATATTGCCCCTTCATTCATGACATGGATACCGTAATCATACAGAGAAAACATAGTTGCATACCTTTATCTTTCGCTCGTTTCTAAATTGGGCACCTGATGGCTTTGACCTTTCTTGTCAATCTCTTATTTGGCACTCGACATCGACAATCAACAGATCCCCTGATCCCCCCATAACTGTCACTCACGAGTCACGACCAGAAGTGAAGACTAAACCAATTCACCTTGGTGGTGGTGACCAAGTAATCGTTTTGTATTACCTATTTTTATTAGCCATTCAGACCATTCAGAAAAACAAAACTGTGCAGGAAATATAGAGGCCTGTATTTATAGAATGAAATGTGCGTTATTTGGAAGAAAGTCGAGGTGTGATTGACTTCGATAACTATATGGATCCCCCCCCTTGTCCGTTCCATTTGGGAGAGACCCAGAGGTGAACTGTCATCCGCGCCCGCGCCTCCGCGCCTCCGCGCCCCCACTCCTTTCCCCTTCTCAAACAAACAGCTTCTGTGCACGGTATCTTCTCAGCAAGCAGGGGCGCCTGCAGCTGAGAGGGGGCGCAAATTTGCCAATTCCCCACACAGTGAAATGAATAGAAAACCGCTTCGCGGCGCAGATTTTTTTTTTCTGCTCGTGCCGGCGGTGCCGCCCCCCCAAAAATGCCGCCCCGGGCGATTGCCCGGTTCGCCCGTGCCTAAAACCGCTACTGGTTAAGGTTAAGCTGAACTTAAGGTGTGTTAAGGTGACCGCTCTCACTCAGCCTGCCTTAACACATGCACAGAAACCTTAAAACACAACAAACATCTATTAAAATCTCACGTTAAAAGGCATACAAGGTTATTTAGTGCTCACAAACAATTTACCTACCGTGATCCATTGAAGTAAAACTCAGGAGACCACTCTGCACATACAGAGATCATATAGTAGCTTCTTTAGTGGCTATAGCACAACAGCTGGTGCTCCGACCTGGCTAAGTTACACATATGGAGGCCCTGAAGACACACCGAGACCAAACAGCACATCACACACCACCAGCCTTGGTAGCCCAACGCCACACTAAACAAGTAAAATCGCATAATGTCACTCAATAACACTGTTAATCAAACAGTTAAGTTAAACGCTAAAAACACACACCTCCATAGTACGGAGCCACGAAATGAAGGGACGGGCTTTCCACCATGACGCACTCCAAGAGGCATAAACTGGCTTATATACTGTAGCAGAGCAACAGCCCATTGGCCACTCATTTACTGATTGTGACGTTTTACACGGGTCACAAATCTCACTACAATTGGAATTTCAAACTGCCCCCATTTAGAACTGATTCTGCAAACTACAAAGAGCATTGACAAAGCATGAATATTTACTAGTAGAAATTGTAACATTGCCACTTTAACATGGCAGTTAGAGTGCATTGGTTGACCATAAAAAAGCAAAAAAAAAAAAAAAACGTTTTAATAAAAGCAATAATCAGACCATTATTTTGAGTGTCTTTATACATTTTTCCTCACCTTACAACCTTTCTGCAGTGAAGCAGTTCGGTTCTGCTTTCACCAAGGGAGTTCAAATACACAATTCATCTTTCCTTGGGATATATCATCTTTCAAGATAGGATCATGCATTAATGACAGTCTTGATTTTAAGGAACACTCCGACTTTTTGGGACTTTAGCTTATTCACAGTATCCCCCAGAGTTAGATAAGTCCATACATACCTTTTTCATTTCTGTGCGTTCTGTAAGTGTTATTTGACGCACCCACCGCTAGCCTAGCTTAGCACAAAGACTGGATGTAAATGGATAAGGTAGCATACTAATCCCAATAAGTGACAAAATAATGCAAACATTTTCCTATTTACATGTTGTGATCTGTATAGTCACAGCGTGTACAAATAACAAGGCTATATGAGACAGAGACCATTTTTAATCGTATAAATACTGGGAACTATATTCTCACTAGGCGTAGGAGCACAGCTACTTGGGCGGAGTGATTAGCGCAGAAATGTCAGCAGTGTTCAGTTCGAACCGGAGTCGGACAATAATGCCCACAGAGCCAGAGAATATATGCTGCATGGAGATAGAACAGGTATAGTTTAGTTTAATTACGTTTAATTATAACTTATGTTGTCATTTTGCTTTTATCCACTATTAGTACAAGCCTGCTGTAGCGGACTCCGTCCGAATGATGGCCAAACATTTACTGATGAGTTTTATGAAGTTTATTGTACTTCACACAAAAAAGCATCCGTTTTCACTCCAGAAAATCACAGTAAGAGCTACAAGTACAAGAAGTAAGCATTAAAATCTTATCATAAACTCTCTCTCTCTCCCTTTCATTATCATCAACATACACAGTGAATTGCACAAAAACACTTGTTACAACTAACAGTAATATATAACAGTAAACAACTACTGTATATAGAGACGGGTGTGTAGGGCTGAGCAAATATGGGCAGAACTCTTCACTGCCCTAGTACTTCAAAAAGCCTTTTAAAGGTATACATGTGAATTAAACGTGGCACAATTGCCTTCATCATCACAGTATGCTAATGCCTAGTGCAAGGGGATTTCATCAATATGCTGATCGAGGACTGTTGGGACACTCCAGGCACAGGACGGTTCTGTCAGAAGAGACAGAGTCATTTACACCTCAATGACACGTCTGTAACATTTGCTTCACAGGACATATGCTTTCAACTACATGCTGTTTATTTACTAGTGTGTTCTAATATGTAACTATGTCATGTTTGGTCTCATCTGACAGCCTATAAACTGAAATGAATGGTGGTGAACTTAATAGAGAGTATCCTAATGTACAATCTAGGTACTATTGGTTAAACATGCATTGAGGAGAAGATGTTAATGTTCTTCTCCCCCTCTGGATCTCCACCCATTTGCCTCATCTTTTGGTTTCCTGTCAGTTGGGTTTGGTGTTGGTATTCCACTCATGTTTAACACTGCTTTGCTCAGGGTATAAGAAGGAAAGGTAACTGTTGATCTAGGAGAAAGGCTTTAACCCCGCCACTCCCGCACACCGGTGCGTAACCTCATACTACAAGAAAGGCTTTTGCGGCCTCGTCTTCAACTGCCTTTTGTTCCGATTATTGGTTCAAAAATAGCAGCGTAAGCTTCCAGCCTTACATGCGCTTAATAAACTGGTAAACTTTATATACGTAAAACAACTCCGAAGAACTGTAATAAAGTGTGAGCTCTTCCTTTCATTACCGAGACTGTAAGCTGGATCACGAACATTTTGTACAGATCCATCCTTGAGTAACAACTTTATAGCAAAACCTATTTTTTATTGTCCCTTTGTATTGACACTCGTTCACAAAGCAATCTGGTGTAAAATGACTCAGGGAAACATAAACGCATTTAGGTATATGGGGGCACATTCCCTTCAAAAATAAAAGTAATCCACTGCGTCTTCAACGGCTAAGATGTCGGGAGTAAATGAAGACTGATATGTTCATTCTTACATCCAACAACAAAACACCTCAATCACTTAGGAGACAGTCTTGTCCACAGCTGCTCCGGCCTCGAAAAAATGGCGGACTGTGTACAGCTCACTCAGGACGGGTCTACGCTAATACAGCAGTGTCAGTCAACAGTCGTGGGCGGGGCCTGGGCAAAGTGACATTACTTTGCTGAGAATCTGCAAATGGCTTGTTCTAAGACGGTGCTTATGATTTATGGGGATAAAAAAAAAAAAAAAAAAAAAACACTTGGTGGATTTTTATCATTATAGGGTGATTGTGTACACACACTGCCAACACATATTTATGCTCAGACACCATGTAAAAGTGGATTTTGCATAATAGGTGCCCTTTAATATGAATCCAGGACAAACGCCCTGCCAGCATAATTTCTGACAAGGCAGAAATTATTCTTTTTGACCACAGGTCATTAATGCGTACATGATGTGGTCAAAAAGAATGATTACAGACTTGCAAGGTAGAATATAGTAATATGTAACAGAATACAGACAGTATAACATTCTAAAAGCAATAACATGACAATGAACTATAGGAAATCTTATGAACATGCATATTAACTGCATCACAAACCTCACTTTCAAGTTTCTCCCCATTTGAGGCTTTCCAAATCCCATGTAAAGTTCCTGTATGGGCCGACCATACTGCAAAGTCTCCCACCCATTTTCCTTGTCCATATGTCTTGCAACACTTCAGAGAGACAGATAAACAACACTTGGTTTCATTCATTGAAACCTCAAACAAATAGTTATTTTCATGTAGGAGATATAAATTATAATGTATGATTAGAATACATACAACACATCTCTGCAGAACAGGGTGCTTGGACAAAATTCGCATTCAGGAGATATGCATTAAAAAATTACAGTCTCTCACTTTTTTATGACATTACCGCGGACTTCAGCTTCTGTACAATCAAATGCTCTCTAGAATCTAAAGCTCCGCCCCCTATGCTATAAACACCACCTAGCCAAAGCGACCGTTGCGTTGACACGTCACGGAGCAATATGGGTTGAAGATGTGTGTGCAGTTGCTCAAATGCTCGAGTTTTATTCCGTTTTCCAACTGTACGTTGGTTAAGAATGAAATGACTAGAATTTATTCACACATTTACTATTGAATCCAACGTATCATCAGCACTCGGATTCGCTTCCATGGTGCTGTCAGTCTGTGACGTAAACTAAATGCCAGTGGCTATTTGAAAAGGGGGAGGGGCCATTCAGTATGTCCCGTCTTAGCTTCCTGTTTCAGTGGAAATTAGGTCAACGCATCAAACAAAGCTGCGCGTTCCAAGGCACTTCAGTGGGACTTTAAATGATCTATGTTGATTTTTGGAATTTGTTTCCATTTGTTATCCACCACATCAATGAATTTTCCCTCCACTTTTATAACTGTATATGCACCCAAATAATCCAGGTCCAGTTTGCCCCCCTGCTTCTGACATTCTGCCACAGGGCTCTGTCTCCAACCTGAATGTCAATGGCCATTCCTTTCTCCAATTTCCTTTTTTAACTTTACCTTGCACATTGCTCATGTTGTTCTGCACGGTTTTAAAAATCCTGTCCTTTCTTCTGATTCCACAATGCACTCCTCAGTCACAATGTCCTCCACACTTTCATTGATCTATATAAAGAAATTAGATTTTATTGGCAATTGCACTAAAAAATTGCAAATTACAGTTAAATGTATTGTGCTTACCTCATAATTGTCTGGTACCTCACATGGAAACCTTACCTCACGGCCAAACATTAAAAAGTAGGGAGAGCATTTGGTGGTTACTTGTTTTTTAGTTCAGAGACTCAGAGACTCAGAGTTTAGTTCATTTTTTTTTGCCTCCAAATAATCTGCCCGTGTGTCTGGCCTTTTCCCCGCCAGCTTGCTCAAAGACCTGAAAAAGAAATCTTATGGTTAATCACTTATAGTGAAACAATATGCGTGAGACTTTAAATTAAATACCTGCTAAATGAGTTATTATACAATGTACAACAGACAAGAGCAGAGGCATTCTTCATCTGCCATTTATGCACTAATATTGTTATCATTGTTGAAAGGTCTGAATTGTGCCATTTAATCGTTCAACCAGTCCTTTGGTCTGCGAATGGTATGGGGCACATATGTATTCGGCAGATGCACAAATGGCCAGCGGAAGCACTGGTCAGTTGCCCAGGATGCCAGACACTAGAGGGCGCCGGACCATGACAAACATGAGCATCTCAAACTTATGAAGAACTATCTGCGATCAACCGTGCCGCACAAGTCCTGAAAAATGAAGCCTAAGCGTCTCGATCGCCCCCCAGGTGGCTTGTCCCAGTATAGGTCATAAACCCCACCCTCCCCATGAAGTCTAATGGGACACGATGGAAACTAAACAATACAATTACACTTCAAAACATTTTTATCCAAAGATGTTTTCTGTCATTTTAGGTAGTTTTTATCACGCTGATGTAAGTTTAAGTGTTCATTTTTTTTTAAACTTTTTTTAAAAATATAAATATAAGCATCACAGCACAATGGTTTATATGCTCATTGTCTCCTAATTATGACCAGAGACGGATATTAAGTCTGTTGTTTAAAACAAATAAAGAAGAAATCTAGGAGAATGGTTATTATGTGCAAACACCGGGAAAATCTGTATATTCGTACATGTCAAAAAATCAATTCTGATTTGAAGCTTGTGACATATAAACGCACACATCAACACAATCACTTTATTTAGTGTTCATGTAAACACTACATTCAGATTCATCAATCATCAATCAGAATGAATTCAGTCCGACTGAAACCAAAAGGCAAACATAGCCAGTGTCACAAGATCGTTTGAATGGATTGGCCAAAATTTCAATTGAGCACCAAACCTGTCGCAAATTGGATTATTCCAAGATAATTGAAGAGTTCACAGAAGCCAAAGCAAGAAATGTCTTCTTTTAAATGGTAAGTCAACTGTATTAATTCATTACACCTGTCTTAAATCAACAGTAGGGGTCAATAAGTGATAAATTGACATTTGTTCTCGTAAAAATGTGAACATGGGGGCGGCATATTCCTATTTTGCCCAGAGCGCTGGATTGTCTTTCCCCGGCCCTGGACATAAATTTTGATTCATTTAAATTTAAATTAATAATATTTTTCCAATGATTCAAATAGTAAAAGACTCTAACCTTGTTCACAAATGATGTGCCTTGATCAGCCATTTTGGTGCAACAAATTTGTAGAACAGCTTCACAATGCAGGCTGATACCTCATCTGAACTCTTAGTTTTAGTGGGAAAGCCTCACACCACTTTGTGAAATAGTCTACAATTACACAAACGTGGCCCTCTTTAGTTGGTGTGAGCTTTGGCCTTAATTTTTTCTGGCATGCTGCACAGTGCATAACCTAAAACATTTTGTAGTTTCATTTATGTTTGATAATGCTAGGTAAGTGTTAAGACATGAATTAGATCTCATTTAATTGCACTCAGCCAGGCTGTAATATCCACAGTCATGGCAGGCAAATAAAACCGTTTACTAATGGCATCAGTTGTTTTCTGAATGCCACAGTGTGCACTAACTGGACTGCTGTGGAACACATCAACACTTTTTGGCCTCCTCTGTTGAATCCAACCCTTTGGCCGATACACCCTCTCCTCTTCGCCTTATAAACCATCTAAAAGTAATATGTTTTGGTCATTAAAGAGACTATCAGAGAAATCACTGAATGTGACTTAACTCACCTTTGATTGTGAAGTTTTTTGCCCCTCTAAGAAGGACAAATTTTTCATTTTTTTAAAAAACCATGAGGGACCTGCCCAGATTTCTTTCAATTCATACAAGGCACTTACACGGCAGATGCACCGGATGACATAACATGCCAATATTATTGCAGAACATATTTCACTTTTCTTTTTGCAAATATGTGTTAATTTGCATTTCTGTTGTAATCTTCGTTTGATTTTGTGTTTTATACTGCAGATCGATCAAACGGGTGTTCGTGTAGGCTGTTAATTGTAAGACTTGCTTTGTGAAGTCTTCATGTTATTTATGAGAGGCAGTATTGTCATTTCTTTTACACAACGGTCTACAGTTTCACACACTTTCATACACTTTCACGTGTTTCTTCCATCTGCCGACGGTGTCGCCATTTGTCATTTCACCCGTTTTTGTGCGTACTCCTGGGTCAGAGTTTGCGTGAAGGTTTCTTTACCCAGCAATTATAAAAAGGTTAGATAAGAAGGATCACATTGCTAAACTAATTAGATGTAATTTTAATGATTAACGGTTAGACAATAATAAAATTGTCATAATGATCACTTAATTTGACCAACATTCTGAAGCATTGCTAAAACAACTGTTGATGCAAATTAATCTTAAATAACATTTATGACAACCTTTGATACCAAAGGTGGGTTGTGTATCAAAATGATTTTCAGATGGATGAACAAAACAACATTCAAATCACATGCAACTCCAAGTTCTTGTGTGGTCTTGAGCCATTAGCCTATAATTTAAAGGCTCTTTATAATTTTTTTTAATTTTTATTTTAATTCCTATAATTTTCATAATATGCAGATGACTTGGGAAGGTACAGAATAACAACTCAAGAATATAATTGTAAATATTTATTTAAACAAGCAATCATACACATTTAAAAAGCTTAATTTCAGTCATTCTTACGGAGGCCCAGATGAGCACAAAACACAATGAAATTTAAAAAGCAAACATAAGTTCCCTTTCGATGACGCTATGGGAATGCTCTCTACGTTCCCCATTGCACTCGAGGGAAGAGGGACAGGCATCTGGGCTCAGTGGTTCGGGTCCCGCTCGTGCTGAGGCACAGCGGAGACTCGGATCATGGGGTTCCCAGATGGAGCTCGCTGATGAGTTTGAGATCTCATCAGGATTTGGAGATCCCCCTCTGAGTCTGACCCACACCTCAACATGGTGAGTAGGGTTAAGTAGGGGACTGCCTACTCGGGCTATGCCATCAGTGATGAAGGTGCTTGCACCAAAGTATCACCTAGGGTGATACTAAAAAGTACAAAAGTTTTAAAGATTAAACTGCGTCTAGCCTCTTGGAATGTGTGCACACTTTTGGACTCTGCTGATCATCACGAACGGAGAACTGGTGGGAGAACATTGCCCGTGAACTGGTGAGAACACAAACGGCACACTGCTGTTGGAGATATGTGCGCAACATGAGCTGGCGATCACAAACTCCTTCTATTAGCAGGCAAACAAGTACAAGACCACGTGGTAACATCCTCGATCAAAGCACTGGCACGTGTTGGATTACATCATCACCCGGCAGGTACATCTCCATATAACTCGAGCCATGCGAGGCACAAGCTGTTGGTCTGACCACCGACTGCTGCGTAGTGTGATGTCTCTGGACCTAGCTCCATCTCGTCAACATAAAGCCAAAAGGCGGAAGCGACTGGATGTTTCTAAGCTTCGTGATGACTCTTGCCATATTAACTTCTGTTAGACTCTTTCAGACAGGCTCAGCACCTTGGACAATCAAGCTGCCATTAATGTTGAGGAGACATGGTCCAAAATCAGGGATATCGCATACAACACAGCTGCTGAAGTCCTCGGCTTCATCACATCCAAACATAAGGACTGGTTTGACGATCAGGATGTTGAAGCGCAAGCCCTGTTGAACACTATGCACACAGCTCACTTTGGCGTGGGTCAATGATAAATCCAGCACTGCAAAGAAGTCAGCATACACTCGGGCAAGAAATGCAGCACAGACCCGCCTGCATGAAATAAAGAACAGATGGTGGAAGTCAAAAGCTGAGGAACTTCAGGTTGCTGCAGACCGATATGATATGAAGGCATTCTATCACGGTCTTAAGCTCAGTCACTATTTGATTGTTTTCGAACTGCAGCTTCTAGGTTTGGGCTCACTGTCAGTCTAAAGAAGACAGAAGGCATACTTCAAGCGGTGAACAAGTTAAACTCCAATCCACTGGTAATTATTGCAGGTGAGACAGTGCTGACGGCCACTGACAAATTCTGCTACCTCGGTAGCATTCTCGCAGCTGATACGACAGCGGACTCCTACATCAGTGCCCGCATCGCAAAAGCTAGTTTTACCTTCGGTCGACTGTCCAAGAGAATATGGGATGAGCACGGCATTTGGCTGGACACAAAAGTGGCATTATATAAGGCAGTCATCCTCACAGTGCTGTTGTATGGATCTGAGTCCTGGACCATTTATCGCCGGCAGATTACCAAACTTGATCAGTTCCATACAGCTGTCTCCGTCATATTGCACATGTCAAATGGCAGGATAAAGCCCCAAATACTGAGGTACTTCAGACCTGTGGCATCACTGGTATTGAGGCCTTCCTGCTTGCTGCGCAGTTTCGGTGGTCTCAGCATGTTGTACGCATGGCAGATTCACGCCTGCCGAAGCAGGTTTTTATGGCCAGCTCCAGAGCGGCATGCGCTCTCAAGGAGGGCAACTAAAACTTTGAAACTATGCAACATGGACCCAAATGACCTTGGAGAGAAGGATGCAGACAGGACATCATGGCGAGCACAGTGCCATACTGCCATACACCCCTTTGAGTTCAGCCGCATCACTACTGCAGTAGACAAACGAAGACGCAGAAAGCACAATGCCTTAACAACATCTATAACAACATCTAGCCAGTTTGTGTGCAACGCCTGTGGTCGGCCATGTGCGTCAAGGATCGGCCTCTATTCACAACGTAGGACGCACCAACAACAACAGTTGTGACAAGATCTGTCGTGTCGACAGCTCAGACCATTCATTCATTCATTAATTCAGGAGTTTGTAAGATGATCTGCTAGAAGCTTTTTCGTCCTGAGTCCCTCAGTATTTGAGCGAAGGCTCTTTAGAGTTAGATGATCTGCAGTTTTTCTCTGTAAGGTCTAGTTTTTCCCTGGTATGGCCTCCTCTTTCTACAAGAGTCGTATAGCCTAGGCCCGCCTTTCTATCAGGGGATAATGCTAATGGAGGTTAAGGTGTAACACTCCCCTAAACAACTCAGTGGAGTTTACACTATAAAAGGAGAACAGTCGTCACGTTGGAATAAATCAAAAGAATGGAGGAGTATTAAACACAAAATAAGACAAATAGTATAGCAAAAAAAAAAAAAAGTGTATTTATAAGACAACAGCATAAACCCTGTAAACCAATTGCACACTAGTGAATAAATGTTTGTGCGTGTGTGTGTGTGTGTGTGTGTGTGTGTGTGTGTGTGTGAGTGTACAAGTCTCTCAGTCCAGCGTGTACTATTCGCAAAGTCAGATCAGCCTCACCGGCAAGGATGGTAAATCCGTGAGCAGAATCAGTGGTGTCTCCAGCTGTTTAAAGTCCCCCGGATGAGTAATCCACACTCCAAAGAAAGGATATACTCCACAAAGGATCGGCAGTCCACACTCCAAAAACAGCCAGGCAAAAAATACAGGTAATCCACTACGATCGTGTCCGTATCGTGAATGAATGAGCGCGCTCCCGATCGCCGGTATGCCGGTCCTATATATTTAAAAACACCCTCTCAGTTCCTGTTTGGGTCACGTGACACCCCGTCTCGCCTGGAACGCATCTCGCGAGACGGGAGATGCAGACCAACAACACATACAGGTCAGGGAGAAATACAGACACAAGAGAAAGCATTTAAAACAAAATGATCAACCAATCACTCTTATTAGTCGATCTACTATAAATATTCTTCCCCTTATGTGGCCACGCTACAAAGGGTAGAATAAATAGCAGCATAGGTAGGCCTATTCCTAAGCCTCCCATGCGGGTATATTCTGGGCATTGTCAGACCTGTCTCTCTCTGGGAATAGAGTTGGAAGCAGCGATGCTGAGGTCTCCGCTTTCAGAGCTGTATAAATTGTAGCTAGAATTTCCCAGCTAGACTTTGGTTATCTAGGCCCCTCGAATAAATATTTTTAAGTCATAAGATTAAAATGTCGTTGGCCTCATAGCTGAGGCCTCCATTTCCCATGAGCTTAGTGTTTTTTTGCTACCCACTGCTTTAGTTTATTCACCCTGCTCCACTGGGGCTTTAGTACTCCCTCCCATTTGGGATGGGTTTGAGTACACTTCCTTAGAGCCTAAGCATGCCATGGGCTGATGCTTTTTGATAATTGAAGTTGTAGGCCTTTCTATAGGTCTCCTCGATAATCAGGTAGCGTAAGATTGTACTCCTCTTGTTTAAAGGGTTGCTAGCGCTCTGGCTGAGTGGACTGTCCATTGGCAATGCAAAATAGGAAAATCAGGCCAACAGTATTTCTGTGAGAACACCTGTTTTATCTGAGGCTATTTCTGCTAACAAGTTTCACTATCAAGTAGCAAGCCTTCACAGGCCTCCTTGAAGGTGGCTCCACCATCAAGTGGATTTTACCAATAACTAAGATCATCACGTTGTAGGCTCCCTTAGAGCCTCCCTGATTCTAGCCCAGAGTCTTGCTCAATATATATATATATATATATATACTGTATATAATTTCCTAGCTAACCCTAAGTCTGGTCAGAAGGTTGAAGGACTCCCTGTTAGATCAGCCCTAGAGCTGGAGGCGCTCCCCTTATCTAGGGTCCCTTGTTAGAGTGGTTACGACTAGGTTGTAAGGAAAACTAATTTTACCACGCTCCGAGAGCCCTCTAGTGGTCAGGAGCATTTACATTGTGTTGTGGCTTGATTTTGTTGTGTTGTGACTTATTTCCGTTGTGTTGTGGCTTAATTTTGTTGTGGTGAGGCTTTATTTCTTTGTGTTGTGAACTTAAGTTTGCTTTTTAAATTTCTTTGTGTTGTGCACTACTGGGTCACCGTACATTCTTGGTATAAATGCAGACTAATCATAAACACGTTACGCAAACAATGAATTATTTACAAAATGTGAACGAGGGTAGTTTAAGTTTAACTTCGTTCGACTTTATTACCTTTTAGAAATAATCCATAAGACAAAATGCAGTGAGGCGGTCAAGCTTTTAATTTGTTCAGTTCGCCTATAGTAGTTGCCCACGATAGGGTATACTCATGAATATTCATATTAGCAGCACCCATTAGAACCAAATATTTAAGGAGCCGAATATATTGTAACAACAGTTGTCATGAACGCACTTGAATAAACAACATCCTTTAGTGTTTTCAGTTCAAAAGCGTGCACATTTGGATTGATTCTCATACATTTACTTCAAATTTATTAGTAATATTTATTCAATTTTTACTGAAATGAGGTGATGTGAGCAATATGGAGCGCTAAACACTTTTATGTAAGGTCTGATTCACTCATACTTGAAGCCGGAGGGCGCCCTCATGCAGAAAGTCCACAAGTTAGACTCATAAAGTCATAAAACTTATGATGTTCCAGGAAAACCCTTATACCAGACAAAGGTATACAGAGATCGCTGTGCATATAGATAGAGATGTTTTAACTGATGAAACATGAAGACAATAACAGACAATTTTGATGGCATGTGTTTCATGTGTTTTCTTCAAGCCATTTCAGGTATTTTCATACCAATAAAGTATAATTATAATGCATTGCTAATTGACATAGCCTTTATCAAAATGTATATATAATACTGTGAAATACTATAATTCCTCATTCTGTGATAAGAAGCCACATCGGATCACAGAAGTATATTTTAAACAATTGGCTGACAGTATAGTGTGAACACATACTGTAAATTGTCGTGTTTTGATGCTGTGTTAGCCCTTATTAACCTGTTACCAGCAATTATGTTTTTTGAATTATTTTCAAAAGTAAAGATCATTGAAATGTTTTTATTTTTATTTTTATTTTTTTAAGATGGCCATTTGATACAAAGTCAAAGAAGATGAAGTGAGAAGTTAAATAATGTAGGGATTAAAACAGTGTGAATAGAAAGTTAATATATTACATAATTATATCCCGGCTGGAGAGGTATGAATGTGTGCAGGTAAGACTGAAACTGCATAGGGCAATAATATGTATATAATGTAGACAATAATAAGTATTACTTATAAAAGTAAATGAAAGAATCCATTAATAGTATAAGTGTGCACATTAAGATAAATAAACAGCAGATACTGCCAATTTAAGATGGTTCATGTCAGGAGTAGCCTACAGCTAATAATAAATACCACTTTAACTGATATCTAACTTTTTTAACTTAAACAAATGTGCATGTTTTAATGATAGTGAATAAAAGGAAACGATCCACCGGCATGCCTCTGTTTATTTTCATTTGCAGTACTTTGTTCTGCAAATAAATGTGGCATGAATTTGTTTTTATATACATTTGGTGCCTGATTATCCAAAATTTACAAAGGATGACCACACGTGTTCCATGTTTCCATTTCCATGCAGTGTGTGTCATGTCTGTATGAAAAAGCCTGTTGGCAAACTGCATCCTGATTTCCAGGGCCACATTTTTGAAGAGGGCTGATTCCTGGAGAATCCTAGTAGGGTCATTCTACAGAAACGTCCACTTTTGGTATGGCAAGATGTCTTAAAATTGATTTCTTTTTCTAACATTTAAGCTTGCACTACATTATTAGACTACCCTTTGACTTTATGAATATGCATAAATGACAGCTTAATGATTTTTTATATTTTTTGTACATTTATTTAAAGGCATGTACCATTTTTTTTTGTCACTGGTGTTACCTTACTTCTTTGGCAATATTAAAGGTTTTTATGAAATATTATTTCTATTTTTTTTTCAGCACATGTAGTCAGAGTTACCGAAAAATAATAATAATGCAACAAATAAGGAGATTATGTTTTATTTATTTTAATCAGGTTTGTTAAAAGTGTGCTTGAATGAGGTTAGTTCATCTGCGCTACCATCTATTTGCTATAACAATGAGAATATTTGAAAACCAGTTAAAATGAAGTAATGATGCAATCCTTTAAATCTTAACTTTTGAGTGTAGCAGAAATAAATGGATGTAACATTATTACTATGTCACATGTGGCATTGTATTTAATGTGACAGAAAAAAAAGACAGTAACACCAGTGACACAATGAATCACCAATGGCATGCATAAGACCAAATATCATTAATCTTCAACTATAATTAAGTATATGAGACTAAATTGTTACATTTGGCATATAATCTAAATTAATAGCTTTGAATAAAGTTTATCTATAAATGGAAGTCACTGGTGTTACTGGTGTTACCCATAAGAAAGGTGACACCAGTGACAGTAACACCAGTGACAATTTTCATGAAAAATTCATTTTACAAAATGGCTGCTGCAAGGTAACAAACCACATGTTGTCAATCAGGGTATACTAACTAAATGAAGTAGTTTAATCCATTTGTATTCTCATTTTTTTACAATTACCGTACAGTAAAGTAGGTCATACCAGTGACTTCAACTAAAAGCTTCATATGAAATCATGAGATAAATGAGAAGATTTCTGCTAACTGAAAAGAGACAGTGGATCTACCATGGGCTTATCTTCATAGATATTCAGGAAATTGGAAGAAGGAAGTCGAGTGATGTCATCAGTGTGATTTTTATTTCAAAATAAGAGATTTTTGTTTAACGGTAACACCAGTGACACAACTCCAGGGGACCACTACTTTCATTATAAATTTTATAATATTTATTCTGCATTTTTTTTATATCATTTACATAATATATTTGATAGTTATGTATACATTATTGTATTTTAAATAGTGTAAAAATCTGTTATTGACCTCAAAATAAAGGATTTTCTCTCTGGACATGACTGTGGGGACGAGCACTTCTGTGGTACTTGGAATTCTAAATAATTAATAAAAATCAAATATTGCCACACTGATGGCTCAAGAAGGTGTAATTGTTCAAATAACATATTGTTTTATTTTAAAATGTAAATAAATTGTAACCCTAAAGTGTTTTTTAAGTGTAATATTTCTGTAAAGGCTAGGGACAGAAAAATGGACATTTTCATAGAATGACCCAGTACATTCTTTATAGGTTTTTGTTTTACTCTAATGGGATAAACAGTTGTTTGCTTATATTTGTTTATATATTATATATGTTTCTGTCTGTTTTCTTATTCCACTGAATACTCAATCCTACCCAGTCTGTGCAAAATAAATCACAAGGTCAGATTTTATGACTGTAATTTCAGATTTGAGCGATGGGTGAGAAATGCGAAGCATGCACTTCTTGAGAACATTAATTTATTTAATTCATTTTTGAGACCATTAGGAACATTATCCATCAGTCAGCAGGAATGATGTTAATTTGTTGTGGATTTTATTTATACACTTCCAGAATAAACAGATCATGAGTGTGTAGCAGGTCTGATGTGTTCATTTCCCATTGAGTCAAACCACAGAACATGCAGCACCTTATGATGAGATTTAATGCAGCTTCTTTCCAAACAGTTTTATCTGCAGTCTTTTAAAAATCATGAGAAAAAGTGAGACATTTCTTCACTGCAACTCACAGTTGTGGATCTGGAACCAAAACAGTATAACAGCGCATCCTTCTATGCTTATTTAAAATCAGATCCAGTCTTGATTCACAGAGGTTAATGTCAGATGACAAGCTGCCGGTTTATGAAGATGCTCTTCATCAAATGCAAACTGATATCTCCCTCCCTCCTTCCTTCTTTAGAGGAGAAAAAGTGCTTGTGTGTCTTTTCCAAGGTTACTGAATGCCTACAGCTAGTCTTTTGATGTCCAAGAAACCTGGAAGAAGTTATGGATTGTGGAAGAAGTCATTTTAGGTAAGAAAACAAATTTGTAATTCAATCTAAAATGAACTTTAAAAAACAATTTGCGCACCTGGACACTTGAGTCATACTTCAAAATGTGTAAATGCCAATTCCTGGGATAAAATATCAAAACAAATGGCATTTAATATAAACGAGTACTGCAAATGCACACTCTTCGATCATAATGTTTCTCAAAAATGTAATTTGTTGGGTTTTAAATGATAAAAGAAATAGAAATAGTGCTGAAAAATGAAGATAAAATGTATTGTGAAAATGTATGTGGCCGACAAACATTTCTGAAACATGTCCATATTTAATGTGATGAACCATGCCAATGCCCACTGTATAAATACTCGACCCGAGGGACCAGTCTGCTTTCAACCTACCAAAACCTGATTGACAATCCAAATTGATTTTTAAAACATGCTCATACAAGGGTTATTATATAACCAGTGTTTTGTTTAGAACGAGCGCAGGTCCTGCTCTTCATCATGGTCGCTGCCGATTCGCTTATGATCTGCTGGTCATCATTGGATGTTGTTTTGAATGCTGGTTTCACCTGAAGACTTCTTAACTGGCTTAAGGGTTAGTTCACCCAAAAATTACAATTATTTCATCAATTGCTGTACTCACCCTTATTTCATTCCAAACCCATAAGACTTTCGTTCACTTTCAAAACACAACTTAAGGTATTTTAACGACGCAGAGAGTTGTATCCCTCTATTGAAAGTCCATTCCACCAACATGTCAAGCTTCAAAAGGTTTATGAAGACATTGTAAAAGTAATGCACATGAATTGAGTTGTCTTTTTGAAAAGACGTGATCACTTTATATTATGAACAGATTTAATTTAGGCTTTTGTTCACACATAAACACTGATCAATACACACATAGAGCACATCAAATATGGAAAAAGGCAGCTCGACGCACTTGCTTGACGCATGAGAATAAACCTAATTTGTTAAGACCTCAACAAACCTCATAACTTTTCCAATGGATAAAATCAAGTCCCTGCCTAAATTTTGGCTCCTTGAATATCATGTTCTGTAATGCATCCAATTACAAAAATAAAATGGTATTTCATAGACTTTACAAATGTCTTAGGTCAGGGGTGTCCAATCCTGTCTTCCAGAATTTCGTTCCAACCTGCCCTAACACACCAACCTGGAAGACATTAACTAGCTGGATCAGGTGTGTTTAATTAGGTTGGGACTAAATTTTGCAGGATGGTGGCCCATCAGGAGCTGGACTGGAAACCCTTGTCTTAGGTCCACCAGCTTCACTACTTTTCCACTTCACAAGGCTTTGCTCATTCACCAAACTTGACCACTTGACCTTACTGGTCAACCAGCTAGAACAGCACCAACAACTGAATCCCTCCCCTCACAAAAAAATAGGGATGTTACAGTCCTCCCTATTTTTCAGAAGGACTTGTAGTATACGAAGAGACTTTATAAGGTGTGAAGGCCAATTTTAGCTGTACAAAACACAGCTCTTATCTGCTGACTCAAGTTTTCCATCACTTCCTACAAGCTCCTTGAATATCAAAAATGTCACACTTACAAACCGGAAAGAGTGTGTGACAGTGCAAAGCATTTTGAAATGGGAAATACAACAAGGCAAATGTTTTGTCGTGTGAAGCCCTCATAAATATTCAATAAGGAAGTGACAGTCGGATGGTGCTGGCAGCGATGGCTGCTATCTCACCAAGACTGTAGTAGTTTAGATCAATTAGTTCTGCCTTCAAACCACTGTTTGGCAGCAATGTTCTCTGCCTGTACATGCAGCTGAATATGTCAAAACATTTCACTTCAATGTCCCAAAAAGTAAGTTCACTTTAGAAAGTAGGAATTAAACTGGAATTAAATTGATTTCAAGGTGGTTGTTTTAAGAGCAATTTCCTGACGGTGTCTCAGTAGAGATTTACTATCAACTATAACCAAAAAGGAATGATTTTTCAGTTCTTCCATAATTGTATATGTAATCAATTTGCCTCATGAAAAGCTTTAGTTTTATCCTCTTCACTCATAGAGAGAGTTTTGAGGGATCCCAAGAATTATACTGTCCTTCAGGATAATAACAGAATGTCAGTGTCAGGGTTCTGTTACTTCGGTCTAGTTTATTTCTTGGTTTTGTGACAGAGCCCTGACACTACTGTATAGTCTTGTCTGTGTGTGAGCGTGCAGTTTCGAACGTGCTCGAGCCGTGTGCTCTTCTGTCCATGTACACTCTGTCTTGTTGTGTGATCGTGCAGTTTCGAGTTTGCTCGGGCCGCACTCTCTTCTGTCCACGTGTTGTGTTTTGTGTAGCACGCGGTTTGTGTTTACACCGACTGCATATTTTCTTGTCATGTTTTGTCTTGTACTGTGTAGCACGCAGCTTGTGTTTTTAACTAGCTGTGTGCTTTCATGTTGTTATGTTTTGTGTGAACAAGTTTTACTGGCCATGTGCTTGTGTTCTAGTCCTGTTTGGTGTGAGCACATGGCTTGTCATGTATGTTTCCTTGTGCCATGTGCTCTCCTGTGCCTGTCTAACCCCGCCCATCTTGTTACGTGATTATTGATTAATTTGCCCCACCTGTCCTCCCTCGTTACCTGTTTTGTTTGCTCTGCCTATTTATTCTCCCTGTGTTTGCAGTCTTGTGCTGGATCGTTGTTGAATGTGCCGTGCCGCTTGTTTTCCTCCTCGGGGTAGTTTTTGTTTGTGTTTTGTTCTTGTTTTTTAGTAAATAAAGCCCATTATTGTTTCCTGCACTTGAGTCCTCACTACCTTCACTCAACCTGACAGTCAGATTGTAAAGCTCTGCTAAAAAAGCCTGTCTTGCTGTTTACTGTCATAAGAAGCCGCCTTCCAAAGCCGGGTTTACTCTGTATGATTTAGGGTTGAACGACTTCTTTTTCGACATTTATGTGATGCAAGTCGAGTCGACTAGTCACTGATGACGTCGTTGATGAACAAATAAGCCTGAATCTCGAGCTGAGACTCGAACGCATGCTGCATTGTTTACAGCTATGGCATATATGACACAACACTTCTATATAACAGCTTATTTGTATCAGTACTTTTGTCTGTGGGTCGTTATATTTCTCACAGATGCCTGCTCGTTCTAAATCAGATGTAGGCAAGGAAAGTTTATTTATAATGCACATTACATACACTATGGCATTTCAAAGTACTTTACATAGAAAGGAATAAAAAAAAAAATCACAATTAAAAGCAAGGAAACTTAAAACGGAGATTCAAAATGCTTTACATAGAAAGGAATTAAAATATCACACTATGGCAATTCAAAGTGCTTTGCATAGAAAATAAGCACAAAATAAGAGCAAGGGAAATTAAAACAGTTATAAAATTAATTAAAAGAGATAAATGATACAGTTATAAAATGAATTAGAGTAAAATTAATTAAAGTAGTAAAAAGATGATGCATAGAATAAACTTCTCATCAGGCAAAACATATACAGATATAGATAAAGTAGCACAGTAAATATTACTTTAATATGAATGCATTAGTGAGAGCGATTGCGTGTGAATTGCACCTGGTAGCGTCTCTCTAGTGAAGCTGTGGGTTTTAGTTACAAAGAAATATATGCTAGAACTTTTCAGTTTCTAAGCTATTTTATTGATAAATCACAGAACAGTTTACAATACATTTCTGCGCTACTGAATGATTCTGTGTGCACGTGATCTTCACGTGATATGAGCGCTACTGTCTGTGTGTGTGTATATTACAATGCAGCAGCAGTTTAGAATGACGATTTACTGACCTGTACAAAAAGCTGTGTAAAATGTGCATTCACGCGATCAATTTTGAGCATCCATATAGTATATATAGTATAATCAAACAGATCTTGTGGAGCGCTCTCTGAGTATACATTTATTTGTCATTTTAACTGAATCGGAGTGTAAAAGTGGACTTCAAAGTTTGATTATCCTGTTGCGTCCTCTATAGGACATGAATAATCAGCGACTAGTCAACGTCAAGCTTAAAGTGTCATGGCAGGGCATTAAAGTCGACTAGTCTGTTCAACCCCTAGATTTTACCCATGATTTGGCCATCTGAGACAAATTGTGAGAATCCTAAAAGATTCCTCTGAACCTAGGCCAAAATCTGAAGTTTTTGATTGCTAGTTTGACATGTTTGTCGACAGTTCATTAATGACCATTGTGATAAAATTTTACCTCCAATGAAATTCTGCCAGTATCAGAAGTTTTGAGGCACAGTCCTGCAGTCATTTCTTCTACAACAACCATAAAATCAAACACCAACATGAGTGATAAGTGAGAAAACAACTGCAACTCACAGTCACCGAATATGCCACGGATTGATGATGTCAAATTCCGGACGAGTCTTCTTGCTTGAGTCCATTTTTAACTCGTCTCGACAACTGTATAAATGACATCTGAGTTCTACTGGGTGGTTGCCCTGCACGCTTAATAAACAAACTACAGCTAGTTCAAAACGCAGCAGCTCGAGTTCTTACCAGAACCAGGAAGTATGACCATATTAGCCCAGTTCTGTCAACACTGCATTGGCTCCCTATTAAACATCGTATACATTTTTAAATATTGCTGATTACTTACAAAGCACTAAATGGTTTAGCTCCGCAGTATTTGAGCGAGCTCTTAACGCATTATAGTCCTTCACGTCTATTGCGATCTCAAAATTCCGGCCAGTTGATAATACCTAGAATATCAAAATCGACTGCTGGCGGTTGATCCTTTTCCTATTTAGCACCAAAACTTTGGAACAATCTTCCTAACATTGTCCGGGAAGCAGACACACTCTGTCAGTTCAAATCTAGACTAAAAACACATCTCTTTGACCTAGCATTCACATAATACATTATAGACTTCTGTAATTCAATGTTAGGCTGCATAGTTAAGGTCAGCCGGAACCGGGAACACTCCCCATAAATCCTGATGTACTTGTTGCATCATAAGAAGGATGGCGTCTATGCTAATATTAGTCTCTCTGTTTACCCCGAGGTTTACTGCAGTCCGCCGGATCCAAGCCGTATCCAGATCTGATGAAGGACCTGCACCTGGACGCGACAACAGCGCAGTACTGAAATGTCAACTAGTCTCTCCCCTATGAAGACCCCCTTCCCTTCCCTTTACCTCTCTACAGATAAAATGTTGTCGGGATAATTCCGGTTCACGTGGCTACGCAGACGCGACAAAAAAATTCTGTATTATACATTTTTAAGTTTATTGAGGGTTGATTTGTAAAGAAGGACTACACGCCTGCGCACATATATATTCCAACGCGCATACCTTGGACTGAACACGTAATGCGCATGTGCCTGCATTTTTGCGGGTTTTGTTCTATGTCTGGATTTCGTCAAAACCATTCACCAGCGCACTCAACTCTTCACTCCATCTGTTCCGTACTGACCATCCAGTCCCTGCACCACCCGCCTGCATCTATATATCTGGGACTATTATTTTATATACTGTCTTCAATAAAGAGTTTAACTTGCTATTGCTTCCTGTCGTCAGTCATGACAGAACGATCTGACCAAGCAATGGAAGCAGCGAGTAATCCATCAACATCGCTGGAAGATTTCGTCAACAGCAGTATCCTTCTAATGAATTCCCAGGAGAAGAACCTAAATGACACGAGCCGGGCAATCCAGGCTCTGGTGGCGCAGGTGTCCGAGCTCACCCAACAGTTCCAACTCCTACGAGCTCCCACTGCGCCGCCCACGCCGGCCGTTCCCCCCACACCACCAGAGAACCCCTCCCAGTCAGAGCTCCGCCTACCAGTTCCTGAGTCATATTCCGGTGAACCCAGTTACTGCAGAGCTTTTCTAACACGATGCTCCATGCATTTTTCTCTCCAACCCAGGACCTTCAGCAGTGATCGAGCCAAGGTCGCATTTGTCCTGATGCTGCTGACTGGGAGAGCGGCGCTATGGGGAACGGCGGTGTGGGAGAACCAAGATCCATGCTGCGCCTCGTTCCAGACACTCTCCGCTGAGATGAGACGAGTGTTTGATCGGGCCGTCGCCGGGAGAGAGGTTGCCAGAAAACTTGCGGATCTTCGACAAGGAGAGAGATCGGTTTCTGACTTTTCCATTGAGTTCAGAACCTTAGCGGCAGAGTGTCAATGGAACGAGGAGGCACAGTGGGACATGTTCCTGCATGGGTTGGCTGACCGCGTCCAGAGGGAGATCTACGCCCTGGACCTTCCAGCATCACTCAACGGATTGATCGAGCTGGCTTTGAGAGTAGATGCTCGATTGTCCCGAGTCGAGCGACGGGTCCTGCCCTGTCGTATTCCTGGAGGAGCGGAGGGTCCACGTTTCAGCGGCGGGGACACGGTCAGCCCCGTCTACGATCACGAACCCATGCAGGTAGGGTGAGCTCGGCTTTCCCGTGGGGAGAAGGAAAGGCGGAGATCCCAGGGCCTCTGCCTCTACTGCGGGGGGGGCTGGCCATTACGCTTACAACTGTCCGGGAAAAAGGCCAAGCCGATAGTAAGTATGAGGCTACTATCGGGTGGGATCTCCGCTGAGAAGACCTCATCCACATCTACGCTCCTCCTGGTAAGACTGAGATGGTCAACCAACACCCACGACTGTCAGGCACTTCTGGACTCCGGGGCGGAGGGTAATTTCATGGACCACGCTTCAGATTCCCCTCAAGCCCCTCACACACAAGATTGCTGTACACAACGGTCAAGAACTCCCCACCATTTCATTCACCACTGGAGATATCACCCTCATCATGTCAGGCAACCACTCCGAGATTATCTCTTTTTATATACTGGACTCTCCTCTTGCACCCATCGTTCTCGGACACCCCTGGCTCACAGCACATCACAACCCTAGAGTGGACTGGCAACTGAGATCTGTATTGGCGTGGAGCAATACATGTCATGAGTCTTGTCTTGTGTCTGCCTGTCCGTCTGTTTCTGTTTCTGTGTTTCAGGAGGAAGCAGTGAATTTGTCTAACGTGCCCGCGGAAAACCTCGACCTGAAGGAGGTGTTCAGTAAGTCTCGTGCTGCTTCTCTTCCTCCGCATCGTCCCTATGACTGTGCCATAGATTTACTGCCAGGTAAGTCTCCGCCTAAAGGCAAGTTATATTCGCTTTCTGCTCCAGAAAGGGAGGCTATGGAGAAATATATTTCTGATTCTCTAGCAATAGGGTTCATCCGCTATTCCTCTTCTCCAGCAGGGCGGGGTTCTTTTTTGTGGGGAAGAAGGACAGGTCTCTGCGACCTTGTATTGATTACTGGGGGCTGAACAGCATCACGGTAAAGAATACTTATCCTTTGCCGTTGATGTCTTCAGCTTTCGAGAGGTTGCAGGGAGCGTGGATCTTCACAAAATTGGATTTACGTAATGCTTATCATTTGGTCCGCATTAGAGAGGGGGATGAATGGAAGACCGCTTTTAACACCCTCAGGGGGCACTTTGAATATTTGGTCATGCCGTTCGGTTTGTCCAACTCCCCAGCGGTCTTCCAGGCGCTCGTCAACGACGTGCTGCAAGATATGGTCGATCAGTTCATATATGTCTACCTGGATGACACATTGATTTTTTCCTCTTCTCTCCAGGAACACGTGCAGCACGTCCGGCGAGTGCTTCAGAGGTTGCTAGAGAATGGGTTTTTTGTCAAGGCGGAGAAATGCGCTTTTCATGCACAGTCTGTTCCTTTCCTGGGGTACATTGTTTCGACTGAGGGAATGCGTACGGATCCTGAGAAGGTTAAGGCTGTGGTAGATTGGCCAAGTCCAGATTCCCGTAAGGCCCTACAGAGGTTTCTGGGATTCGCCAACTTCTACCGGCATTTTATTCGCAATTTCAGCCAACTAGCCGCACCTCTGACCGCCTTGACCTCCCCCAGAACTATGTTCAGGTGGTCAGACACAGCCGAGGCTGTGTTTGTCAAACTGAAAGGTTGCTTTGTTTCAGCCCCCATCTTAATTGCCCCTGATCCGTCACGTCAGTTCGTGGTGGAGGTCGATGTGTCAGAGGTGGGGGTAGGTGCAGTGCTATCGCAACGTTCTCCCACAGACGACAAGATGCACCCTTGCGCATTTTTGTCCCATTGTTTATCTCCTGCCGAACGTAATTATGACATTGGTAACAGAGAGTTCTTGGCAGTCAAGTTAGCATTGGAGGAATGGCGCCACTGGTTAGAAGGTTCGGGGGTACCTTTTATCGTCTGGACTGATCACAAGAACCTGGAATACATTAGAACCGCCAAAAGATTGAACTCCAGGCAGGCTCGGTGGGCACTTTTTTTCGGTCATTTTGATTTTACTCTCTCGTACTGCCCGGGTTCCAAAAACATCAAACCCGATTCTTTATCGCGCATTTTTGACCGTTCCGAACGCCCGTCTACTCCCGAGTGCATTTTACCTGAGACCCTATTTGTCTCCACACTCACTTGGGAGGTCGAATCGAAGGTCAAGACGGTCTTAGAAGGGGTAACGCCTCCGCCTGGTTGCCCACCGAATCGGTTATTTGTGCTGGAGGGATTATGGTCCAACGTCATTCAGTGGGGGCATTGTTCCAATGTGGCTTGTCATCCAGGAGTTAATCGCACTAAATTTTTGATCAAACAACGATTCTGGTGGCCACTTATGGCACGCGACATTCACAGTTTTGTTTTGGCTTGCTCGGTTTGTGCCACTGGTAAGACTTCCAATAGACCCCTAGATGGGTTACTTCAACCGCTGCCTGTCCCTTCGAGACCCTGGTCCCATATAGCACTAGATTTTATTACCGCCCTTCCACCCTCTCCGGGCAACACGGTAGTTTTGACCGTGGTGGACCGGTTCTCGAAGGCGGCCCATTTCATTCCCTTGCCCAAATTACCCTCAGCCAAGGAGACAGCATTGACCGTCGTAGATCACGTCTTTCGCTTACATGGCCTCCCGACAGACGTGGTTTCCGACAGGGGACCCCAGTTTGTGTCCAAATTTTGGCAAGAATTTTGTAGTTTGCTGGGAGTGACTGTCAGTCTGTCCTCAGGGTTTCATCCCCAGAGCAATGGTCAAACCGAGAGAGCCAACCAAGATTTGGAAAGTGTGTTGTGATGTTTGGTCTCCAAGAATCCTTCCTCATGGAGCCAACAACTGTCAATGGTGGAGTACGCCCACAATGCGCTACCAGTGTCATCTACGGGCCTATCTCCGTTCGAGTGTAGTTTAGGGTCCCAGCCACCAATCTTTACCAGTCTGGAATCCGAAGTCGCGGTCCCCTCCGCCCACGCCTTCGTCCAGAGGTGTCACCGCACTTGGACTAGAGCCCGTGAGACTCTACTCCAAGTGGGGGCGTGCACCAAGGCTAAAGCCGATCGCCACCGGTCTAGGCCTCCCGTATACATCGCTGGTCAAAAAGTGTGGCTTTCAACCAAGAACATTCCTCTCCGATCCATTTCTAATAAGCTTGCTCCCAAATTCATTTGCCCGTTCACTGTCACGGTTCATGAATGCATTGTTTCCTGCTTGTCTCGTGTTTATGTTGTTATGTGTGTGTGGGTGTGTGTGAGTGGGCGTGACCGGCCATCATTATCAGATCAGCGGCCAGCTGATCTCACTCACGGCGCCAGCTGCAGCTAATCCACTTACCTTTAAATACTCACCGTTTTCTCATCTCCTTTGTCAGATCGTTGTTTGAAGTCCTCTGTGCTGTGTGTTTATTCCGTGCCTGTTCGATGTCTCCAGTTTCATGCTTCTTGTTCCTGTTCGATGTTTCCTGTGGATTTTGTTCTATGTCTGGATTTCGTCACCACCATTCACCAGCGCACTCAACTCTTCACTCCATTTGTTCCGTGCTGACCATCCAGTCCCTGCGCCACCCGCCTGCATCTATATATCTGGGACTATTATTTTATATACTGTCTTCAATAAAGAGTTTAACTTGGTATTGCTTCCTGTCGTCAGTCATGACAATTATAGGAAGCTCAATAAGGAAACAACACCACTTACAAGACATTAATATTTACCTTTGTCAAATGATGTCAAAAAAGTGACACAAACTAATAATGTAGTGGTGTCGTGCATAAAGCGCAGGGCTAGAAACCCAAAAGCTTGCAGGTTTGTTCTCTTTAAGAAGTGAGCCATTAGCTATTATCCATGTGCCCTTTAATTTGAGAAAGACTCTTAACCCCAGGTAACTCCAGGCAGACTGACCCTATAACAAGTGTACTGGAAGTCACTTTAGATAAAAGCATCCACTAAAAGATTGTTTGCAAAATTGGATTGTTTTTTCCAGTTCTATCACTCACACACATTCATAGGGAATCAAAAAGATGCAGTTATACTGTTAAAGAGGCTACATCCGATTTTCTGAAATTTAAACTCGCGACTGACACCTGTGGCCAAAAAACGGAACTGCTCTTCCTTTCTGCTCGCTCTCGTACGTGCACACTTCACAAGTCATCCGCTGCAAAGAAGTCAACATTATGTTTACAGAGGTAAGAACAGTCAAATACATATATTGTTTGAGAAACTAAGTTTGTTTGCTGACTAGCGGTGGTGGCAGAGTGATCTAAAACGTTTAACATGAACGCGCTTGACGTCACATCCGCAGACAGCGCGCAAAAAATCCGACCCGACAGAAAATAGGAAAAATAGGATACAGGCTTATAGGTGCACCCACTGTGAGCTGACAAGGTGTCAGTATGCTCATCAGGAGATGTTTGAGTCATAAATGGTCAAATAAAAAGGCTATTGTTACGTTTATTTTGGGGAAAAAGTTGCATGTAGCCTCTTTAAAACGGCTGTCTTGATTATAGGACCGGTTGTGATTAGGCTAATATAGATGTCAACTTATATTATGAGTGTGTTAGTGGTATTCAAATTTCAGTGTTTTATGTCAAGGCCTATAAATGTCCAATGAAAAGTGCACTGCTGTCATTATCACCGCCGAACTGTTTTACTGTCGCCAATTAAAAAGTAATGATCAACCCATATACCTTGTCTTCTGTAAGAAATAGCTAGCTGTATAATTTATACTCTCCATATGGCATCCTAACGTGGGAATCCATCAAAAAAACAGATGACGCCATAAACACGATAGACACCACATTTATTTGAGTTCATTATATATGCACAACTATAAGGCTTATATTAAAATGAGACAATGAAATCTGGCATGTTTGTAACTAGTTTTTTATATGTCTTTTATATGTCTTCATTTACTAATTAGTATTTTTTTATTTTTGTTAGAAAGCACTACTGTGATCATGTTTCTTACATTAAATGTTTTAAAGTAACTTAACAGTTCAGAAACATAAATAGCATGGCATGTAATGGATACACAACAATACACAACTCTTTTTTTTTCTGATACTAAATAGTTGCTTGTGAACAGAAATGTTGTTCGCTTGTTAGCCTGGTTAAGCTTGTTCTGTTATTATCAGTATCAGATCATACAATAACAATTGTAGCACTACAATTGCATTTTTAGCACTATATTATGGATTTAAAATTCACAACCCCCCCCCCCCCCCCAAAAAAAAAGTCAAACTTAACATTTCTTATTAACAATCATGCAAAATAAGATCAGAAACAACAAAAATAGATTTTGATTTCATACTGTCTTTAAATCCCATGACCTGGAGATGAAAATTAAATGTGGAAATATCTTTATACAGTAAGTAAAACAATTTCTGTAATATGAGTGAACATGTCAGGTGCCATTAACATCCTGGGAAAGGTAATTAAACGTTAAGCGCACAGACACTGGGAAGCCTTTGTTTAAGGATTGTGGGACAGCTGACCCTTGCTAACTCCTCCTCCATCTCCTTTTCCCTGTAGAATCAGTTTGCAGCTGAAGTTTGATCTGGCAGGAGAGGTGTTTGACTGGGCCGGGGTGACGGTTAGTGCTGTTGCATATGGGCAAGTTTTGCCGTTGCACAGCGTGTGCTTCAGGCAGAATTGTAATGCGGTCATCAATAACCCCAAACAGCTGCTCAGAAAGAAACACTCATGTGAGTGAATGCCATGATGGAGCACCTCCTGAGGGTCTGTGTTTACCTTATATGAATGACTTAAAAATTTCAGCTCAGAAATGAAATATCCAGTGAGTAGCGCTAAAAGATCAATGCTCTATTGCATTTAAATATGACATCCCACCCACAGTATACACTAAACCTGACCAATAGTGTTAACAGAAGGAAACGTGAGGTAAAATGCATTTCCTTCAACAACCGTGCCACTTTAGCTGCCTCTACAAGTCTTTGAGCTCTTTTATTAGGACTTAAGTTAAAAATATTTTAAGGTCATAAAAAAATATTGTGCAAAGAACTGTGCAAAAAAGTCTTTATTTATCAATAATCTGACTTTTTTCTTGTGTTATACTGCCAATAGTTTTCATTTCATCTGGAAATTGCACTGAATTTTGAGTTCAGCAAAAACATAGGAAGAAGCACATTTTCCCATTGAGAAGTCATATTTTGACTTCGCTGTCAGTGAAGCACACACACACGCATGCACGCCCACACACACACAAAAACTGAAGTCCTATAGTTAAAAGGCATCCAGAAGTTCAGAAAGTTTTGCATGAACAGCGTCCATTGACGAGTGAGAATGTCAGACAGACAGGTTCACTTGTGCTTCATTTCAAACTGACCTGACTCTTTCCACATCATTTAAACATGTCCGATTCAGTCCTATCAGTCAAACACTCCAGTGTGTAGTCATCGTTACAGTGATGCAGCCATGTGTAGGGGTGTTTGATATATCTTGAAAGAGTTTTGCTAGTTTACCTGCTATTTCAGCTTTTATCAGCCATGGCCATATGGTGGATTTGTATGAAGCGCAGTCTGTCTTGTCGATAAAAGTGTTTCCTTTCCTTTAGATGTATGACTTTTAACCTGCAACTCCAGAGGTGTCTTTCCCTCCATCTTTTACCCTGTTGTTGTTCTTCTGAACCCCTCCAACTTTAGTGTAGCTCCTTCGATTGGCTGTCTTGTTACGTTAGAAGGGTCTGTATTCCTCTACACTCTAAAAAAAATATGTGTTGGTTTAAAAAAAATAATAATAAAAAAAAAAATAATAATAATAATAATAATAATAATAAATTACACAACAGTTTGCATACATTTTTTTTTTTGAGTTATGACAACTTTGAGTGAATTTACATTCAACCAACAAGCTACATTGAGTAAGAGGAACTTAGCATAAAGACACATTGAGTTAATTACTCAAAAAAAAAAAAAATAAGTCGCTCCAACTACCAAAGTTGTAGCCCTGGAACCAATTAATCTGACCTATTTCTGTTCAAATCAACAGCTATCATAGCGCATGCTAATATAACTTATTTAACATGTATATTAAATAAAAAAAGTAAGATATAACTTGTCACTGGCATTATCGCAGACATTGCTTATGTAGCGTTTACCTTCAGCACAATGGTAACCACAAACACTTCAACATTGCAGAAACTACAGAACACTAAACAGGTCTTTCCCTTCACTGAAAGCAAATAAATTAACACTTAATTTCAACATGTATTATCCTATATGAAATCCCTACCTAAGTTACTAGAACCTAATTTTTAAAAAAGTTAATTAGCGCAGAAATTTGAGTTTAAATAACAAACGATATTAAGTTGATGTAATGATCAACATTATCATGTCAACAGAACTCTAAAAAATAATATTTGCAACTTAAAAGGTTTAATTAAAACAATAAATTAGAATTTTTAACTTGCAACCATGAATTTATTTAAGTTGTGGTAAAAGGTCCCCTGAATGACTTTTTAGAGTGTATGTTGTGTTCGGGGAAATTGAGATTTTGGTGGTGGACGAATCTAAAAAACATAAAATGTAAAATATATACTACTTTTTTTTTTTCGTTAAAAAAACAGAACAGCGTAAATGATTAATACATTTAAATGCATAATATATATATATATATATATATATATATATATATATATATATATATATATATATATAACTAAAGCCTGTTTTATTTGTTCCATTGCTACATTTTTACAGAAGAATACTGTAAAAATCTGTCAATTAATTTAAGTTGTCTTAACATATCAGTGAAAAAAATTACATTGTTTAACATCATATTACATGTATTTATACTGTCAAATTAATATATATATATATATATATATATATATATATATATATATCATTAATGAATAACTACACAGGAACAAATGAGTAATGCATTATTCATATTCTAGTAACAACTATTAACTAACAATAAACTCTGATTAACGTTTAATTAGTAAGTAATAGCGCTCAGTTGAATGCGGTAGTTCACTATTAGCTAATCAACTACACTTTTTTTTTCATACCTCCCAGAGGAATAATAAGAACTACTAAGAGGTTCATAATTGATGTGAATAATGCATAATGTGTAATTAATTCTAAAGTGAAGATCATGGTGGAGTCTGAGTCATTACTAGTGGCTTAACGCTCTTCACTTTAGAATCCTGTTCCAAATAATTAGTAATTCCTTTAGAAGGATGTAGTAACACTTGAGTCATTACAGAGAAAACATAATGGTTATGTAATGAACTTAATTTTGAGCAAGTACACTGCTAAATGAAATGTACTGCACTGGAACATGCAAGAAATAGAATAGATTTAAAAAAAAAGAAAAAAAAAAGATCTAATTTGATTCAAAGATCCCAGAACCATTCAGGGTAATTCTGGCCCAATTTTAACCCCTGCCCGTGTTTCTTTCTCTCAGACTCTCTCTCTTTCTTCCTTTCCTCTTCAGGTCCATGTCCATTGTGTAGTTGGAGACGACAGCTATGAGACACAGGTGCAGCTGTTCTTGCCAGATCCCAACGATCGTTTTACTTGTGAATGAGCCGAGGTAGAAAATAACCCCAGAGTGCTTGTCATTATCCGTTTATGTCCCCGCCAACTTCTCTCACTCCGTCCATTCGTCATTTGACTGGAACAACCGTGAGAACTGCCCATTGTTCATTGTCTGTGTCACCACTCTCCTTGTCTTTTGATAAGGGTCAGTGTGATCCGTATATTGTTATATCTACTTATAGGATCTAATCATCGCCTGACTGTGGCTTTGGATGAATTCTGGTTCCCTCCGCATAGGCCTCGGGACATTGTGTCCTGTTCCTGTTGTGAGACTGAACCCTCTGCTTGAGAGCCATCTGTGGCGCTCCCGACTTGGACAGATGATTCTCGGACTCATTATTCAAAGCTGTACAACAGATGGAGGAAATTCATAAAACAGTATTTCGATTGAGGTTTCAGCTCCTCGTGCTGCACTTCAGAAATTGTCACCTGAGAATTCCACACTTACACACAGATAATGTAGTGAGCCATCCAAGTCGTTTACTGACAGACATTAGAGTTGTACAATTAGTATATCAATATTTTACTCTGACTACATTTTTGAAAAACTACAAAAACATATCTGCACATACAATTCACTGCAGTTTCCAGCTGAAATGGACACTAGTGACAGTAAAACATCAACAACTTTTGTTGCGTTTAAAACTAATTATGATTACTGGGGCAATTATTGATTAATAAAAACATATTTTTTTGCACTGTTCCTTGCACAATACTATGTAATGACCTCAAAACACTTTTATCATAGTGCATGATTTATAAAATAATACATTTCGATGTTTGCATCACATTATCAGCTCATAATGTGCTTCTATGAGACAGTAAACTTGCTCAGTCTCTCACCTGATACAGCAGTGCACTTATAAAAGAAATCAAGGACTTGAAGAGGCAAGCTAAAATGTCATGGTTGTTTCAGCAAATTATTATTTTTGTTTATCATCTAACATTTGCTTTCGTTAACACTTTCGGTTAGGTTTACGGTTATGTTACAGACCATTAACCTTTTAACAAACTCACCAGACATCTCATTTCTGAACTGCTGCGAAACATACAACCAATATAATTAAACATGGCCAGCTTCATTTTCATCAGTTTCAGATAAAACTGTACAAGCTCACTGGACACTTTACTTTGTTCTGAAACGTGTAAGAAGACATTTTATATGTTACAGAAATGTTGGCACCGCCTCGTTTTTTCAATGAGCCAGAGTTGATATTTTATAAGTTATCAACCACTTCATAGTCTCAGATGACACGATCTTGGACAGTTTGTGTACTGTTTTAGCTTTACTAAAAATGCGATTGAAACCCCATTTAAGCAGTCAGATTGGTGTAAGGTTTGAGGGCGAACCAAACACAAATGAATCTTCCAGGTGATTTGTTCAAACATAATTCCACACAGAACTCAACATTCAAAAATCCCAAATCACCAATCCAGAGCCATAAAATCCAGGCTCCAGCCAGTCTACGCTAAGAACTTTATGGCCAACTAAAGCAACTAAAGGAAGAACGTTGTCAATGTTAGATGGTTTGGAAAAGACTGATTGGTTCAGAGATGACAAAACTCAGTGCCCGATCAAGATAACAGCAGATGTTGCTTGATCCCACGACAGATATACAAAACAGACCTCCTTCTTCTTAAGGAACTCTGAATGACCCCAGGGTTGAAATCTCTTAAAACCACAGAGACTTGAGACTTTACCTTTAAAAATACATAAAATCATCCCAAAACAATTCTTGATGGACTTGTAATCAAACATCGTTCAACTACATAATTCTATATTGTGTCTACAACCTATATGTGTGTCTAATATGCTTAGATCCCATATAAGTCATGTAATTGTTATAACTATTAGATGTTTGAATGAAAGTGTATCTTGTTTCCTATTAGTATGATCGTATGTTCTTAATTCAAAAGATGGCTTGATTGAAATCTGTGTAAAATGTTTCGTATTCTTATAATAGTAATGATATCTAAAATGTGGCCTCTGTACTCTCTGCTAGAGCTGGAGAGTAAGGAGATCACAGATAACACATGATTTACGATGAGAAGTGAAGAAAATGCCACCTCTCAAATAAAGACAGTACCTAATTGGTCAGAACTCATCCAGGAGGCTGGACAAACATTTGAGTTTAAAATCTTAGGACCCGAACAAAGCTTTGGGCAGAAGAAGAAGAAAAACTAGATTCAAAAACGATCATGGAGAAGCCATGATGGAGTAATAGACTAGTAACTATGTAGACAAGCAGACCAAAGAACCCAAATCAAGATCAGAAGAACATGGTTAAACAGCTTAATTCAAGCCATCTAACTACTCTTTTCTTTTCCGTTGTGAGTCTCGGTTCTAAGTTAAGTTTTGCGACAAAGTTTCGGTCCACGATTCGACTGCAAAGCCCACTTCCAACTTCAAAGACTTTCCATTTATCCGCCAGCACACCACGTGATTGGCCGCCCCAGACCTCTATCCAGGCAGAAACGCCAGCCAACGAACCTGGGAAAACCCTTTTTACAACGACAAAAGGGAATCCCCAAAAGGAACGCAAAAACAAGCAAGTAACCTCCAGACTTTTAAGCTGAACTGGTGCATTGATATATAACCCGCCTAAGAAACGATAGAAGGGTTAAATTAATGATTGATGTTTCGTTCAGGTCAGGTCTTATAAGTGCATATAGAAACTTGGGATTTCATCATCTCACTCTTAAAACTCATTCTTTCCTCACTCTCTTTCTTTCTGCAACTCGTATGAATGCGTGTGTTTGTGTTAGATATTAGTTTTATGTGTTAGAATAATCAATAAAGTCTTGTTTGTATTTTAAAGAGAAGTATTACTTGTGTTATGTGCTTACGAATTTAATGTCTTAAACTGCTGATCTAAGTTACCTTGCTAATAAATAGTGTTTCACTATAGTTTGGATATTTATATCCGCTGCAGAGCTGATAGTTGCGGCCGGTTCAAATGAACCCTGGACGAGTCATTTGCTCGGTAGTAATAAGTGATTCTTTCGAATTCCCTATAAATTAATTAATAATTCCTTTTGAGCTAAATTGACCTGTCAGAATCACTAAATCACGTTACATTGTAGCATTGTCCCAATGTCATGCAAACAAATGTAAGAATGGTTGTTCATTTAGCATATGCTTCCTGACTCACTGTTGAGCAAAAGTGCAAACTGGAGGAAAGGCTATAGTCGGTGGTGTGAAGAGCGTGTCTGTGTGTGAGAGTCGGGGTGTTGCCTGCCCTCCTCTTGTCCTCCTGAGAGCTTCAGCTGTACTCAACATCATAATGCTGCTATTTACAGCGTCTACTCAATAAGGCAATATTTTAGATCGATTTTTACAGCTGCTCACCCTCAACCCCTTCTCCAAGCACACTGGGTTTGATAACTCAAGTGCTATTGATTTCTCTATAAGCAAAAATAGTCTTTCTCAGGGCATGCATAGACAACTGCTGTGGGGACAACCTCCCAAAGTTTCTTTCTTTTCATCTCACACGTTTCACCCATTTTTTTCTCTCACACTTTCTCTCTCTCTCTCTCTCGTTTGCAGTTGCCTTGTCCACAGAGAAAAGGGTCATATACTTTGAGTATCTTCACCAAGGACATGAATCTCCAGTGTCAAAAAAATCGTTATCATACAGGAGTCATTCTGCAAAACTGGTGTTGTGTCCCTCGTGAGAAAGAATACAGTTGGCAACTTATAACTTGAGATGCTATATTTTAAAAACAGTATCTTCACCAGTGTTGTGCTCATTACTCAATTACTTATTACTGCTCCGAGACACGAAGGTTGAGATCCAAATGCAGCTTTAATTAAGGGGCAATCCAGACACATAATCCAATATACAGGCAATAGGTCAAAACACAGGTAGGCCGTCTAAACAAACAAACAAACAAACAAACAAACAAACAAACAAACAAACAAACAAACAAACAAACAAACAAACAAAACAGGCAGGGGTCAGAGGCAAAAGAGTAATCCACGGAACAGGCAAAAAATCCAAAAACCAAGAGACATGAAACCAGGGAAACCGCTTGGAAATGCAGTGCAACAACATACAAAACTTCACAGTGAGTGAATGAGTGAACATGGTATAAATAGGCTGAGACTAACAGGGTAATGAGACACAGGTGAATGCAATCACTGATGATGAGTCCGGGCAGTGAGTTATGGGAAATGTAGTTTGTGAGGGAGTGATAATCGTCTGGTGTGGAGTGCCCTCTGGTGGCTCTCAAGGGCACTCCAGCTGGTGACCGTTACAGATATGTGGATGGGAAAGCCATAATGCCACAACTTACATTTGACAACGGTGTAACTGTAATATTACTGAAATCTTATTTGTAACTTGTTACACTACTAGTTCCTGCAAAAAGCAATATTATTAGTAATGCATTACCATCCAACACTGATATTCACTGAATTATTTTTCTAATAACCTGATCAACAAAACTATGAATGGTTAAATTAAAATTAAAATAATAAATATTTTTATGATGATGATGATGATGATATTCAGATGTGATGAATAAGGGAGACAACATGTGCAGTGTTTGAGGACCGAGAAACACTGGTTGATGCTTCCCACTGATGGAGATTTTAAATTATTAATATTTTAAATTCTAAATATTCTAGGAATTTTCTTAAAAAGTTAATTGAGTGCCACAGATATGGTTTAGACACTATATTGGCATGTGTTGTTCTTTGGTATACACTCACCAAGATTGTTATTATTTTTTTTTTTTTAAATGGATCGATCTATCTATCATCTATCTATCGATCCAGAAAATAAGTTTTTGTTGAGAATAATAATGTATTTCTTGTAATGATTACTCTCCAGAGAGAAATTAACTGTACAATTTACCTTTTTGAAATTTAAAAATATAAATGAAATGAGTTCCTTTTCCATTTCAGTCATATGTTACATAAACCCCAAAGTACAAAATCAATCACATACCTGTCATGTTGTTGTGAAGATGAGGCATAGCAGATCTACTTGCAGATAAACATTTATTAAATGAAACTAAAGGAGTTAGTAAACGAAACAATGTGAGTTTAACCACAACACAAGACAATGGAGAGAGAGCACTGAAGGCCTTAAATACTCAAGATAATGAACTCAACACAAAACAGGTGTGCATTAATCAATCAAACAATCAATTACCATGGCAACCAGACAAGAAAGGAAGAAAACACAGGAAATACTGATAACAAGTCCCTAAAAATGAAACCAAAACACAGACATAACGTGAGAGGACCATAATTTGGTCTATAATACACAAGCACAGTTTTACATGGCTGTGGAAATGCCAGAGCAGTTACTAACAGGAAGCCCAGCACGTATTTAAAGGCTTTGACAGATAAGCATGTGATGTGTGCGAAGTTTTTCACCCACACCGCTGAAATGGATACAAGCAGTGAATGGTTCACACCAGATATAATAGTCTTAGCTGTATCTCTAAAAAGGTTATAACGGCATAAAAAGGAGGAAGAGAAGCGAGAGGCAGCACAAAATTCAAATGGATGATAGAGATCAGGCTTCATCGGCACGAGGGTGTGTGTGTGTGTGTGTTGCGAGGAGACTGACAGAAAGTAATGGATTTCTGCGTCTGTTGTGATTAAGAGTGTGTGTGGAAGCTGTGATAATGTGCTGATATCTGTAGGGAACCGCCTGATGTTGGTTGCTGATAATGTGCACACACTCAGACGTGCTTCACTGCTGCTCAACACTAAGAGATTTATTTTCTCACTTTCTCATCCTTATTTCGTTCTAAGGTCATGAGTTTAGATGGTTAATATCAATGTTAATCATGGCAGTTTTGGGCAGACAATGTTCCCGCCAAATTTTAGTGACCCTGCCCTTGACAGAAGATACGATCAGGCCCCGATGATATAAAATATTGCTTCAGCTGTTTTATTGTTCATCTATCCAGTAGTGTAATATGATCTGTCAGACTGGTCTCAAAAGGGAAACGTCCTGCATCGACACTGCTTTGGTCACATCAGTTCGCTGGGTCATCGTGTGTTTGAATGACGCAAAACGCAGAAAATTGTTCATCACATAAAGCTATCATATGTTTTTAAAAGACTTGAAATATAAAGCTTGGAATCATTTTTTTTCTTGTTTTTGAAATGAGTATTATACTCACCAAGGCTGCATTCATTATAAACAGTAATAATGTGGAATATAATACATTTTAATTTAATATAATATAATATAATACAATTATTACAATTTTAAATAACTACATATTACCGAGCCCAAACTTTTGATCAGTCGTATATTTGTGTTCCACAGGAGAAGGAAGGTTAAATAAGTCTCAATATGATGTTGAATACACAATAATGCCATAAATTTGACCACAATCATTTTTAATCTTGTTTAAATGGTTACACTTTATTTTGATGGTTCACTTTAGACATTCTACTAACAATAAGTAACTTTGCAACTACATGCCAAATAACTCTCTTAGTTACTTATAGTTAGTGCACAGTAAAAAAAAAAAATGCTGTAAAATTGTTGTTTCATCTTAAAGTAAGTGTTCCTGTTTGACTAAAATTTTAAGTTTAGTCAAATTGAAATGTGAAGTTGTACTTTTCAATCAGCTGAACAAATTCTTATGCTCGAATGGATACTTTGACAATTTTCAATCTGGTTTCCAACCGCACCACAGCACAAAGACAGCGCTCATAAAGATAATAAACGATATTCGCTTAAATACTGATTCAGGCAAATTATCAGTGCTGGTACTACTCGACCTCAGTGCTGCATTTGACACCGTCGATCATAACATACTTCTTGACAGGCTGGAAAACTGGGTGGGGCTTTCTGGGATAGTCCTAAAATGGTTCAGGTCATACTTAGATGGGAGAGGTTATTATGTGAGTATAGGAGACCAAAAGTCTGAGTGGACATCCATGACATGTGGAGTCCCTCAAGGCTCAATTCTTGTGCCACTCCTGTGCAACCTGCATATGCTCCCAATGAGCCAAATAATGAGAAAGAACCAAATTGCCTACCACAGCTATGCAGACGACACACATATCTACTTAGCCCTATCTCCTAATGACTAGCACTATTAACTCCCTGTGCCAATGCACTGATGAAGTCAACAGTTGTATATACCAAAACTTTCTTCAGTTAAACAAAGACAAAACTGAAGTCATTGCATTTGGAAACAAAGATGAAGTTCTCAAGGTGAACGCATACCTTCACTCTAGGGGTCAAACAACTAAAAAGCAAGTCAGGAATCTTGGTGTGACACTAGAGTCAGACCTTAGTTTCAGTAGTCATGTCAAAGCAATAACTAAATCAGCATACTATCATCTGAAAAATATTGCAAGAATTAGATGCTTTGTTTCCAGACAAGACTTAGAGAAACCAGCAGGGTGGATTACTGTAATGGACTCCTCACTGGCCTTCCCAGACCATAAGACAGTTGCAGCTCATACAGAACGCTGCCTCCAGGATTCACACCAGTCCTCAGGTCTTTCCACTGGCTCCCAGTCAGATTTAGGATTGATTTTAAAGTATTATTACTGGTATATAAATCATTCAATGGCCTAGGACCTCAATACATTGCAGATATGCTCACTGAATATAAACGTAACAGATCACTCAGATCATTAGGATCATATCAGCTAGAAATACCAAGGGTTCACTCTAAGCATGGTGAGTCTGCTTTTAACTATTATGCCATCCGCAGCTGGAACCAGCTTCCAGAGGAGATCAGATGTGCTCCTACAGTATCACATTCACATCCAGACTCAAAACACATCTGTTTATCTGTGCATTTACTGAATGAGCACTGTGCCGCTGTTCATCCGACTGTTTGTACTGTACTGTACTGTATTTTATTTTTCTAAACTGTTTTAATTATTCTTATTTCTTTTTATTATTTTAATTTATTCTATGTAAAGCACTTTGAACTGCCATTGTGTATGAAATGTGCTATATAAATAAACTTGCCTTGCCTTACTAAGTGACAACTTGGATATTTGATTTGACTGAACTTAAAATTTTAAGGCAGCATGAAAATGTTTACTTTTTTAAGTTGAAACATTTTATTTAGTGTACAACGTCTAAACTGTTACCAGGTAAATTAATGTATTCCTTAGAAACAAGTTGAATACATACAAAGTGACATTTTAATGCTTTGAATACGGTTGGAAAAAATGTTTTTGTGGGTTCGGATATGACATTTGCTCATGAGAGGTGTTTGGAAATATTGTTTCAGCTGTTTCATTGTTCATCTATCCAGAAGTGTGACATGGTCTTTGGCATCGTGGCTTTGACATTTGAAGGGCATCACCTATCAGCTTAGGCGGTTATTAACATACATCTAGAAACACGACAACATTGAACAATTAATCATGACAGTACTTCATGGCATCTGAACAGACACTCTGACCTTCTGATTCACTATGGATATCAGATTCACCCAATATTAAAGAGCTTTTCATTCAAAGAGCTGTGAATTTCAAGAATGGGATCTTTGTTTCCTTCACATATTTCACCATTTGCTTATGGCAGTGTATGAGCGAAACTTGTGTATGCCTTTGTTGTTGTTTTTTGCACTGGTGCCTATATGCTAGTTACATCCTTGTACAAGAAAGTTTCAGAAAATGGGTTGCACATTATTTTACCGTACATGCAATTTCAATGTACTTACAGTGTAATGTAAGGTAACAACATGGGTTAAGGTTAGGTTTTAGTTCAGGGTTAGGACCTAGTTATTACCCTGTTAATGTAATTACTACAATAAGTACATAGTATGTACACGCAAACAGGACTGTAAAATAAAGTCTTACCAGAAAATGTTTTCATAACACTGTTCGCAAAAGAAATACTGTGCCATTATTAGATTTGCTGTATGTAAAACTATAATAAAGAGATAATTGTAGTACTTATGTTCAAGTGGCATGCTGTCCAATAGAGAGAACACCTGATAAGTATACTGTCACTATACCTTCTCAGGCGATCGCGAATGCTGTGCTGTTGAAGTCTATATTTAGCGTGCACTGATGTACTTGTAATGTTACTTTTAAAGTTCATGAAAGGTTGTTTGAAAACCCTATTCACAAAAGGTGCCCTTTTTTCCTAAAGAGTGCATATTTGTGCCTCAAAGGTACATATTGGTATGAAAAGTGTACATAACCATCACCTAAATGATACATATGTGACCCTGGATCACAAAACCAGTCACAAGTCGCACGGGTATATTTGTGGCAATAGCCAACAGTACATTGTATGGGTCAAAATTATCGATTTTTCTTTTATGCCAAAAATCATTAGGATATTAAGTAAAGATCATGTTCCATGAAATTATTTTGTAAATGTCCTACCGTAAATATATTAAACATTTATTTTTGTGAGTGAATGCAGCACAATCGCGAATGTAAATGGACAACTTTAAAGGCAATTTTCTCAATGTTTCTCAGATTTTCAAACAGTTGTATCTCAGCCAAATATTATCATATCCTAACAAACCATACAACAATGGAAAGCTTATTCAGATGATGTATACAGCTCAATTAAAAAAAAAAAAAAAAAAACCCATGTGACTGGTTTTGTGGTCCAGGGTCACATATTATAACCTTTTGAAAGGGTACCATCCAAGTGACAGGTTTTGTACCATTGGAATGTATACATTTAACACTTTTATGATTATGGGGGGGTTCAAACCTTAATTAAGGGATTCAGACCCAGACCTCAATTAAGGGACTCAGACCCTATACATTTACATTATGTCATTTATCATTTTATAATTTCTGATAAGAAAGAAAGGTCTTTAAATGTACAACCAAACACATGTTTCCATCACCAATTTATATGGTACTGCCATTACTGTTTAACTGATCCCGTGGGATTACTTACACAGGGAAACAAGTTATTCCATCTTCTTGCCATATGTCCCTCTTCCCGCTGGGAGAATGACTCCGGCTGCCGGCTCGCCTTTAACTTCATTACAGATTTAAGAGATGCACATTTGACAACTAGTGTATATATCTCAACTCCAGGTTGCTTATGAAGAGTAGAAATGACTTACGTGTACACTCAGATCATTAGTGAAGGGAATGAACATTTATTGTCTCAGCAGCTTTTAGGGAGAAGGAGGGGTCTTTGTATGGAGTTAGACATGACAGATGGCTAGTGCTTGTTATGAGTGACTTGTGCATGCGGCGCTCTTTGTTGTAAACAACAGTAGCTCTATTATTGCCTAACAAAGCTTTGCATGCTTCTGTTCTTAGATTAGATATCTCTGTTAAGTCAACCCGTGATTTAATGATATGCCTATTAAGTTAGCCAGTATTGGACTGGCCATCTGGAGCTCTAGACAAATTCCTCTTGGGCTCATCCATCTGTGATCAATAGTCAAAATCATAATATTAAATAATCAAAACAATATATAAAAACAACAAATATATACAGTGGATATAAAAAGTCTACACACCACTGTATTTTGTGATGTAAAACATGATAAAAGAAGATTAATCATTTAAGAACTTTAGCACTTTTAATGTACAAAATGACAACCTATGCAATGCCACTGAAAACCAAAACCAAAGTACATAAGTGTGCACACCCTTTTATAATTTAGTTCAGAATGACTAATCATCAAGCTCATGTGAAATAATACACACCTGTCTTCACTTGTAAGTTTGCTACTACAAGAGCCATCTTAATGTTGAAAATGAAGGGCAACACAAACATTTCCCTAGACATTAGATATATCAAAACGCAGTGAAGACAGTCATCAACAAGTGGAGAAAGTATGGAACAACAGTGACGTTGTCAAGAACAGGGCATCACTTACCGGCAAGTACTGGTTGATCCTATATGAGACGACTATCGTCTAGGTTACTAATGTAACCCCCGAGTCCCAATTCCTCAGTCACTGGCGTTAACGTTGAGCATGACTGACTAATAAGTACTAATGTAACCCCCATTCCCTGAAGAAGGTGGGCCATCTAGACCTCGTCCTCCCTGACTTTGCACAGGGTCTGTGCGAGCAGGCTCACTGGGGGAAACGCGTACTTGCGCAGACCCTGGGGCCAGCTGTGTGCCAGTGCATCGGTGCCAAGGGTCTCCTCAGTCAGGGAATAGAACCACTGGCAGTGGGTTGTCTCCGAGGTCACGAACAGGTCTACCTGAGTGACCCAAAAGAGTTCCCAAAACAGCTGGACTGTCCGGGAGTCTCGTGAGCTCGTCGGCTGCACGATTGAGCTTGCCGGGATATAAATGACCTGAGTCGCTTCTGACTCCACAGAAGGAGATGGCGGGTGAGTTGCGACATACGACGGGAGCGTAGACCACCTTGACGTTTGATGTATGCAATTGTCGAAGTGTTGTCCAGACGGCAGAAACCGGCGCAGGGCAAGATATACTGCTAGCAACTCAAGGCAATTGATATGCCACTGCAGGTGGGGTACTGTCTAGGAACCCGAGGCTGCTCAGCCCGTGCTGGAGGCATCTGTTGAGACAACATCATCCTTGGACACTTGTACTAGGGGAACACCTGCCCATAGAAAAGTACGACAATCAACCGGAGTGATTTCCACTCGTTATGTGCCGCGGTGCCATGCCCATCTTGGGACCCGGTCATGAAGCCAGCGCTGAAATGGTCTCATATGAAGCAATCCAAGCGGCGTGCCTGCAGTTGTGTCATATGCCCCAGGAACCTCTGAAATAATTTCAGCGGAAACGCTATCCTGCTCTTGAATGAATTCAAGCAGATCAGTATTGACTGGGCATGCTCGTTTGTGAGGCATGCTGCATAACAGTCTTCTACAGTCTACTAATACTCTAATGAGAGTTAGTCGACATGTAGTTGCAAAGTTACTTAGTTAGTAGAATGTAAGTAAGCCATCGAAATGAAGTGTAACCGAATCCCTTCTGATCTTCAGACACAAATTCAAAGACTCCTCTCAACTGTAGTGACTGGATTAAAATGAAAAGACATGTTAGTTCTTACTGTGTAGGTCAAATAGTAACTGTATTAGGTTGATTATACCAGCAGCACAGATCAAAATCATAAATCAAACAGATTTTAGCAAAGAACTTTGGTCAGTCGCTCTGGAACATTTTTTTTTTTTTTTTTTACATTTAAAGGATGTTAACATGATAGTACCCTGGAACTTAAGTGGCTCGACTAGTTTTCCAACTGTACTGTTACTTATTAGGGACAGTTGGCTGGCTGCCTGTTGCAGGTTATCATCTTCACAGCCAATGGAACATTGAGCATCAAACTGCATCAAGATGACTCCATCGCTTTTCTGAACCTATCAATGGGTTCATCGCTGTTGCTGATGAAACAGTGGTGTTGTCTGCATATTTGGTAGATAGCATGGATGGCAGTACAGTTATTTTTGTACTGGAAAAGTGAAAAGATAGACAGTGCAACCTTGGAAAATAGCTAGCGGTGTTAAAAAAAAAAAAAATTAAAAAAATCACTGGCGGTTTAAGTTGGCTAGTTTGATTAGAATGTAGGCATGATTAGGTGTGAATAAATGTTTTGCATCACTGACTTTGTTTACAGGCACCAGTAGTCAATTCCCAATAACCACAGTTTAAGGAATTATGATAATACTTTTTAGTAATTAGTTATGGTATTAGTTATGGTAAAACTAATTTCAGTAGTCCACTTTATACATTCTATTAACTATAAGTAACTTTGCACCTAAATGTCAGCTAGCAGTCATTAGAGTATTAGTAGACTGTCTGCTTCATATCTGCTAACACTTTAATCTTTATTTTGATGCTCCTCAACAGACAATCTACTACTATACGTAACTTTGCAACTGCGTCAACTTATTCTACTAACCTAAACCCTAACCTAACAGTCTACTAATACTCTAATGAGAGTTAATTGCAACGTTATTATAGTTAGTAAAACATGAAATATTGGGATAAAGTGCTGTTTAGTGTGGCTTCTGTTCCACCTTGATTTAAAACCTGCAAGAAAAAAAAAGAAAAAAGTATACCACATTTTTTAGTGCTTACTCTAATGTCGAGCATAATCACAAGACGGCTCCATAAGCAGAGAAGGAATGTGTGTACTGGAAAACGAGAAAAACGAGTGGGGTGGGGGATTTTGGGACTTTCTTTTTCTTGTACCAATACAATATTTGGAAGTTATTGAAAATATTGTTTATTGAAAATCTCACTAAAACACTTTCTTATTGAGCAAACTAAAGCATGATTCTCTGAGAACAATTCAATTAATCCACAATACTATGTGTTTTTCAAACCAAGAAGATATGAATTATTTGCCAAACAAAAAGAGAATTACTGTGAATGCATTTTGTGAAGTTTTCCGACAGGACCGAAAGTGTGGTGGTGGAAATCTAACAGCAATTATTAGAAGCAATTCAAACCTGTAAGTCTGCTTCTCCAGTCTGCAGTATTTTTCATAATGCTCCTTATTCATGGTTAAACTGGATTTAGAACACCCTATGTTTATCTATCACTATTCTTCTTTCTGAAACCTTTTCTCTGGGTATAAAACACAGATGAAGTTCTAATCTTTGCAGGACTAATTTCATCGTCTACCCACTTGGATTCCAGAAAATAACGCACAGTTTAAAATGCACAGATTGACCACAGAGGTAGACTACAGCATTGTTCGTTTTTGAGGGCGTTTGTTAATTTAATAAATATTTCAACATGATCGATAAAACTTGATTACATTATTCTTTACTGAATCATTCCAATTGTTTCAGTAAGCATACAAGTTAGCCAGAGCACAAATTTTCACCTGATGCCAAATAGATGATAACGAACAGAGGTTGCGTCCTCCTGAGGCGGTAACCATGGTAACAGTGAGCTGCTTGAGTGCTGTGTTGCTATCAGTATCGGGCAGTGCCTTGACAAAACATGACAAGAACGGTTATTATCACTTTATTATACATGTAAATACCATCATTAATCAAAATACTAAAGTGTGTTTGTGATATGTGTATCTTTAAATGGGTCCTTTTTAAACAAAACTTTAAAGGTTTGTTTTTGGGGTGTACTAGAATATGTTTTCATGCTTGATTGTTCAAAAAACACACACAAAAAAAATGGGGGACCTCTCTCCCCAGTCTGGCCCGAACATTTTGTTTAGTTCCGGTTTCGATGAAGCCCCTCCTTCTGAAAAATGAAATGTGCTGTGACACACCCCAGACAGCAAAATCATGTCGGCCCAGAGCCGGCCCACATCTGGTACACATGGATTCCACATGGCCCAGATGTGGGCCGGATCTGGGCCGACACTATGTTGCTGTCTGGGACCCCTCCATAACTGTGAATTCTGCTCTAGTGTAAATGCTCTAGTATAAATGTTAATGATGGCATCAATTTCAAGCCAATTTGAGCCCAATTCAGACCCTGACAATGTTAAAGAACAGGAGGATCGTCCATAGCGGATGTCATGCACAGACGTTGCAAGCACAGATTTCACAGGACGTTTCAGAGTGGTATGTTTTTTTTTTGTGGTTATTTACAATACATTTTAGATACGACGTTACACCATTTAATCAGGATATTTGTCGGAAAACTATGGTAATACAGACAGCAATCGATCACAAAACCTTGAATTAATTAATTTTCCTAAGGGGCGATGAACAGTCTTACAAAAGCTATAGTAAACAACACTATATTAACACTAATCTTGCCTAGCAGGCCAACTGAAGATGTGAAACACTGACAGAAACGTGCAAAGTTAAATCAAAGTCTAGATATCTCAGTTGGTTTTAGCTTAAGCTGTTGATGATCTTTCCATGAAAGTGTATTTGGCATATTAAACACAATGACTACCTCATTTGAGGGGATGGAGTTGAGTTGCTACTCTTCCACACTGCATCTTTCTCTTGTTATTTTTGCCCATTAAAAATGGTAGTTTCTTTTAATCTGGAGTCCGTCATCGTTCTGCATGAGTCGAGTCCATCTGCAGTAAATTAATGAACTGTTTTTATTAGCCCATGGTCATATCCCATGGTTTACATCATTACAGCGATGCAGCCTATGTATTCACACATTAAATACTGCTGGAAACGCAAGGAGCTAAAACACCAGATTATTAACTGATGAACACTAGTTAAATGTGCACTAAGGAAAAGTGTTTGGTTAAAAAAAAAAAAATTGGTAACACTTTCTATGACCATGCTTATAATGAATTATAGCTCCATTTAAACTTATTTACAAGTAAGTATTACTATTTTAGAAATACATTTATAAAGACTCATTTTCAAGTTTAAGACAAACTTTTTAATCTATTTAAGATCTATAATACATTATAAGAACAGTCATAGTTACATTTATATGATTTTTATAATTCCTTATAAGTCTTGCATTTGCTTTTTAAATGTACATGCTCATAAACCATTACACACTGATTTATAAATATGAATTAGTCAGTCGTATGGTTCCATGAATGTATTTGTAAAGATGCAACCTGCATTATTATCAAATAAGTGAATATATTGTGATTAATAGCCATGCTGTGTTCTTATAAATACTTATTGTGAGTGATAATACAGTTACTAACCTCTGTAAATGATGACAGAAAGCAATGCATAAGGATGTAGTGTAACGACAAATTATTATTTTTTTCCGAAGTGTTAACAACTTAGTGTTAACTAATAATTGTTGCAAACTGGTACTACCAACAAAATATTAGTGCATTCCTGGAACTGGGTGTCGTTACACTACATCCTTATGATCGCTTTCTGACAGGACTTTTACGGGCTTTTCCCAAATCACTGAAGTGACCTCGACGTCCAGGTTAGCGGTAGCATGAGCCGTCAGGCAAGTGTTATTTAAATAAACTCCTGATGTACTTACAAACTTTCCAATGCCTCGTTTTATGAGTACAGAACCTAATTGTACTACTGTAGAAGTTTGATGCCATTCTGGGCATTATTAGTGGGGTAATTTACGAGATACAGCCTTGGATCCATTAGCGCCTGCACTAAGCCATCCGGCTGATTTCTCTAAATAAGCTCTAACTTTAATAATGTTCAACCAAGGGAAAAAAGGCTTCTGGGGGGTGTTTGGCTCGAGATCATGGTGCAAAGGACGCTAGGTTGATTTTAACCTCTTTAAAAGAGTCTTTAAAATATATTTATAGAATAGTAATACTTTATTTTAATAAGTATAAATGCATGGGGCTTTAATTCATTATAAGCATGGTCTTCATAGAAAGTGCTACCAATTTATTTTTTTATTTTTTTACCAAGTGCATACACATTTTTTTCAAAACTGTCCCAAGCTCATAGGTATAATGGTTATATTATTTTGCTATTCTGATCTGTTTCTCTTAGTTCCTGTTTCCCTGCTCTGTTTAGTTTCGGTTTTCTTGGTTTCTGATTATGTGTCCCTGTTAGTTCCCTGTTATTAATTATCACCTGTATCTCATTTAGTTCCAAGTAATCTCTTGCATATATACGCTCTGTTCAGTTCAGTCCTCTGTCGGTTATCATCTTTATTTAATGTGTTGTTTATCTCCTGTGTACTCCTAGCGATCTCCTGAGTTTATTAACAAAGACTATTTAAAGTATTCCTTATTTTGTGCGTGTTGCCAACACCAACTGAATGTTAGAGAATCACCAACCAACTAACGAGTATTACTGTAAAAATAAATATGGATTTAGCAGCGGCCTTCACCAACCTCCACCACAAGGGACTTACTCTATTGGAATATTCCCTTCAATTTTGAGACAGCATGACTCCACCTCGGCCTGTCAGCCCATCGGCCGTCTTGTAGAAAAATGCGGTTTAGCTCCAGTCTATTTAACGGATCTTCTATCGCCCTATAATCCATCGCGCTCTTTAAGATCACTAAATTCGAGGCTTTTGGTCATACCTAGGATATCCAGATCCACCAAAGGAGGGAGAGCATTCTCACATTTAGCTCCAAAACTCTGGAATAGTCTTCCTGATACTGTTCGTTGCTCGGACTCGCTCTCCCAGTTTAAAACTAGATTAAAGACGCATCTCTTCAGCCAGGCATTCATATAATACTTTTAATCTTATAGTTAAATCCGACCTCTAGTTCATAAACGCCAGAGGAGAACTGGCCCCTGACTGAGCCTGGGTTCTCCCAAGGTTTTTTTTTCTCCATTAGGTCACCTGATGGAGTTTTTCTCGTTTTTCCACTAGAAACAAGCAATGATGTATTATTTTAATTTAATACTGTGAAGCTGCTTTGATACAATCTGTATTGTGAAAAGCGCTATATAAATAAACTTGACTTGACTAGAAAAAATGGCATGGTTTCTTTAGCAAATGCATTTGTATCTCTTGTTTACTTTTGTTAACACTATATTTAACTTAACTGACGCGCTTTGTGTTTCATAGCGAAGTGTTGCACTGTTATTATTATCATGCATGGAGCATCTCAGCAGCTCAGTTAACAAACTGAGTTTAGGTTGCTCATAACGTTCATCTTGGAACGCCATTTTACCAGATTTGTGATGTAAATAATTAATAAACCTGTGCCAACACAGAATACATCAACATTACTCAGCTGAGCTGCCATGTCCTTTTTCAGCTTCTTGTAGATAAGTCATTATTCTAATCAGCTGGATCGTGTTCCAGACATCTGTGTATTTTCCATATGCAATTGTTCAGTCAGAGCTGATTACCTCTGATTAACCCTGATAGATGTACCCAAGATTTGCCTTTACAACTTAAGACATACCCTACATATGATGGAATGCTTAAAGAAAGGCCATATAGAGCAAACCTAATGCCAGTTTGAGTATTTTAGTGTGTGTGCTTGTGAAAATTTGTTGTGGATTTATTATTATTTTCCAAATGTTTTTATTTGCCAAATAAGTGTCAAAAGAGCAAACTATACTACAAATGACAGAGTCAAATTAATGCATATGTATCAATCAAGAAAATGTAGATGAGGTTCATTAAGGAGTGAGACAATGGGAAACAAAGGCCCTATTATGTGAGCTCACAGTTGGGGACAGAAAATGTCCAAATTAAAATGCATGCATTTCCCACCTAGCACGGAACCATATTAAAAACTTTGTGTCAGTACTTATGAAACAGTTTCATTATTCTGCTGTATGACCTGATCTGTGTGGGGAAAATGTGCACATCAGTTTTTGGTAATCTCCCTGGCTGTATGTTTTTTTAAGTACACTATATTATTGCAGTTCTGACTGTACATTGACTTTGTTTGAAGTTTAATAAAATAAGTGGTTTTAAAACAACAACAACAACAACCATTGAAGAAACAAAACAGGGGGAGGGGGGGGGGGCCTTATTTAGTGCCTTATTTACATGCATATGTAAACATGCTGTCTTAAGAGTTCCTCATTTTGTTTTAGAGTCTCCTACAATAGGTTTACATGCTTCCAAAGTAAAATAATAATAATAATAATAATAATATCCATTGCAGCATCAGCTATTTTCTCAAAGTGTCTGAAACGGTTTGGTCAAGGATTCAGTCTCTCTAAACCCTGCCTTTCTGAGAGCTGCTCTTCTCTGATTGGTCAGATGGCCAATTGTGATGGATTGTACTGTATATACACTGGTGGACAGTTTATATTGACTTAAGTTTTTTATTGACTGTTTTATAGTATGGTGAAAACGGACTCTTTACTTTTAACAGCATAACTTCTTCTAGTTTTATTGTGTTGTACCTTGTGTTCATTGTCAATACATTTCATTTATTCATTCTATTTCTGTTGTTTGTCTCATCTTTTTAAAACACTCTCAACCTCTCACAGTTAAATCTGACCCCATTTTATTTGATGTAACAACCTATAAGGCCGATCGTTACAGGAATATCTGAAAAAGCATAAACTGAAAGGGCATTTAAAACATGCAGATTAATTATAGGCGTTATGGTAATGACAGGAGGTGCAGGTATGCAGTAACTTAACATGTAAAAGGTAAAGTCGTGTTTAAAACGATGTGTATTTCAACATTTATCCCGGTACAGTGCCTTGCCCTATAGACTTTGACTGTAAGTGCATTGCACAATTTTTGTTTTTACAAACTGAGGAACAAGATGAAATTATTCTCTGTGGTAAAGTTGTATTTAAACCAGAACATTCATTTACACCTGGAGTGTGTTCAGAGGCTGAATTGATCTGTGTGTTCTCATACTCCAAAGTTGCACTTCTCTACTGTTTGTCAGTCAAACAAAGGCAGAGCTCAGGAAGCCAAACAGACAGCACACTGTAAAACATTTCTAACCTCTCCAAGTCAAAATTTTCTAGTGACTGATCACATCTAAATTTTTTAATTGGCCCAAGTGCAATTCTTGTTGCAATAGTCTGTTAACGTTGGCTCAATGAGAAATAATACGTCAGACTAATTGAAAAATGTAGATGTTATCAGTCACTAGAAATTTTTGACTTGGGGATGTATTTTTTTTTTACAGTGCACCACTGAATCTGTCAGATCTCTGTATGATCTCAAACTCAAAAGTAGACACAACTTTAACCAGTATGCAACTGAACTTATTTCATTGATTGAATTTGTAACTTGCATTTGATACCAACACAAACACCCACTAAATAAAGTCCTAGACATGCACTTATATGCAAAAAAAAAAAAAAAAAAAAAAAAAAAAGAGTCCAATCCCAAGCATAAAAGTAGTCTTGTCATTCATTTCAAAGCAAAAATCATGCATTTATCAGAGCACTATAAAGACTGGCTGTATGAATGATATGTAGAAACTCTGAAAGCTATTACAAATGTAGTAGAGGTAATGCCATTACAAATGTAGTAGAGGTAATGTATAACCCTAAAGCATGAGAATCGGACATCTTCTCTCAGGTCTAATCTAAGTATTGAGATTCTGGACTGCCACTTCTAACATCCTTCTGCTGTATAATGAACTCTGAATTTATCTCACAAAAGATAATATTTTCAAATTAACCCCAGTATTATGTCTAATTAAGTTAGCAGAAAGCCTGGCTGAAGCATTGAAACTCAAGGACTGAAGGTCAGCATGATGGGAAATGTAAAGGTCTTGAGTTCATATCGTTCTCATGGGGATTGACAATTTCTACAGGTACAGTTAATTATACACCCATATCACTGAATATACCACTATTTCATTAATGCGTATTTATCAACAATGAATATGCATTTAATGTATCAGGAATAGTCCAAAAAATAAAATGTCTATTATTTACTCAAGATTGGAAGGAAGGCAGGCAAAAACCAGTGGCACGAAGTGCAATGGTTTTAATAAGTTAAAAGGGCTAATTAAAAGTCAGGAAACGGGTAACTTAGATGAAACAAAAACACAAAATATAAACATGACCAAAAACCAGGAACTCGAAGGGGAACGCCTTGGGTAACTTCACATCCTCAGTGCGGCAGTAAAACACATCATATGGATTGCTGCAATTTGCAGAAACAACTGGAATCCTGGCAGTGAAACATGGATTTGCATGGATTTGAATGTTGGGGTAAAACCATACCCTACTATAGGTCATATATTGTACTGACAACTCATCAATTAAATATTTGCCATCTTATATTCTGTGTAACTGTAAAGTTTTGTCAGTGTTTGTTAAAAAAATATCCATTATGATCAGCCTTGGGTTCTACAAAGTAGGATGGTTCAATAATGTTAGACAAACCCAGTTTCCCATATACAAAGCAAGTTTAGATAAATATGAGCAAAAAGGACTTCTTTAAAATGTTTTATTTTATTAGATTAGATAATATTTAGAATTACAAGATTATCCAGACAACTCTAAGTTTTTTTTTTTTTTTTTTTACAAAATATATTGAAACAACCGAAATATCCATGTCCTCATCACTTTTATCCCATCTTGAAGTACGACCAAGCGTCAAGTAAAGAAAATGTCCACTTCTTTACTTGTTACTAAGTATAAAAGCTTAAATTCATTATAAGCATGGACTTCATAGAAAGTGTTTGAACATTGTTTCAAATGATCTTCTTAAAAAAAAGAAACAAAGTCAAAGAAAGTGAGAAGTCTGATCAAAGAAATAATGTATACAAACAGTGTGGACACAAATATAATGAAGACAAAATAATAATAATAATTAGATGCATATCCCGGCCGGAGAAGTGTGAAGGTGTGCAGGTGAGACAATATAGACTGAATGCATCCTTAGAAGATGTGAATAAACATCAGTTAGCATTTTAGAGTCTTCTCTAAGTAAAATGATATGACAAATACATTTTCCCCTCTACCACATATCTCAAATATGATCAGATTTGATAGTATATAATATTCAATGGCCATGTCAAATCACAGAGCTGATTGCTTGCACAATGCTAAAAAAAATAAAAAAAGACTAACCCTTAACCTAAGCCTTAATATAGCTTTGGTAGCACATTCTGATAGATATCATTGCTGTTTGTCGTGTTCAGATCCGTTCATGATTGTTTTAAACTCCGAACCGAATCCATGAAGACTGAACGTTTCTTGACAGATGAATGCATAGAGTTGAACAATAAAAAAAAAAAAAATCAAACTAATAAAGGCAATGGAATAAAGTATAGTTACACTATATGCAACTATACACTATGTATGCAAATAATCCACACATTTGTACATAGAAAAACTGCATTTCAGATACAACATCAGTGATGAAGCTCAACGGAGTTCTGCTTGTTTTCTGCAGTTATTCAAAAGTTGTAATGTGGAGGTCTGGCCGTGACCTGGATTAACCTGGGATGAAATACATGGAAATGTATACATGGAATCAATCGGTTTGATTTTTGCCCTGGGCAAAAGTTATAAAGCCCAACCTATCTAATTATTTATTTTACAAAACACAATTCACATTGAGAGCAGGGTTATCAAATTAACTAATATGAACAATTCTCACAGAGGTGCAGAACAATATTGTTAATTGAAATCACCTTAGCTCATATATTCTTTTAGATGTTGCACTAAATTCACAATCTGCAATGAGCCTTGGCCACAAACACAAAATTGAGCCGTGTGTTTGATGTAAAACAAGTGTTTTTGAAACGTCTTTTTCTCAATAATCAACCCATTCTCACTCCCAATGCGTCAAAAACCAAAGCTTGGTCAAGCGGAAAAATTTAAGAAACAACAAATGCTTAATTAAATGTTTGATAATGGGTTAAAACCAATACATATACCATTGCAAGTATTTGCCTTCACAGCTGTCAGGTTTGGCATAGATGAAGCAGACAGAATGGTAAGTTAAATGCTTTAATTTGCAGAATGGATCAGTACAGCAAAACAGGTGAGTAAACAGTAAGTTGAATTTCAGATGATATCTTAACTGAAGTGTACCCAAGTCTCTCTCTCTCCTTCTCTTGCAGATGATGATGATGATGATGATGATGATGATGATGATGATGATGATGATGATGATGATGAAGGAGTTCCTTAGAAGACGGAATGGTGACTGGCTGAGAAGATCGGGATCGAAGGTAGGTATACAGGTAAGTATGGCAGAGAGTCTGTGTCATGTGTAGACGAAATCAGACAATGACTGAATGTTTGTAGCAGGTATATATGGATGAACTGATGATGAGGTCCAGGTGACGGTGATTAGTAATCAGGTGACAATGAGCGTGTGAATGACTGAGTGGGCGGAGTGAGGGAATGAGTGGAAGGAGATGGTGATGGAATCCTGCCAACAGCTTTCTGTCTTCTCCATTTACTTCTCCTCAAACTAGAATAGGCTGACTGAGTCCGAAAGGCCCTTTTGGTCATTTAATCTGAAGAAAGAGAAAATAAAATAACATTATTATGGTAAGTGTGGTTGCAAGGTTGTGGTTACTGTGCATTTAAAAATAAAAAAAAAATAAAAAAAATCACATTAAAGCTACCAATACTGTAGTAAAAGCATGGTAAGTTTTGTGGTTACTGTCCTTTTACTACACCTGGCTATCATAGTAAAACTAAGATTACTGTGGCAAAAGCATGGTAACTGTTGTTTTTTACTGTGCTTCTTCTACAACTACCACTTTGAAACTACACTGGTAGTTACTACTACTCTGAACCTGATATGAATATGATTAACTGATTGAAGGTCTATAGTACGTCAGGAGCTAATCCGTTTAATAATGACAAACAGAAAATACTTAATATCATACATTAGGACAGTGTATGTACGACTATACTCACCAACATGTGCAAATATATCGCAATGTGTTTTGAACATTGAGACTTCTTCAGCACAATTTCATAACGATAAAATTTGCGTCAGTTTTTGACGCCAAAAGTTTCCCATTGAAAGCAATGGAGTTGCCATTTCATCTATAGAGTGATGCCAAGGGGATCCAGGATGCTTGACCATGCTCTAGTTTTTGACGCCTTGGGAGAATGTGTTGCATTAATCCACAGAGATTTGAGTTTCTCCATGTATATCTCCATCAATGAACTCCATGATTGCAAACATGACTATGGCAGTTGAAGACCCTCAGATTTTGAGCTTGTCACCTCCTCTTAAGCACATTTTTCATCATTGTCAGCAACAGATGTCAGGAACCTGACGGACCTCTGAAGGAGACTCTCAGTTGCTGTCCGGGGAAACACCAGGCAACATTACAGCCGAAGAGCTCTGACATGCTGACCTTGAGAGGAACCACTGCATGACTGAATGTTGTGCTGAGCTGAGAACTCCAGAACTGGGAGATATGAGCAGTGTAGGCCTGTGGAGCATATGGGAGTTTGTTTTCGTCACAGAATAAAACAAATTAAAAAATGTATTGCAACTCTATCTTGCAATTCTGACTTTTCTCTTGCATTTTGAGTTTATATCCTGCAATTCAGACTTTATAACTCACAATTTGGACTTTATATTTCACAATTCTGAGGCGGGAAAAAAATGAGTTAGAATTATGAGATATAAACTTGCAAATGCAAGAAAAAAGTCTTGTTTTTTGTTTGTTTGTTTTTCAGTTGCCTTTTTAATTTTTTTATTCCGTGGCAGAAACAAGCTTCCATGCTAGCATATTGTACATGCTTTAACAGAGAACGTTCACAGATTTTGGAACACAACTAAGAATTTTCACTGCTTTTATAGATTGGTGGTATTAATTGATCTCCAACAGAGATGTAAAGTACCAGACTAATTGTACTTCATTACGATTATTATTATTTTGGAGAAATATTTTGCACTTAATTAAGTTTTCTAATTAGATTTCTTAGGGGGAAAAAAAACTCATAACCATTTACTTAAAGAGGTCATATGATGCAATTTCTTGTTCCCTTTCAGTCGAGAACGTCAGACGTAGTTGACTGAATGGGGATCACGCTTAGGGAGCCTGTCTTCTTCGTACTACTATTTAATCAAACCAATTCAACATTGGGGTGCCGCGTGCGTGATTACACGCTCTGCCCTGCAGCCCTTGGTTAGAGGACTAGAAGTGAGTGCTTCACTGTTTCAGTTCGCTGATTCAGTGTTGCCGCGGCCATTCCCTGTGTGCTCCGGCACTGGTGATGGTCACATTTCCTAAAAGAGCAACATGGGTGCGTTTGCATCTTTAAAAAAAAAGAAAAAAAGATGTCATTCTGCCCGTGCGTTTCTGGATGCATTCGTTCCCTGTCTCTCTCTGAAACGGTCACAGTTGTTGCATCACGTGTTTGGGCTTACAGCACGCTGAAGCAGCTTTTGTGGACAGTTCATGTTCCCATTGCGGGAATATGACTGTCGCGGTGTTGAGGTCGAGACCTTCGGGTGCCGCGTGGGGTGGGTGATAGGAGGATAGTGTTAGATGTCTTGCCCGGTAACCATTCCCTGTGGGCTCCTCACTCCCCCATGCTGGTTCATCTGTAATGGGTGGACCGGCCGTTTCACCCGGGGCTCCCCCAGAGGACAGGACGCCGATTGCAGAATCGGAGGGTGAGCTGGCCTCTGGAAATGATAACTCGACTGTGTTATCTCCCTCTGGGAGCGTAACATTGCCCGAGCCGGATCCAGAACTGTCAGCTATGCTGAATTGGGCCGCCGAGGCTGTTGGGCTCGAGTGGAACCCTCCACCGTGTCCAGCTCAGTCTCGGTTGGATGATTGGTATCTCGGAGCGGGCCAGGCTGTTTCTCAGCCCGCCACCCCTGTGCCCTTCTTTCCCAAAGTGCATGGAGAGCTAACTAGGTCGTGGATGGCACCTTTTACACATGCTGCCCCGGTGGCCCGCTGTTGCCTCCATCCCGCCGCTGGTGGCAGTTCCTCCGCCTGCTCGTCGCCGAGGGCGTCCGCTGCCTCCAGTTCCGCGGGGCCCCCGCAGCAGCCTCCACCCAGGCCCCAGCGTAGAGCCAGCAGCAGGCAGGCTGCCCGGTCTGTCTCAGGCACTCCTGCTCGCATGGTCTCTACTAGAGGGTAGGGACTTGCTCGCTTTCGGTCAACAAGTTGACCTGGAATTCGGGCTGGCTAACTCTCACTACCTGAGACCCCGGCCTGGATATGTGCCCAAGGTTCCTACCTCTCCCTAAAAGTGGAACCAGGTGGTGAGCCTGTAAGCACTGCCCCGGAGGAGGCAGACCCAGCCCTGGCTTTCTCTGTCCGTCCACTTCATTGCGGTTATATGTGCACAGAATGCAAGCCTTAGGACCTCAGACCAGCTCTTGTCTGTTAAGGAAATCAGCAGAAAGGGAAGGCTGTTTCCAAGCGAGGTTGGCCCACTGAATGGTGGCTGCCTTCATCTTGGTGAAAATCCCAAGATGCACGTGTCCACTTAGGTGGTGAGCTCCTCTGAAGTGAGTGTGTACTCCCGCCTAGGTGTTGACACAGAGTGCTTCGCTGACAGATATTCTAGAGTTGGGGGCTGGGCGACACCTATAGTCGCACCGCTGCTTCTCGTGGGCTCCCTTCTCATGAAGCCAGTTTCACTTGAGCCCGGTTCGAAGTGTCGGCTTGCTGCGCCATTCCCCTCCTATGGACTGGATACGTGCGCAATAAACAGAACGCTTTCCCAGTGGTCCTGTAGGAACAGCAGTGACTTCCCTGGCCTAAAGCACTGTCCCTTCTAAGCCTTAAATCGCGGGGGAATCAGGAAGCTTCTGTCTAGGGAAGTGAAGGTGGCAGAGCTAGTGGCGTTTTCAATAGATCCCCATTCAGTCGACATCGACTACGTCTGACGTTCTCAGCTGAAAGGGAACGTCCTGGTTGCGTATGCAACCCACCGTTCCCTGAAGGTGGGAACGGAGGACGTAGACCCATTGCCACTACTGCTGGACCACCGCTGACTCCGGGGGCCGCTCGGCTCCTCAGCAAAAAAGGTGCAACTGGTGCGTGCGTCCACTTCCGTGTTTATACCCGCGCTGCGGGGCGGAGCGTGTAATCAAGCACGCCAGTGTTGAATTGGCTTGATTAAATAGTAGTACGAAGAAGACAGGCTCCCTAAGCGTGATCCCCATTCAGTTGATGTCAACTACGTCCTCCGTTCCCTCCTTCAGGGAACGGTGGGTTGCATACGCAACCAGGATGTTTTCCTTTTTCTTTAGTGTGCTATGTAGCTGTTAGTGCAAGTATAAGATCTGCATATTTACAAAGCTCAAAGTCTCAAACCCAGAGAGATATTCTTTGTAAAAGTTAAGGCTCAGCCACACCTTCTTAAAACGCTTTGTTCAAACACTCCTCCACAAATCTACGTCAGTGTGTGGGGGCAGAGCTTCATAACACCGCCCAAATGTATACGCAAAGAAAGAAGGTGTAACTTATTCTCGCTGTATTAATGTTGCCGCCATGTCGTGGAAACGCTGTGTTTTTCGTTGCGAAAGCCAAACTACTTTATTTGGCCTTCCAAAAGAGGACACAATTAGAAAACAGTGCTTAAGCTTTATTTACAACACTGTTCCAGAACAGTACAACTAAAATATTCGACTGTGTGCTGTGCATTTTTCGGAGGACTGTTTCCAGAACCTGGGAGAGTACAAGGCCGGCTGTGCACATTGTCTGATTCTAAAAACTGGGGCAATTCCATCTTTGCATGTAAGTTACAGTCTGGCGCTTCTGACTCACAGCCTGTAAGTATATTTTCATATTTTAAGAATTTGCTACTGACTATTCAAACGCGAGTTTTGTGCAGAATAGAGTAGCACTTGCTTGTCGTTTCTACGATCACAAATGCATACATAGTTTTATGTTTACATATTGTTAATGCTCGTGCTCGTAGTACCAACATTATCACCTGTCATTATTGCTTTGGGAGCTGATGTTCCAATGGTAAGAGGCGTGACATTTCTGTCACATGCTTAAGGTTTTTGGGCCAATAACAATGCACTGGATCGCTGGCCAATCAGAGCACACCGCACTTTTCAGAACGATGAGCTTTGTAAAAATCTACACATTTCAGAAAGGCGGGGCATAGAAGAGCAACAATAATGTATAGTATGTGTAAAATAATGACTTTTTTATCCTAAAACCACGTGGACACATTGCTTTAAGAACCCTTTAAGAAATGTACTACATTGGAAACATATTTCACTTTATCATGACTTAAATACAAATAAAACATAATTTGTGCATCTTACTGATATAAAAAGTGAATCAAATCATTCTTTCCTGCAGACTGTGTGCTATAAATTGACCAAAAAGTTGGTTTTATTATATTTTGTACCTTTTTGCTTTGCTTTGTTTACGTTTTTGTTTTTACTCCAACTTTGATATATATATATATATATATATATATATATATATATATATATATATGAAGAGTTCAGATGCAAAAGCCTCTAAGTGCCATCTGAAATTTTCTTCTAGAATGATCATTTTTATAAAGCTTGTATATTTAAGTTAAGTAATTTCACTTAAATGACAATTAATAGGTAATTTGCATTGCCATTTAAGTGATATTATTGAACTTAAATATACGAGCTTGATAAAAATGATCATTCTAGAAGAAAATTTCAGATGGCACTTAGAGGCTTTTGCATCTGAACTCTTCATATATATATATATATATATATATATATATATATATATATATATAATTAAACAAGAATATATGCTAAATTGGATATATATATAAACCTGATTAACCTAATGTTTTTAAACCTCAAATTGGTCTTTGTCCTGTAAATTCTTTGAATTTGTACAGAGAGGATAAGGTAACTTTTGATGTCATTTCACCCCTGTAGTTTATTTCTGATTTGTTAAACTGGTTGTATTAAAACTGTTAAAACTCAATTTAAATTTTACTAGTCTGAAGGTTTTTGTAAACTCGTCAGAGAAAGTAACAAGTTCTACATCACATTCAGTACATACATGTATTCCGAAGCTGTCACCGTCTCAATACGTAGGCCTGTCTCAATAATACATGTACATACGGTTATCCTTTCAAACAGCGTAGAGCAAACGAACAGGAAGGATGTTGAGAGTCTGAAAGATGCTGTAATTTCTTCTCTTCACGTGTCGTCATTTAATCTTTTCATGTTTTTAATCTCCTCTTTACTTCCATTTCCTGACCCTGTTTTGAACCCAAGCCTGTTCCCTAGTTACCTGCCAGAAAAGCTCAATAGAAAATACCATCTGAAATGTTCTGGTTACTGAAGTTCACAGGCCATTCCATCTGAGGGCACCTGGCCCTGGCCATTAGAATCGCACTGGGTTTTAAGGTCAAACCGGTGTGCTGCTGTTATTGCGCGCTGTATTTCAGGGGATTTGTATGAGGTTGTTTTGTGCAAACCTTGACTTCAGCGAACCGTGAGGTGGCCACTATTGAATCAGATAGACCTCCTGCAGATAAAATGCTATATAAATATAGATTGCCTTGTCATTCAATGGGAACTTAATCCACAACCATGACCTGGAGACAAGCTATTCTCAGAGCACCAGATCTCCTAAGAATGTCTTTGTTTGTCACACAAAGCCGGGTGTGTTAATCCGGATATATTGCCTCGCTGACTTTAAATCACTTTTGACAAAAAAAACCCAACAAAACCAAGGTTTGTTGCGTTGGTGCTGCGCAAACAGGAGAGGAATGTGCTACTAAAAAATCAAGAAATTAACAAAAACATTTAATTAGCAGACAATACAATATATATATATATATATATATATATATATATATATATATATATATATATATATATATATATATATATATATATATATATATATATACATATATATATTCTTCATATTCTTATAATTCTTTATGAATAAAAAAATACATATTTTGGCAGCTTCTAAAACAAATGAATCTTTTGAGATTAATAGCATATTGAATTGAATTGA